>NC_142689.1:60410000-60741666 GCF_056320005.1 Nelumbo lutea
CTCGGACTGCCATGGGTTTAACCTCCTTTAACCTAACATATGGGATACAAGTTGTCATCCTATTAGAGATTGACCAGCCGATGCTTCGAACCGAGGCTTACCAGGAAACTGAGAACAATGAAGAGTAAAGGAATAACCTTGACCTATTGGAAGGTGTCCGAGAAAAGCCCAAATGAGGATTGTGGCATACCAATAAAGAGTTGCAAGATATTACAACTCCCTAGTCAAACAGCATTGTTGCAGGAAAGGTGACCTCATCCTCAAAAAAGTCATGGTCCTTGAACTCGGTGTCAAAAAGCTTGGCCCAAACTAGGAATGGCCCTACGAAAGCATAAGAGCAGTGGGACCCAACACCTTTCGGCTGGAGCAAATGAGTGGAAGACCAGTGCCTGGCACCTGGAACTCTGGGAATCTTCGAATGTACTATCAATAGAGTAGTAAATACCTTAGTAAAAAAGTTTGAATAAAAAGTGCAAAGTTCCTTTCAACTTGGATTTCTCTTTGTGTAAACATTGTCGTCCCCTCTAATTGCTAGGACTGCTTGATTGCCTGACTACAACATATAACCTTCCTTAAGGTTATACTCCTAGACCAGACATTGGCCCCAAAGCATATAACCTTCCTTAAGGTTATACCCTTGGACCGGACATTGGCCCCAAAGCATACAACCTTCCTTAAGGTTGGACACTCGGATCAGATGTCAGCCCCCAAGGCATACGACACTTTGCGAGTCATATGCCTAGCAACCTTTTTACTTTCTATGACTAAGGCAAGAACTTTTTGGACCTCCAACTATTGATAAGTTAGGCCACAACCCAGATCTCGGCCTCAAAGACCTTTAAAGAAGTGAGTCTTTGGAGGCCAATGAGCCGACACCAGTCAATGACTTAATAAAAACATGATGAACAACACACTAGGTAAGCGACACTTCTCCACTAAGGCAACCACTCGTGACCTCGGCCACAAAGCCCTTGTGTGATGATGCGTTGAGCATGTTGTCAGTCTCGACCACGATCGACTTCCTTCTTTTTCACAAAGGTAAAATGTTCCAAGACTATGTA
This sequence comes from Nelumbo lutea, assembly GCF_056320005.1. Classification (NCBI taxonomy): domain Eukaryota; kingdom Viridiplantae; phylum Streptophyta; class Magnoliopsida; order Proteales; family Nelumbonaceae; genus Nelumbo; species Nelumbo lutea. The sequence goes on from NC_142689.1 coordinate 60,411,062, forward strand.
AAGAATGAGTCATGGTGTCGGCATTGGCTTAAAGGATTCTAATTCGGAATGTCCTCATAAAAGACCAAGTAAAGAACACTTTTGAGGCATGTTTCTTTGAAAAGATGCCTCTTTGGGGGGGCGGGGGGGGGGGGGGGGTGGAGGGTGGAGGCATCGACCCTATCACAAAACAAAAGGAAAAGAAGAAAATAAGAACATCTTTGGCAAGAAACTCAAGTTGCATTCACTCAAGTGTCTTTACAAAAAAGGGCCTCTTATGCGGGAGGCATTGGCCCCTTACAAAAGAAAAAGAAGAAAAATATACAAGTATCAAGGGTACCCAGGCCCAAACAAAAGAAAACAAAGAAAAAAGTATATTGGCCCCCTCCAGTTTGAGCGGTGGCCTGGGCAATGGCATTGGTAGCAGCGTCGACAACTAGACTATCGTCCGTCCCTAGTATATCTACTATTTGTTGAGCATTAGCGGCGAATGGATCCAACTAGCCAATGTCAAAGCTTGGAAGGATCTTCATCACCTGGTCCTTGCAATCCTCAAAGCCCTCCAAGAAAGCACAAGAGTTAAAGGAGGTCAAGTCCGTCTCATGTTCCTTTGAGGTCTTATATTTTTTAACTGCCTTTACAGCTGACTCTTCCAATTGCTGCTCCACCGATGTCAAGGAGGACTTTAACTCCTTCATGAGCTCTTTGTTATTGTCCACCTCAACCTCGACCTTCTTGTAACGGTCATGCTCGTCACTCGCCCGACCTTTAGCTGCCTCCCAAACGAATTGTGCCTTGGTCATTTACTACTTTAGGCGCTCGATCTCCTCTTATGCCCGCCAAGACTACTGAATCAACACATTGACCTTATCATAAAAGCTGACCAAGCAAGAGACTATTTGTAGACAAAAAATGAAAAATGTCGATCACTTTCCGAAAAGACCTCAGTGACGCAAGCATCTAGAAGAAGTGTGTGCATACCTCAATGACCTTATCTATTAGTGTGTCCCAAATTGAGTCCACTGAATATTGTGTCCAGGACTGGTGGTCCCTGGAAGGACCATGCCAACCACTAGCTGATGGCTGACACTTGGAACTGACAAGGTTCCCCCCTCTCGAACGCTCCACATTGGTCAAAAGGTCTGATGAGTAGTGAGAGTCTCGTTGTCTTGGGAACCAGACGACCAAGGCTCCGCTTGATGCAACCCGCCTGAGGTCCTCTCGGGCCAATGCTGCTTGTGCAATTGAAGCCTTTTGGCTTGAGGGTCTTGGACCATTTCGGTAGGGCACTTTTGTGCCTATGTCTTTTTATGGGCCACCTCAGCCTAGACCTATTATCTTGCAGCCCCCTCCTCCGATTGACATCGAGGCATGCTCCCGATAGTTTCCTTCCCGGCAACTCTCTTAGACGCTACTACCAACAAAACTCAAGTAACTTCACAACTGGCAGACAATGGGAGTGTCCATATTGAGGGGGGGCAGGACTAAGGCTGGCCATCACCAAGGCCTCCTCCTCTTTTACCAAGGGTCTAGCGTAAATCATCCTGCCCAACCCAAGCTGAGTCATCACAATCTTCTCCTCATCGCTATTGCATGGCTTAATCCTCTCGATCAACGTATCAGATCTCCCCGAACCAGACCGAAAGGACCAACCCTCGGGGAAACTAACATAGAATAATTTCTTCTTCCAGTTGTAGACAGATTACAGGTTGTCCACCACCCTTCCCCGTCGGCCTTGGAAGTAAAACAAGCCCTTCCCATCAGGGTGCTTCCTCAGTGCGAGTAGACACCGAAATATATTCAGCGTCACTATCACTTTTTGGAGATGGGCCATCACCAAATCAACCACTATCATATTAATGGCATTGTGGGCGAGACTGGCTAAGGGTGAGGTTGTAATGGTTCAAGATCTTGGGGATGAGGGGGTGCAAGGGAAATCGTAGCCCAAAGTGAAGGTAATGCTCATGGATGCACACCTCCCTTTTAAGAGCAAGCCACGATCTATAACCCACACAGGGGACTCTAACCTTATAGTCCCTTAGAATGTAGTACCTCTCGGCCAACACACTAACTTGCACCTTATTGAGAGTGTTGTCTAAGTCAGAGTGGGAGTAATGCCCTAGTGTCACACCTCAGCACTCAGCCTCGGCCCACTCGTTGGCTTCTTCCACATCCACCATATCAGGGTGCCCAAGAACATTCCCTGGGTTGTTGGCCCTTGGCCACGTGGAACTGGCGCTCTTATTAGCAGAGCCCACACTCTACTGATCGTGCTCGGCCCTGCAAGACATGACTTTCTCCCTCAACACTTGGGCACTAGACATCTGAGAGGAGCTCTCGGAGTCATTGCTGTCACTCCTGTCACTACTAGGAGTACTCCAGTTAGAAATGTTATATTCCTCACAACTCGAATCCAAGGCCAACATTTTGAGGATAGGAATCCTTTACCTAAAGATGTTGTGTTAAAGAAAGTTTAAGGGAATTGGTTGTTGATAACTGAGGTATCCTCAATAGCTCCCAGGCAGAAGGTTTTGAGCAAATGGTGGAGAGTCGCTCAACCAACCTCCTTATTTAAAGAAAAATGTACGGCTTAGTCCTAATTGATTCAACGTCGGACAGGCTCCATGTGGCACCAACCTCGAGAAATGAAATGACGCCAAGAGAGAGGGCTGGTTCTCCCATCGACTCTAACTCAAGGATATGCCAAACTGGACCCTCTGCACTGTCTCGTGCATGACCTCATTTAATTGACCCCAATACCTGTCCTGCGTATGGACACATGACCCCCGTCCTACATATGGACATACGACACTCTTCCTACGTACGGACATATGACAGGAGACATTAACGCCCTTGCGAGGCATGGATAATGAACATGGACATCCTCTACCCACATAGGCCATGATCAGGACCCCTCAACCCGAGATGGTCCATTGCTAATGCAAAGGGTGAACGGAGGAGTAGTTGCCTTCAGACATTGAGAAGAGCTCTACAACTGAGGCCGACCCCTCCACGCAAGTACGCTATACTCTTTTCGGTCAAAGCTAAGGCCACAACGCAACCCACCAAGCAACCTCGACCGCTATGTTCTCGAGAATGGGGGACAATTGATGTAAGAGTATTTGGTCAACTCACAAGTCTTGACACGTGGCATCGGCCAAACGCATCCTGACCATCCCACGAACCCTAACACATGGCACCGGTTGGATGTATCCTAACCATCCATCACCAACCACTATCAATCGCCACCACCTGCTCCCAACTACTCCTCGCAAGCAACTCCGACTATAAAAAGGGGCTCCTGAAAGGGATGGTAGGATCCATCGTATGGACGCCAAAATTGTTGCGGAATGGGTGGGCGAATTTCAAAAATGTCCTACCATCCTTCCAACTGGGAATCATATTCCTTGATTTTAGAACCAAAATTCAAGGATCCTACTTGAACCAAACCAGACCAGATTTGAACCAAAGGGGAAGGGAGTGATTATACCTGATTTAGAGAAGTAATATCTCCCAAAGTTGGTGTTAATGCCCAAAGAAGACACCAAGATCTACTCCTACTGAAGATGACACAACAACTGTGGAACAAAACCAGCAAAGTGCATCCTACGCACTGAATCCTTCACAAGAATCCTTTGGAATCAATGAGCACCACACGTACAATCAAGAACCTTTCTTGATTTTCTCAAACTGAGAACTCGAACTGGTAGAAAAGGTGGCGGCTATTGCTGGAGTAGAATGCTAGAGAAGAAGATGGCAAACTGTTATTTTCCTCTCTAGGGTTTTTGAGATCCTATCTCAAGAATGCAGACTATCCTCTTGGAAAAACCTAGGGTTTGAATTCAAGTAATTCGAAATTAGGGTTTCCTCCACTTTCTTAATGATTAAAAAAACCTCCTAATCATATCAAGAGTTGCCCTTATCCAAATCTATATTTGGATTATGACTCTTCTTAATCTTATCTGCAGATTAGATTAGCTTTTGGGCTTAACCTAATCTCAGATTCGCACCCTCAAGTGACTGATCAAATAAGCCCAGTTCACAATGGGCTCTAGGCCCATTAAGTAATAAGTGCTCAATAGTCTTCCAAATTGCTGCCCAGTTGGGCTTCTTTGTATGGCGTGGGACCCAAGCATTGATCTACACACCAGCCACATGGGTTCGACCCAACCTCTATTACAAGGCCTAGCCAAATTCACTAGGAAGCCCAGTGACCCCCCTGAGCCCATCACATGGACCCTATGGGCCCAACACTTACACTAAGTGGTCCTTGAGCCAAGCCCTCTTATAAAAGCCCAGGGACTGTAAGCAGATGCAAGATTAGCGCATAAGGTATTATCCCAAATGGCCTTACAATTAACCTCTCAGCCCATAATGATCAAGCACTGCCCGACAAGAGAGGACCTCTCCCTCGACTACAAGGAACAGTGTTGCACTCTCTACCTACATGGATCCCGGGAATTAAAACCATTTGCAAACATTTTGAAACCATATATAAGTATATATCATATATATAAATTTTGCAAAACAAAATTCTAACGATTGAAATCAACTACTGGCAATTTGGTTTCCATCAGAGAGAGTGCATCCACGACCATTACCTTTGTCCGACAAAGGGGCTGATCCCGTCACTATGATCACCCACTCAGATGAATTATCAGACTGTCCCAACATAACCAGGTTTTGACCCCCGCTAAGGATCTCACTAATTGGCATATCAAAGACAGCCCGATCCAACACCTAGTGCAGTACCATAATCAGGTCTATGGGTCAGGTGTAACTTTTCAGTTTTGCCCATCAATCTCCAAAGTCCAAGGCAACACTGGAAATCTGGTCTGCTTCAAGGGTTCAAGTAATCCTACACTGCGTGTGCCTTGGGTCTCACCTTAGCGGCTGAGACGATCCACCCGAATAGTTGGCAGCACACCAGTGTCAGCCTTGGTAGGATAAATCTCTACAGATTTATCCAACGGCTGTGAACATTTAAAACTAACACAAGTCTCATTAAGTGTCTAGTTTTAGGGTCATACACAGAAGCATACCATACAACATGAATCAAACATGTACTTTATTTATTTACATTAAATATCAAAAGTACATCAAAATTGATTGAAGCTAAGGGCATACAAAAACTGTTCAACAACTCCCACTTGCACTTAGGTCCAATCTGGTACAAGCCGGAGTCCCATACTTTCCACGTGTTTCTCAAACACCTTTTGTGTGAGTGGCTTAGTTAATGGGTCTGCCACATTATCTGTGGACGCTACCTTCTGAATCGGGATGTCCCCTTACCAATGATCTCCCGCTGTACATGATATTTCCTCTCGATGTGCTTTGACTTTGAGTGGGCTCGAGGCTCCTTACCCTGGGCAATCACTCCATTGTTGTCACACAACAATGGGATGGGTGATGTGCTGGACGGAGCCACTCCTAATTCGTGAACGAACTTCTTCATCCACATTACTTCCTTGGCAGCTTCACTTGTGGCAATGTACTCAGCTTCGGTTGTGGAGTCTGCCATGAACCCTTGTTTGCTGCTTTTCCAGCAAACAGTACACGATCCTACCATGAAAACATACCCAGATGTGGACTTTCTATCATTTGGATCCGATTGGAAATCGGCATCAGTATACCCCATAATTTGTAGTGAACTACCATCGAATACCTGACAAAACTCTTTTGTCCTTCGAAGGTATTTGAGTATGTTCTTCACAGTAGTCCAATGCTCTTGCCCTGGGTTGGCCTGGAACCTACTTACAACACTCACCGCCTGACCAATGTCAAGGCGAGTGCACAGCATGGCATACATGATGCTCCCTACGGTTGAGGCATAAGGAACCTCTTTCATGCCCTCAATCTCCTTAGAAGTCTTGGGAGACATCTTCTTAGAGAGAGTGACTCCGTGCCTAAAAAGAACGTTTCCTTTCTTGGAGTTCTCCATGCTTTATCTTTTGACAATTTTATCAATGTAAGCAGCTTGGGATAATCCAATTATCCACTTCGACCTATCTCTATAGAGTCAAAGACCCAGTATATAGGAAGCTTCTCCAAGATCTTTCATGGAGAATTGCTATGAAAGCCATACCTTGACTGAAGTCAACATTCCTACATCATTCCCAATGAGTAGGATATCATCCACATACAACACCAAAAAGGTGATCTTATCCCCATTGGACTTCTTGTAAACACAGGGCTCATCCGGATTCTGCTCAAAGTCAAACGATTTTACGGTAGAGTCAAAACGGATGTTCCAACTCCTAGAAGCTTGCTTAAGTCCATATATGGATCTATTAAGTTTACATACCATGTGTTCCTGACCAGCAGCAATGAAGCCTTGCGGCTGCTACATGTAGATATCTTCACTAAGATCTCCATTTAGGAACGTGGTTTTGACATCCATTTTCCAAATCTCATAGTCATGGTATGTTGTTATAGCTAGCAGGATCCTAATGGATTTAAGCATGGCCACGGGCGAAAAGGTTTCCTCATAGTCGTTGCCTTCTTTCTGAGTATACCCTTTTGCCACCAAACATGCTTTGTAAGTCTCAATCTTGCCATCGGGGCCCTTCTTCCTCTTATAGATCCATTTGCAACCAATTGCTTTTACCCTTGAGGGTGGATCTACTAGAGTCCAGACTCCATTGGCCTCCATCGAGTCCATCTCAACTCTCATGGCCTCCGCCCACTTCTAGGAATCTATGTCCAACATAGCTTCCACGTAAGTCACAGGATCCTCCTCACTCGTCAAGGCTTCAACCAGGTAACTATCCTGGTCATAACTATAATGGACTGGTGGCCTGGATACCCGGGTGGTTCTTCTAGGTTGGTCACTACCTAGAACTTGTAGGACATCTCCCACTGCTCTTGAGCTCTCCTCATCAAGAACTATTTCCTGACGACGAGTGTCCAAGATATAATCTGCCTCTAAGAATAGGGATTTTGACTATAGAATACTTTCTGCTCACTTGGGTCATAGAAAAGATAACCCATTGAATCCTTTGGGTAGCCTACAAATAGGCAACGGCTGGTCTTGGATTCCAACTTGTCCGCACTCGTTCTTTTAACGTGCATAGGACAACCCCAAATCTTTAAGTGTTTGACACTTAGTTTCTTTCTGGTCCATAGTTCGTATGGAGTTTTCGGAACCGATTTGGTTGTAACCCGATTCAGCACATAAATTGTGGTCTCTAACACATATCCCCAAAAGAATGTGGGCAATTCTGAGTGTGTGAGAAGTGATCGGACCATGTCTAGCAATGTTCTATTCCTCCTCTCTGAAACACTATTAAGCTGGGGTGTTGCAGGAGGAGCTAACTGTGAGATAATCCCATTGGCCTTCAAGTAGTCCCTGAATTCGTCAGAGAGATACTCGCCACCTCAATCTGATCGAAGGGCCTTAATTTCTCTCCTTAACTGTTTCTCGACCTCTTGTTTGAACTCTTTGAACTTTTCAAAAGATTCAGATTTATGTCTCATTAGGTACACGTAACCATATCGTGAGAAATCATCGGTAAAGGTGATGAAATACACGTGTTAGTTGCGGGTCCTAACACTTAGGGGACCACATACTGTTAGACAGTTTTATATGCCCTTAGCTTCAATCAAATTGATGTACTTTATGAGTTTATTGTAAATGAATAAAAGTGCATATTTGATTCATGTTCCCTTGGTATGTTTCTGTGTAATACCCTTTAACTGGACACTTAATGAGACTCGTGTTAGTTTAGAATGTTCACAGCCAGTGGGTCAGTCTGGGGAGACCTATCCTGACAAGGCTGACACTGTGGTGCCACCAAGTCGGTTGGGGTGGGTTGTCTCAGCTACCGAGATGAGACCCTAGGCACATACAATGTAGGATTAATTGAATCTTTGAACTGGACCAGATTTCCAGTATTGCCCTGGGCCTTGAAGATTGATGGGCAAAACTGGAAAGTTACACCCGACCCCTAGACTCGATTATGATACTGCACTAGGTGTCGGATTGGGTTGTCTTTGATATACCAATCAGTGAGATCCTTAGCGGGGGTCAAAACCTGGGTATGTTGGGACAGTCTGAGAATTCATCTGAGTGGGTGATCATAGTGATAGGATCAGCCCCTTTGTCGGACAAAGGTAATGATCGGGGATGCACTCTCATTGATGGAAACCAAGACTACCGGCAGCCAATTTCAATCGTTGAGATTTGTTTTGCAAAATATATTTTATATGAGATATAAAAGTATATATATATATATATATATTATCATTTCGAAATGTTTGCAAAAGGTTTTAATTCTCGGGATCCATACTTGAGAGAGTGCAACACTGTTCCTTGCAGCCGAGGGAGAGGTCCTCTCTTGTCGGGCAGTGTATGATCATTATGGGCTGAGAGGTTAAGTGTAAGGCCATTGAGGATAATACCTGATGGGCTAATCTTGCATCTGCACATAGTCCCTGGGTGTTACAAGGTGGCTTGGCCCAGGGACCACATAGGGTAAGTGTTGGGCCCATAGAGCCCATCTGATGGGTTTTAGGGGGTGCACTGTCCATAACAGTGTATTCGGCCAGGCCTTGTAACTGGGCTGAACCCATGTGGCTGATGTGTAGATCAATGTTTGGGTCCCACGCCATACAAGGAAGCCCAACTAGACAGCAGTTTGGAAGGTTTAATGAATACATAACCCTAAATGAGCCTTAATCCCATTTCGAACTGGGCTAATTTGATTAGTCTTTAAGGGGCGAATTCTAAGATAAGATCAGCTGATAGGATTGGGCCCACACCCTATCAACTCAGAGAGTCCAAGATATAAATGAGATTTAGATTTGGAAACTTCCTAATTAGATTAGGAACTGACTGATCTAATTTGCAGATAAGATAAGGTTTATCCCTTATCTTAAAGGGACTTCTAATCCAAATATGATTTGGGTTAGCAACTCCTAATGGGATTAGGAACTGATCCCTTTAAGTCTATAAAAGGAAGAAGGGGCGGCAGCCTTTAGACACACAATCACCAGCAACAGTCTTGTCTTCAGAGTTGAGATCACAGAGGAGAGAATTCTGCACCCTGCAAATTCTCTCTAGCCGCCTCCTTCCTGAAGCCGCCGCCTATAGCAGTTCGATCTCCATTGCTTGGGAGAAATCAAGATCAGATCTTGATTCCAATCTTTTGGTGAAAAGATTGGTAGGAGTTGTATTCACAAGCCGTCCAGGTGATTCTTGGGAAGAATCAAGTTCTTAGGAAGGACACTGCTGATTCTGCTCCACCTTGCACTGTACCATCTTCAGTGGGAGCAGATTTTGGTTTCTACCTTGGGCGTGAATACCTCCGTTGAGAGATATTATTTCTCTGTATCAGGTATTATCTCTCTCTCCTCCATTTGGTTCAGATCTGGTTCAGTTTATGGTTCAAGAATGATTCTTGAAAATATGATTTTCTAAATAGGGAATTCGATTCCTAGTTGAAGGGAAAGAAAAATTTTTTGAAATTCGCCCCCTTTATTCCGCAATCTTGGGCGTCCATTTGATGGATTTCCTATCCCTTCACATACATCACTATGAATAAGGTCAAGTGTGCCTGTACATCTTTTAGGCTTACCGTTAAATGGCCGCTTTGTCATCTTGCCTCTAAGGCAAGGCTCACAAGTGGGAAGGTTTTCTACGGTTAGAAAACCCAAAGGACCATCCTTTACCAATCTTGTGATTCAGTCAATACCGATGTGACCAAGTCAGTAATGCCATAGGCACGTGGGACTGACTATGTCACAAGTCCTTTTCTTGGGGATTTCGACCGACGTAGTTCGGTCAAGTTAGTTTCTAGAGAAGGATGTAGAACATAGAGACCGTTCTCCAATTCCCTGCATACGATGAATTTGTTGTTCCTTTTGATAGTAATCACATTACTAAAAGAGACACTATATCCATCCACACACAGTTTAGAAACAGAAATTAAATTTCTTAGATTTTGTACATAAAGACAGTCTTTCAGTACAAGAAGCCCTTCTCTAAAATTTAATTCTACGGTGCCTATCACCGTAGCTGCAACACTTGTAGAAGTCCCCAAGTAAAGTGTCACCCCTCCTTCACTCAGCCTTCTGCTTACTTTGAACTCCTGTAGTGAGTTACATGCATGAGTTGAAGCCCTAGATTCAACACACCAGGACACAGAAGTCACTAATAAATTAGTTTCCATGACACAAGTTTCGAAAGTACCTTTCTTAGATTCCAGGTAGGCAGGATAGTTCCTCTTCCAGTGGTCGGCCTGCTTGCAGAAGTGACAGGCATCAGATAACTTGTCTTTGTTTTGTTTCTTAGACTTAGTGGCCTTTTTCTGGGGTTTCGTCTTTGCCCTCCTCTTCTTGCTAGATTTGCCAGTTTCAACAAGCATGGCTATCGGCTCATCCTTCCTTATTAATTCCTCAGCTCTTTGCAACATATTGCTGAGCTCTTGGACACTGACATTCAACTTATTCATATTATAATTCATAATGAATGGGTTGAAGGACGGAGGCAGAGAGTTGAGAATAGCATTGATCTGTGTGACTAGATCTAGCCCGAAACCAAGGGCCTCCAGCTCATTTATGTAGCCCATCATCCGAAGACAATGGTCATGCACTTGCTGCCCCTTAGTCATCTGCGCGGTCATGAACTGTTTCAGGACCTTCTATCAATTAGAACGATTATGCTCTTCGTACATAGTTTTCAGATTGTCCAATATGTCTTTAGCGAGTTCAATCTAATCGAACTGCCTCTGTATCAGATTGTCCAAAGAGGCTATGATATAACAGCGGGCTAGGGAGTTTTTATCCTCCCATTCTTGGTATTCTCTCCTTCGGGCCTCAGAAGCCCTATCCCCCGGATGATCCGGAGCAGGATTTTTAGCCACCTTATCTAGTTTTTTTGAAGCCAGGACAACATAAGTTTTCTGTACTAGTCAGCATAATTGGGTACCTTAAGCTTTTTGTCATCAAGCAACTTAACAAATTGTCCGTTTGCCATTTTCTGGTAAAACAACAAAACGTTAGTCCACAACCTTAGTTTGATTCATGTTACCTACATAGATATGGCTTTTAATCTATGTTCCATTTCCATTTGTTCATCTCTGAGATTTTCCTCCTATCTCAGTGATGGAGATGGCGAAATGTCTCTGAAAATGTGGGAAATCACACAGGGTGCATGGAGCCAAATGTTTCAGCTGCATAACCCCACCACCTTTCTGCGACGGATCACATCCACTCATCATATGAGTTTCCCTTTGGCCTCTGTCAGACAAGGTTCACAGTCGTTTTCAGGTAAACCTTTCTGCCCAGTGAGTGCTCACCCATCATATTCAGGTTACGCCAAGGTATCGTGAGAGAGTTCCCATTTTCTGGTGAAGCCCCTCCCACATCGGTCTATGACGCCCCTATCTTCTTATGAAACACTCTGACAGACCCAACAACAAATGGATAGCCCAATCTTATGGTGTGCTTCCTCATTACTGAAGGACCCATCATCGTGCTAATGATGGAAGGCCTTTAGAGAGTCCATCATATGGATCTCTCTATCACATGCACTCATATTACCGGAGGGTACAAAATTACGCCCTAGTTCTAATTTAGGTCAAACCAAAGTGTCTCCCACTAACTTTCATAAAGTCAGATTTCTGGTGGGCCTAAATCAGCTAGGGTTTCCGCACGTGACCCTTTTCAGGGTTGTGGGGCCCACCATTCAAGGAAAGGGCCATCCAATGACCTTAGAGGACACCATGGCAATGATGTGCATTCATCCATGGTGTGTGCAAGAGGCACTAACAAAACATCATGGGCCAAGTGCTTATGGCCCATGGTCGCAGCACATCAAACATCCACACATCACATGATATGGAAGAATTGATCCAATCAATCACTAGCTGTAAAGCCCATTAATTAGCCCAATAGGAAACACAATATTAACAATTAATATCACCTAGGTATATGGGCTGAATAGCAGTTAGCAGTTTGGCCCATATAGCTTTTCTCACAAAAGTGGGCTTTTGCAGTTTTAACTCTTTAAAACTGGGCTTTACAAGTTGGGTCGAATTAATCCCTGCAATCGAACATCAGTTTTGGGCCTAAAAGTGTGAGAAAATTGGACTGAAAACAGTCCCCTTTCGAACCCTAGATTCGGTCCAAACAGATTTGGTCCAATCTGGTTCGAGATGGTCCGAAACTGATTTTCAATTCAAGAATCAATTCAGGAAACATCTGAAATTAATATTTCTGACTTTAGACAATCATAAATCAGAAATGGACTATTTGCACCACCTGAAAAATAGAGGTTAGTCACTAGGGTTGCAGTTTCATAAACTGCAAAACGCAGAATGCGATCCCTCCATCTACAAATCTTCAGGGCCGCCGTCTTCTTCAATCAAGAAAATAAAATAAAATAGAAATCCTATTTCTATTAATTAATTACATCCTTGATTGAATCCTATACATTCAGTCTAGAAAAAAAATTATTTTACAGACTGAATTGAATAGAAATTACAAAAAGAGAATGCGTAGACAATTTGCGCCAATTCTGCACTTTGATCTCCAGGTACGAACAGTCCATTAAAACAAGAAATAAATAAAGAACAATTCTAAATAAATTTAAGATTTAACAAAAATTAATTTCAGATCAATCACCCTCAACAAGAAACAGTTTCTTGAAGTAAAATAGCAAACTGCACAATACCCGGATAGAACAGCTTCTACCAAATTACGCAGGTTCAAATCTGATCTTTTGGTTCAAGATTCGAACATGTGGCTCTGTTACGACTGAAAGGGATGGTAGGATCCATCATATGGACGCCAAAACTATTGTGGAATGGGTGGGCGAATTTCAAAAATTTCCTACATTCCTTCCAATTGGGAATCGAATTCCCTGATTTTAGAATCAAAATTCAAGGATCCTACTTGAACCAAACCAGACCAGATTTGAACCAAAGGAAAAGGGAGTTATTATACCTGATCCAAATAAGTAATATCTCCCTAAGTTGGTGTTCACGCCCAAAGAAGACACCAAGATCTGCTTCTGCTAAAGACGACACAACAACTGTGGAACAGAACCAACAGAGTGCATCCTATGCACTGAATCCTCCATAAGAATCCTTTGGAATCAATGAGCACCACACGTACAATCAAGAACCTTTCTTGATTTTCTCAAACTGAGAACTCGAACTGGCAGAAAAGGTGGTGGCCACTGCTATTTTTCTCTCTAGGGTTTCTGAGATCCTATCTCAAGAATGCAGAGTATCCTCTTGGAAAAACCTAGGGTCCCAATTCAAGTAATTCGAAATTAGGGTTTCCTCCACTTTCTTAATGATTAAGAAAACCTCCTAATCATATCAGAAGTTGCCCTTATCCAAATCTGTATTTGGATTAGGACTCTTCTTAATCTTATTTGTAGATTAGATCAGCTTTTGGGCTTAACCTAATCTCAGATCCGCCCCCTCAAGTGACTGATCAAATCAGCCTAGTTCGAAATGGGTTTTAGGCCCATTAAGTAATAAGTGCTCAATAGTCTTCCAAACTGCTGCCCAGTTGGGCTTCTTTGTATGGCATGTGACCCAAGCATTGATCTACACACCAGCCACATGGGTTCGGCCCAGCCTCTGTTACAAGGCCTAGCCAAATTCACTGGGAAGCCCAGTGACCCCCCTTGAGCCCATCACATGGACCCTATGGGCCCAACACTTACACTAAGTGGTCCTTGAGCCAAGCCATCTTATAAAAGCCCAGGGACTGTGGGCAGATGCAAGATTAGCCCATCAGGTATTATCCCAAATGGCCTTACACTTAACCTCTCAGCCCATAATGATCAAGCACTGCCCGACAAGAGAGGACCTCTCCCTCGGCTGCAACGAACAGTGCTGCACTCTCTACTTACATGGATCCCAGTAATTAAAACCATTTGCAAACGTTTTGAAACCATATTTAAGTATATATCATATATATAAATTTTGCAAAACAAAATTCCAACGATTGAAATCAACTACCAGCAGTTTAGTTTCCATCAGAGAGAGTGCATCCCCGACCATTACCTTTGTCCGACAAATGGGCTGATTTTCCAGTTTTGCCCATCAATCTCCAAGGTCCAGGGCAACAATAGAAATCTGATCTGGTTCAAGGGTTCAAGTAATCCTACACTGCGTGTGCCTTGGGTCTCACCCTTGCGGCTGAGACGAGCCACCCCAACAGTTAGCAGCACACCAGTGCAAGCCTTGGCAAGATAAATCTCTCCAGACTTAACCAACGGCTGTGAACATTTAAAAACTAACACAAGTCTCATTAAGTGTCTAGTCTTAGGGTCTTACACAGAATCATACTACACAACATGAATCAAACATGTACTTTATTTATTTACATTAAATATCAAAAGTACATCAAAATTAATTGAAGCTAAGGGCATACTAAAACTATCCAACAGCTCCCACATTGAGGTAAACACACACCAGAACTTAAGTTCTAAATCTCTTCTCTTGCTTGATCGGACCCCTTATAGCTCTTGACTAACTTGACTATTAGAGTCTTTTCCCTTGAGATAACTCCTAGGGCCTTTGACATACTTCTTTTCTCACCAGGTTGGCCCTTTCGGCCTGAAACACTGGAAATTACCTTATTGCCCTTAACTCCATATTTGACAGCAACACTAATAAAATAGTTTGGGGGGGCCAAGGACCCCACCAATATACTTGGATCCGCCAGTTCAACTCTTGCTCTAAAAGATCTTAGCCTTGCGGAGAAGTTGGGACTTCAATCAGGAAAGGTTACAACCAACTTTGTCTTTTGAAATTTGAATGTATTTTCATCCTTCATGTGTGATGGGTCCTGGTAGGGGTGGCCACGAGCCGAGCTCTTCACGAGCTACTCGAGATTGGCTCGACTCGATTTCAACCGAGCTTCGAGCATAGCTCGAGCCCAATTTATAGGCTCGATTAATAAACGAGCCGAGCTCGAGTCTAATAGAGCTTCCGAGCTCGAATATATCTATCTATCTAGCTATCTATATATATGTATATATATAATAAAATTATAAAAAAATAATATGTACAATAAAAATATTATAATTCTTAATTATTATAATTCTTCATTTTTTAACTTTCAAATAAAAAATAATTTTTATATATCATTTTTTAATTTTATAAAACATTTTTTCTCAAATTGAGCTCGAACCGAGCCGAACTCGAACTTATGAGTTTTTAACTCGAGTCGAGCTTGAACTTGAGCCTTGTACAACCTTGGCAAGCCAAGCTCGAGCTTCGTACTATTCGGTTTGGCTTTGCTCGAATCCACTCCTACGTCATGGATTCTACCTTTTTTTATTCTTTGCCAAAGACATTGTTTTGGTTATATGGGTGGGTGGGGATCTGTGAACAAAGACATTGTTTGGATTATATGGGTGGGGGGGGGATTCGTGAAAACACACCATATAGTTGAACATTTGTGTTATTTTCTACCATCCTTAAATCTATACTACCTATAAAAGAGCGAATGCCCATTCTTTCTGGAATTTTCATTGGATGTTTTCTATCCCCCCTTGTCTAAACATACAATGGGCATAAAGAGGGCATATATGCCTTTTACTCTCATTTTAGAAATTGCCCACTTATAACTGTTCAAAAACTGTCCACTTATAATTGTCTAGAAGCTGCTCACTTATAATTGTTCAGAAACTGTCAATGAATTATAAATAGTTTTATCATAGAGATACTACCTTGCACGTACATGTTTACTAGTAAATATAGAAAGAATGAATACATTGAAGAAGCGACTGCTGGGAGGAATGGAAAATTGAGTGTCAACAAAATACGTTCCAATGCCCTACCAACGTCATTTGACACCGCACATCTCATAATGATGGGTCCCCAGTTTCATGGTGACATGTGCATTGTTAGATCGAGTTGGTGGGGGTTAAAACCTGTTTTGTTGATGGACCCTAACTTGTTACGAGGTGAATTTGCACGAGCTCCTACATCGCATTACAACTATGCATTGGAAACATCTGCCTTTGATATATATGGGAGATGTTTTGGGATGCGTGTGTGGGGCGTTCTTTATGGTGCGTCCATCTGAATAATACATGTAAAATTGTGAAGCTATACTTGATGAAAAATCCATAAATCCCAAAAACTTTTTGAGATGAGAACATGTGATAGGAGGTAGCTAATTTGACTTTGGGAGGACAGTGCAGCAGTTGCATCAGCCTCTTAAAGTGCACCATTTGGGAGGGATTTTTGGTTTTCGAAGGTGGGTCCTATACAAACAGCCTTTAAACTATTTTCAGTGAAAAATCTAGAGAGCGCCAATTGGTTGTTAGTCGGTCACTTTTTGGGCTGTCTTTTCAGCCTCATAATTCATTGAGAGTGCCTCAAAGTAATTGAACCAGTGAATGTTGAGCTCAAACCTCCCAAACAGCCATAAAGTAATTTATCTAAACTCTAAAGTACTTCAAAGCAGCTGAACAGATTTACCTTAACCTTTCCAAATGGGTCCTAATTCCTAAAGCAGTGAGAGCATGTTGAGCCCTCAAGGTAGAGATCAAGAATTAGGCAAAGAAGGCAGAGTCAACAAGTTGAATGTTTGGCATAGCATCAATGGCCCAAAATCCTCTGTTGACCAGCCAGTTAGAAAGGATGTTTCACCAATCGAATGATATTATGTCCAACTCATTCAGTAGTTAGTGGGTAAAGAAATAACCATTAATAGCATAAATACATGATATCTGAGGGGTTTTGAACAATCAAAACCCATCAAATGAATACCACTTAAATGAGTTGGTGGGCCAGTAAAAGATCCTCTCTTGATTGGTCAATAGAGGATTTAGAGTCGGCCCATGCCCATCTTTGTTTTTTCTTGGGCCTTTTACATGAGACAAGTATGTACAACGCCTTTGTTAGTATTTCTTTTAAGTTTTGGACATTTTGGCAAGTAGGAGGTTAAACACAGAGCAAAAGATTTTAGGGGTTTTTATTGATTTCTCCACCCTTTTTGTTTTTTTTTTTTTGAGTTGGTACAATTGGGAACGGTGACAGGTAGGGGAGTTTTTCACACTTCAAGGGGATACTGTAGCATAGGTGGTGGTTTGGGACAATGCATTCAGAAAACCAATAAAATTTTATGAGGGAGAACAAACTATAAATTTCCCAAAATTTTAGGGGGTGTTCTCCAACATGAATTGTGTTTCATGGTGTCAGTTCAAAAAATAAAGCAAAACAAAAGTACCAGCTGGTTTGAAAACAAGTTGGTTCTTAAAACTAGTACACAGAAAACATGTTCTTGGTTATACATGTTCTTTTTTTGTTTTTTTTGTTGCCAAAACTTTTTCCAGAAATGTGTTCTTGAATTCCCGGTTTAAAGAACATGTCATACCACTATTTAATATCTATTCCATATATCATCCAATTTCTATACTACAATTTTTTATTTTATAAAATATTCTTTTGAATATTTCAAAAACATATATTGTTTTTTTTTTTAACAAAAGCAACTTGTTTTTTATTTTCAAAACAAAAACACAATTCAAGAACACGTTTTAATTTTTTGGCTGATGTGGTAGTATTAAAAACATTCATGTTGTTAATCTTGTAGAACACCACCTTAAATTTTAGGAATATTAGATAATTAATATTTTTATTATTTATTATACATTTTCATTAAGTTTGATTTTATATCCAACAAATTCTAGGCGAAATAAGTAGATTGATAATAAGGGAGTGCTCATGCCGAATACGATTAATTTCATTTGTGAGAGGCAGCAGTAAGTGTTCAACACGATACAACATAGTCATGCATGGGATTTAAATTTACTTAAAAGCTAGAGAACGAATCCCCATATTAAGGAAAGGGCTAGTATTCTGATTTTTTTTATTCATGTATTTTGATAAATTTTGTTTTAACACCCATTTTTTATGTTATAAACTAGCAGGACCTGTGGGATGCATGCAAATCGATATCCGATATAGGATTATTGAAGGGATTCAAAATATTTGTAAAATTCACCCCAATAAAAATGTAAAAAAGGAAACCATAGATTACATATTGGTTAGGTCAATTAGGTTAATTAAATTGATTAGCTTATTTGGATTTGGTAAGAATATGAGGTTAATTGGATTGATTATGTAAAACACGTTAATTCAACTAAATCAAGTACTTAGTTGAATAAATTAAGTTAATGCGGTAATTTAATTAGGTCTATTAATTAGGATAATTATGATTAATTAGTTTTATTAGGTTTATTAATTATTAAGTCAAATAGAAATAAATAAATTATTTGTTACTAACCTCTATTACTAATTCTATTGGTTTATTGTTAACCTATATTGTTAATGGAATTTATTAATAGAAAAAAGAGAATAGTAAATCAAATGAGAATACTAGCTAGTTATTACAAATTAAGTGGTAACAGTAATTACTATTAATTAGGAGTATGGGAAATTAATAGAAAAAAGAGAACAACAAATTAAATGAGTTAATTATCCTAACTAGGTTAATCAACCTATTTTCCATTAATTTACTGATAACAATTCCTATTAACGAAATTTATTAGTAGAAAAAAATGCTAAATCAAATGAGAATACTAATTATTATTAATTAAGAGTAGTAAATATACATATGGGAGTGGTATTTCATTGTGCTTACTCTAAGTATACCATGACTAAAATTCATATAAATTTGCACTTTACTAATTATATAAAATTTATAGGATCATTTATTATAACACCCCTATAGTTTCATAGATTTTTGCAGACCTGCCATGTAGTTTGCATTTTACTAAAACACCCCTTATAATTTACAGCCTATTTATTTATTTGACATTTCATTAAGAACTACTTGTTTTTCCATTTGAAAATAGCAATATGATCACCTAAAGTGGAAAATGTGCAAGGGCATGGACTCATGGTTGTTTATTCTAGAAGTACCCCTAAACTGAGTGGAAAATGTTCTAAGGTATGGATCCATGGTTGTTTATTCCAAAAGTACCCGAAACACCTTTTTTTTATATAAAAAACAAAATTGATCAAATAGAGAAAAAGAGTGGTTGTACGTATTTTATTAGGGGCAAAAATGACATTTTTGTTTTTTGTTTCTTTTAACTAAATTTATTTGAGTGACTGATAGGTTTTAAACTATCATTTTCCACTTTCATCTGATGAAAGAATGATTAAGTAAATTGATTGCAAACAATAGGAGATGTTTTAGTAAAACACAAACTATAGGGTATGCTTTAGTAAATTTATGAAACTATAAGGGATGTTTTAGTAAATGACCTAAAATTATATGTAGTATAGCCAATTTGCATGGAAATCTTACTCTATAAGTATAATTTTGTCACATTTTATAACATTGCAGAATTTGCAGGAAAAAATGTATTCATAGGTATGTTCCAATTTGTTACTTTTTGAACAAAATGCATTACAAAAGATTATACTTTTCTAAGCATTTATATCTATCGTAGATTTTATTGGAGAAATTATTTAATTAGATTAATAGTAAGTATTTTTAGCTTACACGTTCTTTGCTTTTAAGTATATTGAAAATTTTTTATTTATGATATTAATTATTATTAATGACAATATATTTGAGCTCCAAAAAATTGTTATTAATGACAGGACGGTTCCAATGCATTTGACCTTATGAGATAAATTTGTGTATGTGATTCACCATTAGCAGATATGTAAAGATTACACAATCAAAGGTAACACTAAATTATCTTTATTTAAAACTAAGTTTAAATTTCACTTGATTTATATATTATAATTGACGACATGACACACCATTACCATTAAAAAAGCTACATAGTTGTCTTTTAATCCAAATATTACTTAGGAAGAATTACTTAGATTATGGTCAGTAAAAATTATTGTATATTAATTAATAATTTATTTAAATATTTTTTTGAACAATGTACAAAATAATGCTTTTATGATTTTTATTTTACAGGTTTGATAGTAATGGAATTAAGATGGTTCAACATTATGATATGGAGAATTCTAACTAAATAAGCTTTTCTCACATTAATATACATAGCTAAATTATTTATTTTGTTACACTAAATACATAGATTTTTTATACACATTATTATAATTGAATTAACAGTTTTTTATTATTTATTTAATGAAATGGACATGGCTATTTCTATCTCTATTTATTACATCATTTAGATAAATTTACTATGTGGCTAACACTCAATATATCTTTTTAACCCAAGATCTGGCTTTACAGAAGGTGACATCCTTACTTAACTATGTTAATGGTACCTGGAATTCTCAGTTCATCTATTCAAATTTCGAGCCCACTACCGGCTCTCTAATTCTTAGTATTGAGCTTCCCTCCTAATTAATGCGCAATTTCTACAAGATCGAGTGATATGGAAATATACGCCACATGGCCGATTCACTTGTGCATCTGCTTATAAGCTTCATAAGCTTCTTAGCGATGAAGTAGCTGAAACTTCCTCAAGTCATATAGTTTGCAGCGACATCTCTTGGAAGGACTTTTGGAACCTTAAAGAAATCGCTCCTCGAATCCAAGTTTTCATATGGTGTTGCCTTAAAAGGCATTTTACCTTTTAAAGCGTTCTTAGCCAAAATCTCTAAGAAAATTGACAGATCTTGTCCTTTGTGTTTTTCTGAAGAAGAGAATGCAGATCATGTATTCATCCATTGCCAAGCTGTAAGACCAGTTTGGTTTGGATTTTGCTTAGACATGCATACGGAGGAAAAATGAGACTGGTCTCTTCTCGATTGGATGTCCTTTTGGTGGAGATAATCCAACGGATGATCTTGGTCTTTTCAGCAAATTCGCTATAATCCTCGGGCACTATTGGAAAAGTAAGTGTAGGAAGGTAATAGAGAATAAAGATTTCAACCCATTTAAAACTATTTCATCGGCCCATGCACATATTGAGGAATTGGCTTCACTAAGAAGGAGGGGGAGAATGCCTCTCAAAACAACCAAATAATCAACAACCATTGTAGATGGTCTCCTCCCTCTCACCCATTCTTAAAGATTAATGTCGATGGTGCAAATATAGATTCTTTTTCTGGGCTTAGCATTATCTTGAGAGATCACACTGGAAGTTTTGTATTTAGTAGAGCCATTTGCATGGAAATGATGCATCCTGACATTACTGAGGCACGAGCTTTCAGAGCTGGACTCTAAATGGCAAAGGAACTCCACCTCTCTCATATTCACATTAAAGGGGATACACAAAAGAAAATAAATATCCTGTTGGACGCCTCTCGAGATGTCCCTTGGTGACTTCACACAGTTATTGCTGATTGTAGGAATCTTTTGCAAGAATTTCATTATGTTTTAATCTCTTTTATCCCTCGTACAGGTAATAGGGCTGCCCATGTAATTGCAAAATTTGCTTATCATGTGTGTAGGATCACTACTTGTTCATTTCCTCCTGATTTTTTTATTCCTGTACTAGAAAAAGATTTAGTGCAATTAATTTAATCTAAAGGGAAGAAAAAGATTCCATGTGGCTTTGAAGAAAAACTATCCTACATTGAAGAAAAGCTCTTTGTAAACTAGTATCTCTTTCACATGTCAATTCTCCTTTTTCCCCTCTCCTTAATTTTTAATTAATGTAGAAAACTACAAATTAAATTGTAGAGTGGGGTCTGGTGAGTCTTCTCACCCATAAATGTCCAATAAACTTTTAACTTTAAGCTAAACTTCAATTTTTATAGTAGGTTTATATCAAGAATTAATGCTAAAGTGAATCCTTTGTATAATACCGAGGACAATCACCAAATCTGATTTGCAGTGTTAACCCCAAACAATAATCTTTTACCTGGGGCCAAGCCTCTTCACTTGTCCACTTGTCATGCTCATTCAATCTTGCTTTGTGTTTTTTTATTGAAAACATTATAACATTAAATAATATTAAAGGATCATTACGGGGGATAAATAATTGCATACACCTCACGGTATTAAAAAATCCAAATTCATGAACAATCCAAATGTCCCCTCTTAAATGGGCCTATCAACATTTCCAATCGCACTCACTTTTAACCGGTTATATATCTTTTGTGTTTTTTTTTTTTTGTCATAATTTCAGGAAATGTCCAACAACTTCTCCTTCCTGAAACCAAATAATGGCGTAGTTCTAAGAGAAAAAACGATGGCCTAGTTCCAACTGTTGTTTTCATATTCTTAAGTGGCGTTTGATAAATCTGAAATTTTAGATCTGAAAAGTTAAAAAAGATATTTTTTTGGAAATAAAATCTGAAAAGAAGTATTTGTGCTTTTCTACTTTTTAGAAGCTTTGAATTCATAAGTTTGTTTGTGTTGGGTCAACCATTTACCATCTAAAATTCACTGATTTTAATATTTTACCCCTAGAACATAATATTTGGAAATATTGAGTTCAATTTGCATTATCTCATAAAAAATAATTTTCTTCAAAATAATATTGAAATAATACAAATAATAAATAATAAATTAAAAATTAAAAATTACTAATTAATAAATGAAATGATTAAAAATTAAAAATAACTAATGACTGTAAAAATATTAAAATAATTAATAATAATAATAATAATAAATATTATTATTATTATTACTATCTCATCGAACCTTTGCCACTGCAACTTGTAGCAGTAGTGGCGGTGGCAGGAAGACAAGGGGAGAGAGAGAGAGAGAGAGAGAGACAGCTGCCGCTGTTGAGAGTTGCAGTGGTAGTGATATGAAGACGAAAGATAGAGAGGTCTAATGGGGTAGGGGTATTTTTGACTTTAGGTCACATATGAAACATGTCTGAGCATGTTAAGTGACGAGCCTGAGTCTTAAAATTTCAGATTTGAAAAAACTTTTCAAATCATATTTCAGATGTAACACCAAACAAATGTAGCATCTAAAAGCAACACTTTCGAATTCAGAGGTCTAAAAAGTGTTATCAAACACCACCTCAGACAGCATCATAAACTCTTTTTAGCACCAATTAAAGTTTGGAATTTGGATAAATGGGCACAATGGAAAAAAATATATATTTGGTTGGAAGAGAGATAGTAGGAGTTTTAGGAATTGAATTCAGGAGAAAGGTGGTTTATAGTGATTGGCCTTGTGGTGTAAAAAAATATATAGATAGAAAACAAAAATGAGGGGAAGAAATGCACACCTGATATCACATGTAAGTAAAAATTATAGAAAAAATCATAGGGAGAATCACATAAGCATCTCCCTTTATAATACACAAATGCCAGTGCACTTTTGTTATAATAGTAACACACTACATAATCACCCTTCTTTATGGGTTTATACTGTAGATCATAGAATATGCGCTCCATGGTAGAACCTATACTGGACGGGTCTGGGTCATGGTCAAACAATTCGGCTACACATGGTGGAAGGTGCTATATTTGTACTACTAGTGGAGGCTTGTTCAATGCACAAGATGGGGCACCCCTCCTTGTCCCTCTTCCCTGATAAAATTAGGAGTTCCCTTATCTACTGATCCATACTCAGATTCGCCCTTATTTAATTAATCCAATTAACCGAGTTCGAAATGGGCTTTAAGCCCATTAAGCTTTCAGGCTCTCTTCCTTTTAATGCTGGCTAGCTTGGCTCTCTTTATATGGCGTGGGACCCTATCATTGATCTACACATCAGCCACATGGGTTCAACCTAGCCTCTGTTACAAGGCCTGTCCGAATTCACTATTGAATATAGTGAACCCCTGAGTCCATCACCATGGGCTCTTAATGGGCCCAACATTTATACTAAATGGTCCTTTGGTCCAACCATCTTATGAAGGCCCAAGTACTATGAGCAGATGCAAGATTAGCCCATCAGGTATAACCCTCAATGGTCTTACACTTAATCTCTCAGCCCTTAATGATCAAACATTGCCCGACAAGAGAGGACCTCTCCTTGAGCATAAGGGCATACACTGTCTAACATGTCGAGGATGGGAAATCCCCAAATTTTCTCCACCTTGAGGCAACCACCTAAAAAATCTAATTTATAGATATTTTACAAATAGTATTATGAGAATTTGGGGGTATTTTATAAATGAAATTATAAGATCCTAAGATTAAGAATATGAGAAAAACTTATAGATGTTTTAAAAATCAATATCAATAAAATATTATTATAAAAATTTATTAAATTACAATGATTAATGCAAATTATGCTAAATGTTTAAATTTTGAACATTTATTAATAACCAAAAATTATTAAATAATGGATTGTTTATTAATTTTTGGTATATAATTTAATTATTTAATATTTGTTAAATAATGGATTATTTCTGAAATAATTATTTCATAATTTTTTGTAGAATATATTCCAAAAACTTTTAATAATTTTCATAACTACAGGATTTTTTAATAATAGATTATTTAACAATAATGGAAGATGCCATTAATATATAGGAAACATCAAATTCCCATTTTTCCCCTTTCTTTAATTTGCTTGAAATCACGTCTATAGATATAAATATTGTGTGATTTGGAAAACCAAATCTTAATAAATTATGGCCCTATTTTTATGGGAAAGTGGAGAGAATAAAGGAGAATTAGAGATAAAAGTGAAAGAGAGTATAGAACATATATTGAGCTAATTAAGGAGAGAAGTTAGGTTGTTATAGAAAGTGAGAGACGTAAGTTGTGGGGGGAGAGAGAGAACCCAATGGGAAGGGAGAGGAATGAAGAGAGAGGGTGCTGAGATGGCAAATTAGGAATGGTGGGAAGGGGGAGAGGAGAGAGAGTCAAGGAGAATGCAAGGTTGAGGTAATAGAGCAAGGAGAAGCAAGGTGACATGGACCATCTTGCTGTAGGAAATTGACTAACTCTACCCTTACTGCTTACATATTGTCTTAAAGTGCTCTCAAGTTTTTAGAAAATTAACTAATTGATGCTGCTCAATCCGAGGTGGTGCACGAACTGAGGAGAGTGGCCAGATAGTCCTTGCCAATAGGGCGATGTGGAGCTACAAGGATGAGGCCGCACTTCAAGACCTGTGACTAAGAAAGGAGAAGTCAAAGGCCTGAGGCGTTATCCCCAGGTAGGTACTCCAACGCTCAAGTTAGAAGGAGGTAGCAGAAGGCTAGGCCGAGCTAGGAGAGTTCTGGGCTGAGCGAAGAGGAAGTACGGATGCTAGAATTTGGAATCCATTACCTTGAGCATGGAGTGTCTCTTTATAGCCGAATGTCTATGTCTTGGTCAGATTAGGCTTCTGGAGTTGTTGGGATGAAGTTGGCCATCGAGGTATTTGGGATAGAGTCCTATTCCCCGACGGAGTTGTCTTCCTTACTCCTCCTTGTTCGTAGTTATGCTCATCCACGTGACGTGTAGCTGATGTGGCTGAGAGGATAAGATGGGGGGCCACAGCAATAGCGTAGCTCAGCCTAGGTCGTGGAGGCCATGTATGCTGCAGAGCTGGTAGAGCTATGCCAACATGGCTGGATTGACTGGGCGATGACTGGGTAGCCACATGTCTCTTTGGCCAGCTCAGCCATGACCTGAACATCACTCCCCTAATTCTGAAGTCGAGGCATGAAGTGTTCGTTAGGATGCTTTGTTCCTCGGCTAAGGAACTCCAAGTTGAAGTTTGGTCCACCTGATCCTCGGCGTTTGCCAAAACGTGAGGTCCATGCAATGTGGGTTGTGGCATGGGAGTCCTTCAATCGTTGGCTACAGAACTCCAAGAATTCTAACTTTGGAATCCGAACACCACTCCCCCAGTTCTGGAGCCAAGGAGGGGGAGTGCTCGGTTGAAGTGTTGCATAGTCGTATAGCTCGATAGGGTGCTGAGGTGTCGAGCTGAGCTTCGAGTTCTGTCTTCCTGGTGGAGCTGAGGAAGGGCTTTTCATTCCTCAACTAAAATGTTGTGTGGTCGCTTAGCTCGGTCGTGTGTTGAAGGAGGTCTTTCTCTAGTGGACCCTGAGCTTCGGTGTTGAGATCACTATGATGCTCGGCCATGGTGTGTCGAGCTCCGAAGTCGAGGGCTTGGATTGGCTGGGTGCTGAGAAAGGGCTTTCTGATGCCGATGGGAGGCCGAGCTTCAATGTTGAGGCTACTGTGATGCTTGGCCATGGTGTGCCGAGCTCCAAAGTCAGGGACTTAGCTCGCCAGGTGCCGATGGGAGGCTGAGCTTCGGTGTTGAGGCCACTGTAATGCTTGGCCATGGTGTATCGAGCACTAAAGTTGGGAGCTTAGCTCAGAGGTGTCGAACTACGGGGTTCTGCTCTTCGACTGAGGAACTTGTACTTGAAATTTCAGAATCCGAACACCACTCCCCACAGTTCTGAAGTCGAAGAGTGGGGAGCCCGATTGAGGTATGGTGTGGCCTTCTTTGGTCGGCGTCTACGGCTAGGTGTCCTGAGGAGACCCAAGGAGTTAACTAAACCAGTGGTCCTGGGTGAACTCTAGGCATCTGCGGCATTGGTTGGATCAGTGTTGAAGGGCAAACCAAGGAAATTAATGCTCCGAACGTTGCTTGTCAAGGTCATCACTTCGGTTCCCGAGGCTATATGTGTGATGTGATAGTTGCGTCAGTTGGTCTTCTCGAGCTCCGTTAGAGCAGCGTTTGATCCCTACCATTGATCTGGCATTGATTTGCGTTCCTAAGGGTTATAAGAAGGGGTGGATTGGCATTTCTCCGCCATTTGCGAAAGGAGTTGCTTGGATTGCTCGATAAGGTGTTGTTGGCGTTGCTCAGCTTTTGCTCAATTTCCTCAGTCTTTTAGCTTGGTAAGATGTCTTCCTCATCCCCCCACTCTTCTTCTAGTTCTAGTTCTTCTTCGGGTTATAGTGACTCTGACTATGAGCCGGGGTTGGGGATTTTGAGGCTGCCGAGGTTGAGGAGGCCGAGGTTGGTCCTTCAAGGGTAGAAGTAGAGCTCCCTTGTGGGATGGTTATCGGTTTGGGACCACACCCTATGTCCTGACCCCTGGGGATATGGTTCAGATTTGAGCTATGTACGACATCCTCGAGGAATTCCGGATGAGGTGCCCGCAGTTCGGTGAGATGGCAATAGATGCTCAGTCCAGTTTGGAGATCGGGCTGAGTTTTCCTCTGAATGATGGGATCACCGGGGTGCTTGGCTTGTACCATCTATCGCCGGTGTAGTTAATGCCGAACTCCATTAGGTTTTTGTTCGGCCTCATTTCTTATTGTACGGTTCTTGACATTGAGCTGACCCTGGGCATAGTGAGCTTCCTCCTTCATTTGAATCCTCACTAGCAGGGTTATTACTACTTCTCAAGTAGAAAGAACGTCAAGGTGTTGGTCGGAGCTCCTTCCTCTGTGAAGCATTGGATGGAGACTTTCTTCTTCATGCATTGTCCCAAGGGCCTCCCCTTCCTAGCCGTGCTACAAGAGCCAAGGACGAGAGTGCCACAACCTCTATGGTTTGCACTCACCTGGGAGGAGAGGTCGGCTTTGAGCATGATTCATGAGATAGACATAGTTGTGTACACATGCTCGGAGATGTTGATGCGTAGGGTGGTCAGTCTGTTCTTTCTGTCGCTTCACTTTACTTATTGAATTATTCACATATTCTCTTTTTTTTTTCTTCTTTGATCCTCTACTTGTTGTTATGGTTCCGTAGTGTAGGTGTAGAGATGGCCAGCGAGGAGGAGATCATCCAGCGGATGAGGGAGAATCGGTAAAGTAGAACTGGGCTGCCATGCAGTTGTAGGTCCACCCAAAAGTAGTCCCTCCTACGAGGTCTTCTGAGAGGGCGTCCTGTCACCAGAAAAGAGTTCAACATTGGGGAAACGATGGTGAGGATGTTGTCATGGTGAATCCCTAGGAAGTTCACCAAACTACCTTTCCTCCATAGACTGAGGTGGGGAGCAGCAGCTCGGACATCCACGTGCTGCGCTGGATGGTCTGTAGCCGGGATGGGCTAGAGACCCCTGGGGTTCCTGAGCAAA
This sequence comes from Nelumbo lutea, assembly GCF_056320005.1. Lineage (NCBI taxonomy): Eukaryota > Viridiplantae > Streptophyta > Magnoliopsida > Proteales > Nelumbonaceae > Nelumbo > Nelumbo lutea. Next base: position 60,438,909 of record NC_142689.1, read on the forward strand.
TGCTTTGTGGGATGATGATGGCATATATCATTGACGAGTCTATGAATATTGGGCACCTTAAAGTGCTCACTCATTCGAGCAGTAGCTCAGGTAAGCTCAAACTTGCTCTCATTGCTTCAAGTTTATTCATGCTAAGGGTGCCTCTTTTGTTCACAGAACACATGCTTAGCAGTTGCTCTAATTGACCGACTCTGACATTTTCAGGGGATGTACGAAGTGGAGCACTCAGAATATCTGTGGTAGAAGACTCAATTGGTCGAGTTGAAGGCTACTGGGGAACAGTCAGCTGCACTAGAGAAGGAGGTGGCGAGCTAAAAGCGCAATTTGCTGAGCAGGCAAATGTGGTGTGTAACTTGAGGCAGGAGATTACCGAGCTAAAGGTGGAGAGGGAGTGGCTGAGGCAGGAGGCCGCCGAGGAAGTAGTGGACTGGTATAAGGCCTTAGTGGAACTTCGGCAAGACATGGACCGATATGCCTCAGCTTCCTTTAAGGCTAGATTCAACATCTTCTGTAGGAGGGCTTCGCGTCACTGCTTGGAGCTGAGCGAGATTGCCCAGACTTGGGAGGCATACGACTTGGACACTCCACCTGCTTCGGACAATGTTGCTGGTGAGGAGGTCAACGGGGACGAGGACGGTGAAGATGGTGAGTATGCCTTTGATCCCCCCACCGAGGATTGAGTGGCCACGGATTTATCTGCTTTTCTTGTTTTTGTAATGGCTCAGTATGCCAAGCCTTAACCACTGTACTGAACATTTAACTTAATGAAACTTTTTTGCTCTGAACTCGTGTGTATATATTTTATCTCTTCTCTCTCTCTCTCTCTCTCTCTCTCTCTCTTTGGGTTCCTTGGCATTACCTTGGCCGAGGTTTTGGGTTGGTCGAGATCTTCAGTCTCTAGCTAGTGCAGCTGGAGTATGTTTCGAGCTCTCTATGGCTACCCGACTCGGAGGGAGGGACGGATTTGGGTATGGAGTTTGGAGTCACCACCTAAATTTTTGGAATTGGGAATTTAGGAAAACCCAAGATTTTTCAAGAAAAACTATTTGATTTTCTTGGTGACTTGTTGCCCAATGAGGATGAGATTCTTAAGGTCTGGGGAGCAAGGTACGGCATGGGAAGGTGTTAGGCACCCCACACATGCCCGGTTAAACAGGCCTCTACTTCACCAACGTTCCAAGAAATATTTAATAATTTTGGGACCTCTTTATTAGAAATAACACAGACCCACACTAAACAAGCAGTTGAAAGGAATAACAATTCCATCTACTCATTTTATTAACTAAGAAAAGGAGTATATACTAGTAAAAAGACAACAACTCTAAAGAGAGAATGGTTAAGTAATGATTAAAGCAAGAAAAGGTAGGACTCTTCAACAAATTAGAAAAAGAGTTAATCTATTGAAGTTTTAAATGAAAGTGGGATTTCTAAACTTAAGTTGCAATGATAGGTTTATGCATATGTCATGAAAAAGTTGGTAGAACAAGAAATGGATGTATGAAACTAAGTTGATTAAACAAAACACTTGCTGAAATAAAGATCCAAAGAATGCCTAGGTGGATGGTGGTATGCAACTTGAAGAAGATGCTGTCTTTTTTATGCATATGAGATAAAACAGATTTGGAGACTCTGAAATGGATTTTCAAATGGTGAGAATAAATGATCTCACTACATTATGTTAAAGTCTAAAAGAAAATAAGATGTGCAAAGAAAGACTACATGTTGCAACCTGAAGTGATAAAGGCACATTTGAATATTATGAACTTTTTGAGAGAGATGATTGAAATTAGCATGCAACTATAAACATGTTGCATGTTATAGTTGATTGAAGAGTCTTAGACTCTTCGGATGACTTCCTAATAGAACAACTATAAACATGCAACTATCTAAACCTTGTAAGCCTAACTACTCTAATGCATGAGGCAAGAAGAAAACTTAATTCAGATGATTGAAATTAAAGTGAAATTTGAATTTGAGAGAGATGCTGAATGATTTTCTATGCAAAAACATCTAAGTGGTGTCCTAATGTAACCTAAAGAGTGAAAGTGGTTAATAAATATACATAAACTGAAACAAATTAATGGTGTGTGATCAAAGTGAAATCCTAACAAATTGACAAAGGCTCAAATTACGATAAGACAAGATTAAAAATAAAAGAGATAGTAAAATATACTAAGAAATCTATATTAACTAATTAAGGCTCACATATGTTACATGCATGAGTGGTAAGAAAAACAAAAAAGAAGAGTGCTAAGGTAAGATAAAGAGCTAGATGGTAAAACAATGAGATTAACTAAAGAAGGGACACTCAAACTAAATAAATAAATAAACTTGAAAATGCCAAGAAAGAAGAAAAAAAGGTGCTGGAGTATTCGTCTTTGGACATTCAGATTGACTAAACCTATAAGACAACTTCAAAAAGAAGACAAGAAACTTAGAGGGGAAAAAAACATTAATATCAATCATGCTGCTGGTTATGCTAACGGGTGTACCTTATGGAAGACTTTAACTAACCGAAATTGCCTTGATCTCCACCAATGCATTCTCTTATGATCATAGCATAAATATCTTCAAGAATTTTTACTTGGAGACCTCCCCAGGATGTGTTCTTGATCATTCCTTGGCTTCTCTTTGGTTTGAATTGTAGCCCAAGTGTTGGGAAACATGCTGGATGACTGTAATTTTCTGCAACATTGTTTGGACTTGAGGATGCTTCAAAGTTTACACCATGGATGTAAGAACGATTTGGTGGTTTTTTGGAATGTGATATTGATATGGGGGAGCTCTAGGGACGTGAAAGATGGTTGGGAGAGAGTATAGGATGTGGGTTAGGGAAGCTTGGGGCTGTTTGGGACGTGAACGAGGGTGGTGTCTAGCCTAATAAGTGTAGAATTCCCTCTTTAGGCTAGGAATGTGTAGGTTAGATTGTGTATAGGATGTGAGAAAGGGGTGGTATTTATAGACTTTTTGAGAGGGGAATGGAGGGCTGAGATAGAAGACAAGGGAGATCAATGGCTGATGTTTAAATGGTTTTTGGAGGAAAATTAATTGAGAGAATGGGCAGTCAAAACAACTTTGTGAGAGATTCTCTCAATCAATCAAGACAAAGAAGGATTTCACCAGTTTACCTAAATTGGACATTCCAAGTTTAGGTTATTGGCTTTATTGGTTGGAATCTATATCTGGCCAAATCCTAGATTTTCAAGATGTTTCTAGAGGTTGAGGGGATGTTTTGGTTGTGGAATGCCCTAGGTTCAAAGTTATTGTGAAGAGGATTCTAAACGAAGGGCCTGGATCGAGTCTAGCTTTGTGTCTCAAGATGGAGGGGTTAACGGTGTGGAATTGGACGATCTCGGTGCCGTTGGACTCAAAATTTTGAGCTATATCCATCTATAGGATTGGATTTCAGATTTTTTGAGGCATAAGATTTAGGATCAGAGATGATCCCAATCAGACAATCGGACTCGGTTCTGGCTTTGGGTCTTAAGATGAAGGGGTAAGAGGTGTCGGATTTGGGTGATCTTGGTGTTGTAGAACTTGGATTTTTGGGATCTACGTACCTATAGTGTTGGATTTCTGATTTTATGGGGGGTAGGATTAGGATCAGAGATGATCCCAATCGAACGATTGGAATCGATTCTGGCTTCGGGTCTTGAGATGAAGGGGTAAGTGGTGTCGGATTTGGATGATCTTGGTGTCATTGGATTTGGATTTTTGGTCTCTGCGTACCTATATGTTGGATTTCTGATTTGGTGTGAAATGAGGTTTAGCAAAATGACTCTGATCGGACGATCGGAATCGGTTTCAACTTTGGGTCTTAGGATGAAGGGGTAAACGGTATCAGATTTGGGTGATCTTGGTGTCATTGGATTCGGATTTTTGGGATCTATGTACCTATGCCTAGAATTTTGGATTTGATGTGGGATGAGGTTCAAGATCAAAATGACTCCGATCGGACGATCAGAATCGGTTCATCTTTGGGTATTGGGATGATGGGGTAAATGATGTCGGACTTGGGTGATCTTGGTGTCATCAGATTTGGTTTTTTGGGCTCTACATACCTATGGTCTTGGATTTTGGATTGGATGTAAAATGAAGATTAGGATCAAAATGACTCTGATTAGACGATTGAAATCTGTTTCGGCTTCAGATCTTAGGATGAAGGGGTAAACGGTGTTGGATTTGGGTGATCTTGGTGTCATTGGATTTGGGTTTCTAGGCTATATGAACTATGGTCTTGGATCCTTAAGGCCCCAACTTTTGTAAAATTCCAAAAATACCTCTGAATCGGCTAAGAGGTTAGTTGAAGCATGCTTGAAGCTAAAAGTGTTGAAGAAAGAGTAAGGAGTGCAGAATTGAAATGTCTACACTCTCATCTCCGGGATGCTCAGTTTCTGCTCTCGGGAGCCTTTGGGGCCCTTCGAAGGTTGGTCGTTGCTCGACTAGCTCTAACCGACTATTAGCCAGTGGGTGAGTGGAGTTTAATGGTCGTCCTCAAGCCTCGATGGGAGGGGGCATTCTTCTCCACCTTAGACTCAGGCCATGGACAGCTGAGTCGAGTTGGTTGGTGATACGCTGTCAAACTACGCGTCATGGGCTCAGGCCATTTGAAGACCAGCCGAGTGAGTGAGTTGTGCCAAGCTACGCATGTGTTGTGCAGTGAGTGTTGTGTGGCTATGTGGCGTGGTTGTGTAGTGCGGCTATGTAGCGTGGCTTATGTAATGTGTGTGCAGTGGTGCGTGTGTGCACGGTGTGTAGGACAATCAGGTGTGTAGCTTGAATAAAATATTCTGCATTAACTAACAGATCATTGGTAGTACATCCAAAGATTCCCTATATTTCAACTCGTCAATATTGGTCATCCATCAAGGTCTTCAAGTTTGTAGGTTCCTGGTCCATGAACTCTAGTGACTCTGTATGGCCCTTCCCAATTTGGTCCGAGCTTGCCTTCCCCGGGCGTGAACACAATGACTTTGCAAAGGACGAGGTCACCTATCTTGAACTCGTGTCTTCTGACTTTGGAGTCATGGTATTTTGCCATCCTTTGTTACTATAATACTATCCTAACATGTGCTCGGTCCTGTTCTTCTTCTACCAAGTCTAACTCTGCGCGGAGGACCTCGTCATTCTGATCTTTGTCAAAAAGCTCGGTCCAGAGAGTTGGGGAGCCTATTTCTATGGGTACCATGACCTCGGCCCCATAGGTTAGGCTGAAGGGAGTTTCTCCAGTATCCGTCCACGGAGTAGTCCTGTATGCCCAAAGTATGCTCGGTAGTTTCTCGACTCACCTTCCCTTGGCCTGATCCAGTCAAGTTTTTAGGCTGTGCAATAAGGTTTAGTTGGTCACCTCGGTCTATCCATTGCTCTAGGGTCGATGTATGACAGTAGTTCGGTGGTCAATCCTTAGGTTGGCACAGAGAGATTCATACTTTTGGTCGGTGAACTGTGTCTCATTGTCTATGATGAGGATGCACGGAATATTGAATCGACAGACAATACCTTTCCAGAAAATGTTCTGGGCATTGTGCGCGGTAATGCATGCTAGAGCTTCAGCTTCTACCCATTTGGTGAAGTAATCCATTACCACAAGGAGGAACTTCTTCTATGCAACCGCAGTGGGGAAGGGACTGAGGATGTCCATACCTCATTGTGTGAATGGCTATGGGCTGGTGATCGGCTTCAAGGGGACTGCGGGCTGATGATGGAGATTGGAATGTTGTTGACAACTGTCACATTTCCAAACTAGTTGGGTTGCATCTTGCTTCATCATTGACTAGAAATAACCTTGTTGGAGTGCCTTGTGTGCCAGGGTGCACGCATTGGGGTGGTCTCTGCAGATACCTTCGTGGATCTCCCTGAGGATGTAATCTACCTCGGCTGGGGAGAGACACTTCAGGTAGGGGAGTGTGTGCGAGTGGTGGTAGAGTTAACCTTGGATGAGATAGTATCGGGCTGATCTATGCTGGAGTCTCTTTGCTTTTGTCCAATCTTCTGGAAGGATGCCTTCTCAGAGCTACAGTGTAATGGGGTCCATCTAGGATAGACTGTGTTGTACGGGGAGGATGAGGAGAGTCGTCAGTGCGATGCTCGATTGGGCCAGTGTGTCCAACTGTACTATCTTGTCAAGGTCGGTTTTTGGCAAGCTAGCTAGCTTGGATAGCGTATCAGCTCATATGTTTTCAGCTCAAGGGATTTGCTAGATGTTGAAGTGCTCAAGCCAGTGGACGAGCTCTTGCACCTTCTATAGATAGCTCACCATTGTGGGTATTCACGTCTCAAACTGGCCATGGATCTGGTTGACTACCAACTGAGAGTCACTGAAGGCTTCTATTCTCCAAGCTTCCAGGTCTAGGGCGAGGCGAAGTCCGACGATTAAGGACTCATACTCAGCCTCGCTATTGGAAGCTTTAAATTCAAATGTGAGAGTGTGCTCTAACACCATGTCATCTGGGCTAAGGAGAATGAGGCCGGCCCCACTACCTTGCTGATTTGATGAGCCATCCACATGCAGAATCCATACTTGTGGCGGTGAGGTAGGATCCTTGGTGGTGAATGTGCATTCAGCAATGAAGTCGGCCAAGGATTGAGCTTTGACCACGGTTTGGGATGCATATTCTGTTATGGGCCCGTGCATAGGATCTCGTCACAGGGAGAACCTCTTGCTTCCCCTTGCACCTTCCCTTGTGTGCAGACCCTATTATGGAAACTCAAATGGGTGATTTTTCCAAGAGGCCACCCGAACTCTCCTCATTCTTCTCTTGACTAGAAACTGAATACTTTATTCCCAAATCACAACTCCTTAAATAGGAGATTACAAGAGGAGACTCCTTACTCCATTTGACTAAGCTAGGACAATCCAACTTTAAATCAAACTCCTACTTCTAACAGACTTCTAACAGAACTCAGTTCTTATCTCTAATAGATAAGAACAGAACTAGATAAGTAAGAACAAAACTCCTACTTCTAACAGACTTCTAACAGAACTCAGTTCCTATCTCTAATAGATAAGTAAGAACATAACTAAATAAGTAAGAACAGAACTGGAATAAGTAAACTATTGGCGAGCTGGCAAGAAGAGCTGACGTGGCAAGATAAGCTGCTGTGTGGGCCCCCTCACTACTGCTACCAGCGGCGGTAATTCTTCCCACGAATGCATCCACAACATTACTCCCCTCTTGGACTACGAGCTTGTCCTCAAGCTCGAATTCAGGATGGGTGTCGGGAAACACCGTCGAAGGAATCCTGGATAGGTGTAATGACTTTTCCCTCCTAGATCGGGTTCCAATGAAGGGGGTTCATCCTCATCTTCCTCTTGTTTCACCAGGAGGCAGAAAGGTCTCTTGCACTTGTACCCTACTGAGTAGAGTTCATCGCAATTAAAACATTGCCCCATCGCCTTGCATTCTGCCATCTCAGCCTTGGACAAGTGCTTAATAAGGGGTGTACTGACGCTGCTCCACACACTGGATGCTGATCTGGAATTGGTGCTCGTCTGTGGCTTCCGTTCTTGGCTGGCTACTGGATATGGAGCCATTCCGAGTGGTTCTGGGGATGCCCATGCTAATGGATGCCACCCCATACTGAAGGTTCCGTGGCTGAGTTGTAGTTTGTGTTTGAAGGCGCGTGCTAGGTTCATGGCTGTGACCAGGTTGGGAGGGTGTTGCATCTCCACGTCCACTCTTAGGGGTTCTGCTTGCCCCGCGGTGAACCTATCGACTTGCTGATCTGCGCGAACCGAGGTTGCTCTAGCAAGAAGGGTTGGAACTGGCACTAGTATTCTGCCACGGTTCCAATTTGCTTGAGGTTGATTAACTCGCCCAGCGGGTTGCTTGTTAGTGGTGGTCTGAACCTGAGGAGACAATATGATTTAAACTACCCCCAACTGAGCTCGGGTTCTTCTTGCTCCCGTTGGTAGAACCAGAGTTGTGCCTCTTCTGATAGGTAGAAGGTGGCCATACTGACCATATCTTTGTCATTAGTGCGCTGATTATGGAAGAACTGTTCGCAGTGATACAGCCATCCTAACGGGTCTTCGGTGCTGTTGTAAGATGGGAATTCCAGCCAGCTATACTTGGGAATAACTGCGGCTGTTGGGGCAGCAATCTGTTGTTCGTTGGACGTCTACCCAGTCCGGACGACAACTGTTTGTGGTGGCGGTTCCTTCAGAACTTCTGTCCTTGTTGGAGAGGAATGCTTCCCGCAGGCGTCGCAGCTCCCGGACATCATCCTTGACTTCACGAACCTTCATGCTGGTTTCTGCGAGCCTATGTTCCAGTTTGTGGACCCTGGAAGACAGTGGCTCCTATTCCCCCATGACGGTAGGCTCTGATACCAGAATTTTATGGGCCCACGTGTAGGATCTCTTTACGGGTCGGTCCACAGAGAGAACCTCTTGCTTCCCCTTGTGCCTTCCCTTGCGTGTAGACCCTATTGTGGAAAACCGAATGGGTGATTTGTCCAAGAGACCACCCGAACTCTCCTCACTCTTCTCTTGACTAGAAACTGAATACTTTATTCCCAAATCACAACTCCTTAAATAGGAGATTACAAGAGGAGACTCCTTACTCCATTCGACTAAGCTAGGACAATCCAACTTTAAATCAAACTCCTACTTCTAACAAACTTCTAGCAAAACTCAGTTCATATCTCTAATAGATAAGTAAGAACAGAACTAGATAAGTAAGAACAAAACTGGAATAAGTAAACTATTGGCGAGCTGGCAAGAAGAGCTGATGTGGCAAGATAAGCTACTGTGTGGACCCCCCTCACTGTTGCTATCGGCGGCGGTAATTCTTCCCACGAATGCATCCACAACATATTCGATGTCAAACTCACTCAGCTCTATGCTCCATTTGATCAAGCGACTAGATGCTTCTGGCCTTTGGAGGATTTGCTTGAGTGGTCGGTCGATGAGCACTTGAATGCTATGGGCTTAGAAGTATGGTCTAAGCTTTCTGGCCGAGGTAACTAGTGCTAGGGCCATTTTCTCCAAGTTGGAGTACCACGTTTCCGTGCCACTAAGAACTTTGCTGGTATAGTAGATCGGCCTCTGTACCCGGTCTTCCTCCTTAACTAGTACTGAGCTGACAACCTCATCCCCAGCTGAGAGGTAGAGCAGCAGCTCATCACCTGGGCTCGGCTTTGTGAGGAGAGACGGTGAGCTCAAGTACTGCTTCATCTCCTGAAAGGACCGTTTGCATTCCTCATTCCACTAGAAGTTTTTTGGCTTCTTGAGGGCTTTAAATAAGAGCGGACACCGGTTTACAGATTTGGACTTGAATCTATTGAGGGTGGCTACTCTACCGATGAGTCATTGCACTTCTTTGTGAGTTTGGGGCCATTGCGTGTCAAGGATGGCCTGTAGTTTCTCTGGATTTGCTTCAATCCCTCTCTGTGTCACCATGAACCCTAGGAATTTACCCGAGCCAACCCCAAAAGCAGATTTGGTTGGGTTCAGCTTCATCTTATACTTCTTGAGGGTGTCAAAGACTTCCTTTAGGTCAACAAGGTTGTGCTTGGCCTTCTTGCTCTTCACAAGCATGTCATCGACATAAGCTTCTAGATTTCGGCCAAGCTGGTCCTTAAATACCTCATTGACTAGGCATTGTTAGGTGGCGTTGGCGTTCTTGAGGCCGAAGGGCATCATCTTGTAGCAGTATAGGCCACGGTCGGTGATGAAAGCCATTTTCTCCTGGTCATCTTGGTGCATTCAAGTCTAGTTGTATCCCAAGAAGGCATCCATGAAAATAAAGAGTTCATGCCCTGTCGTCGCGTCAATAAGCTGATCAATCCTTAGTAGAGGGAACTTGTCCTTAAGGCAGGCTTGTTTAGGTTGGTGAAGTTGATACATATCCTCCACTTCTCATTGGCTTTCTTCACCATCACCACGTTGGCTAGCTAATCGGATTATTTGACTTCCCAAATGAAGCTGACGCCGAGCAACTTATGTACTTCATCAGCGATCACCTGCCACAATTCTGTAGCAAAGCTCCTCTTCTTCTACTTGATAGGTTGGTAGCGAGGGTTGGCGTTCAGGCAGTCCGAGATGACTTTGGGGTCAATTCTCGGCATATTTGCCGCCGACCAGGCAAACACGTTGGCATGATCTCTTAGTAGCTACACAAGCTCTTCTTGGAGGCAGTCATCTAAGAGAGAATCGACCTGGACCGTCCTCTCGGGGTCTTCTTTGTTGAGTGGCACCTGGATGAAGTCATCAACAAGTTGACCACACTATTTTCTCACCTCATCCCACAGGTCATAGGATTCAGCCATCAACGTTCAATGTTTCCACAGTTGGGCGTGGTTGTCGGCAAAAGAGCAAGTAGCACTGCCACACAATCCTTTGGTCTCCATGTGCTACGCTTACACCATATTCAATTGGGAACGTCATGGTGATGTGGAATGTTGAGACCGTAGCCTGCACGACATTAAGGATGACCTGCCAAGGATAGCGTTGTATGACGAGGGCCAATGAACCACAATGAAGTCCACCATGGTCATCGTAGTGATGTCACCATCTCCGATCAGGAGAGGAAGTGTTATCCTTCTAGTGGGCAAGAGGGACTCCCCAGAGAAGCCCATTAGGGGAGTGTTGATGGGGGTGAGGTGCTCTTTGTCTATGCCGAGCTTCTCAAATGCGTCCTCAAAAAGCACATCAGTGGAGCTATCTGTATCAACCATAATTCATCGCATCTCAAAATTAGCAACCTCAGCTATGATTACCAAGGCATCATCATGCGGGGTTTGAACCTCCTGTAGGTCATCATCAGTGAAGGTGATAGATTGGTCCCGCCTCTTCTTGCGCCCCCGGTTGTCGATTTTGCACAACTGTGCATATATCTTGTGCCCCGAGCTACTCTCTCCTCCTATTGTGATTCCTCCTAATATGACGTGGATCACACCAGCAGGAGGGGCTCGGTGTGGTGGCTAAGCATTCTCTGTGCATTGTTCTTTCTGTGTTGGCTTCTCGCTTTTGTTGACGAACCCATCAAGGTACCCATGCCTAATTAGGTCTTCGATGTGGTTGCATAGGTTGAAGCAATTCTCCGCGTTGTGGTCGTGGTCTCTATGGAAGTCGCAATCCTTGTCACAGTTCCTCTTGTTGCTTTGCGTTTTCATCTTCTGAAGCGAACGAACATAACTGTGGTCACAAATTTGCATCAGGACTTCAAACCTTAGTGCATTGAGCGGCATGAAGTTCTGGTAGGTCGGTGGCGGTGTTCGTGGTCTATGATCAGGTCGGCGATCCTACCTCTTATGGTCTCGATCTGATCTTTCTGTTTTCCACTCCTCGGCATCTCTCCTCTTCTTTTTAGGCCTTTCTTCCTCGTCCCATATCTGTGCCTGTGCTTCTTCCACATTGATATATTTCTAGGCATAAGTCATTAGGTTGGCTAGTGTCCGCGGATGGTGCTTGGAGATGGAGAAGTTGAATGGTGAGGGGCAGAGTCCATGCTGGATGGCTGTGACAACCACGGATTGGTTCAGGTTTCGGACCTGTAGTGCTTCAGTGTTGAACCTTGCTAGGTAGTTTCTAAGAGATTCATTTTTCCTCTGTCGCACCTGCATAAGGCTAGCCGAAGTTTTCCATTACTTCTGGCTTGCTATAAACTGTGCCCGAAACTGGGTCTCCAGCTGACTCCATGATGCTATGGAGCACGAGGGGAGTGAGGAGTAGCAGGTCAGGGCTAGGCCCTTGAGTGTGGCCACAAGAGTATTGCACATCAAGCCCTCGGAAGATCTGCGCAGCATCAATTGAGCTTTCAAGGCCTCGACATGGTTGGTAGGGTCAGTGTTCCCATCGTATTTGTTGAGCTGGGGTGCCCACCATCCTACGGGAGGTACCTCGTCCATGACCTCTTGGATAAATGATGGGTCTTGGACAAGCTGAGCAATGGGTTGCACAGGCTGATCTACGGCTGGCGTTGTGCTCCTCTGAACTTGAATGCGCTTCAACTCTTTTAAGTGTTGCCAAAGTTCCTGGATTTCGACATCCCTATGAGCCGAAGCTGCGGTGTGCGTTGCCCTTTCTTTCTTATGGCGCGCAGGGCAGTCCTTCAAAGATCTGGATTCGGCGATGGAGACCACGCGAGGCAGCGTCCGTCTACCAAGCCTTTCTTTGGTGGGGATTCGCGTGGTTTGGTGTGTCCTACTATGGTTGCTAGGCTCGCGAGAGCTGACGGAGGGGGCAGACTTTCTTGCTATGTCATTCCTTTCCTGATTGGACTGTGTTGCCCCCTTGTCAATCCAATGTGATTTGGGGTCCTTGGGGTGAGGATCATCCTTCGTGCGCATTGGGGTGAGAGGCAGGACAACCCTATTGGGCGGTGCTGTGAATCCTAGGTTCTGTCTGCATCATCTCGAAGATTTTGTCGACCTTCACTTGCATCACCTAGAATTGCGTAGGATCAACTGTGGTTGGGTTTTGCTGAGTTTCTTGGTGTGGAGAATCGTGGCGCCGAGACTCTCGAGATGGGGATCGACCTATTGATCGCTCAGAGTGGTTTCTCGGCATCTTGATCGCTTGCTTGATTGTGCGGTGAGAGAGATTTCGGGAAGGCTTTTTGTATGATTCCCACAAACGGGGCCAATAGGGCGATGCTGAGTTACAAGGACAAGGCCATGCTTCAAAACCTGTGGTCAAGAAAGGAGAAGTCAGAGGCACGAGGAGTTATCCCCGGGTAGGTACTCCGACGCTCAAGTTAGTAGGAGGTAGTAGAAGGCTAGGCCGAGCTAGGAGACAAATAGGAAGTGCGGGTGTCAGAAGTTAGAATCCTTTACCTTATCGGGATGAGGTTGGCCACTGAGGTATTTGGGATAGATTCTTATTCCCTAGTGGAGCTATCTACCTTACTCCTCCTTGTCCGTAGTTATGCTCATCCACGTGACGTGTAGTTGACGTGGCTGAGATGATAAGATGGGGCCTACAGTAATAGCGTAGCCCCGATTAGGTCATGGAGGCCATGTATGCTGCAGAGCTGGCCAAGCTATGCCAACGTATTTGGGTTGACTGGGCAATGATTGGGTGACCACGTGTCTCTCAGGACCAGCTCAGCCATGAGCCGAACACTAATACAATTAGTTACTGTTAACAGAAAGATGAAAAAGACAATTTAACCCATTATTATTCTTTAAATTTCCAAAATGAAAGATTTGAATAGAAGATAACTTTTATTAATTTTGGAATAAATTGTTGTTGTTTCCCCTTCTGAATCTCAAGTCCGAGATCAAATATGGTTGGTCTCTCATTTATTTAAAGCTATTGACATTATTGATTCAAACTTGATTGATTCAGTTTAATTATGACCAAATGAGCTAATATTTATGTCGTGCTTGTGGGTTTGGTAGGCATCCTTTTGGGATATCTTTTGAGGACGACATGATCGTTGCATATTCAACTATGCCTGTAAATTCTCATCTTTTGTTTTTAAATCATATTCCTACAAAAAAAAAAAAAAACAGAAAAGAAGAAAAATAATGAAATTATGACAATTGGAGGTGCTTCTATAAGTTGTAACAGCAGTGTGTGGAATTTAGAAAACATTTTCTTTTGGAGTTGATTGGTTTGTAATTGTTCAAGCAGGAGCTCTGAGAAAGTAGTGTGTGAATAACTAGGGGTGATCATTTCAGCCTGGCCCAGCCCAGAAATTTCGGGCTTGGGCCTAGGTTTTGTGTTTTGGCTCAGCCTGGGGTCAAGCCCATATCAGGCCCACAAATTTTAGGGCCGGGCTTGGGCTTAAAGTATTAAGCCCAGTTCAGGCCCGATCCGGCCTGCATATATTTAAACTTATACATTTTGTGTATAATGTATACATATGTATACATGTTATTTTACATTATATTATATATTTTATATATAAATGTTATAACATGACATGTATAATTTATATTATATGTAATATTTTATATTATATAATATATAAAATAAAAGTTTATATTAATGTTATGTCATTTAATATAAAATATTATAGATATCTAATGTTTTATATATGAAAGACATTGGCTCAGAATCAGGCCCAGGCCTAAGCTATAGCCCTTATCATAAGTGCAAAGCCCGGCCCAGCCCATGACCACCCGTATGAATAACTCCTGCCTTGTTAACAGGTTTTCATTAGACAACTCCTGAGAAGTAATATTTTCTTCATTTTGTTCAAGGCTATGTTTGGCTTGAAGGAAAAAGTGGGGAATGGAAAGGAAAGGAAGGGAAACCTTTACAAATCTTGTATAGGGTTCCCTGCATTTCCTTCCTTAACTTACTCTTTCCTTCAAACCAAACATAGCGTAAGGGAAAACTCCTGAGCACAGTACCCTGAATTTTGGGGGTTGTGTAAAGTCAGTCCTTGAATTTCAAAATATGTTTCTACAGTATCTTGAACTTTCAAATTGTGTCTAATAGGTCCCTACAATTAGTTGACCGTTAGTCAATACCTTCACAAGACATTAGGTAGAAATTAAATAATTTCAAAATGGCAAGATAATTCTTTATGATAATTGTTCTGACCATTTTACCCATTTTGTCTGAGTATTAAAATAAGGAAAGGGGAAGAAGGGTTATGAATGGATAGGTGATCATCCGATTATAGTTGATCGTTGAACAAGCCAGGGAGGTTGAACAGGGGAGTAGGAGCTTCAATAGTTGATTAGTGTCTAGTTTCATAACCCTTATTCCCCTTTCCTTCTTCTAACACTCGGATGAAATGGGTGAAATGATTAGAAAAATATCATAAAGGATCATTTTTCCATTTTAAAATTTTATAATGCACACCTAATGTCACATGACGGGTTGGATAACGGCCAACCTATTAGACACGATTTGAAAGTTTAGGGTATTGTAGAGTCACGCTTTGAAGTTTAAGTAATAACTTGACACAACCCCCAAAGTTCATGGCACTGTTTAGGAATTTTTCCTTTCTTTAATTCTGTTCAGTTTGCTATTTTCAAATTTCTTTAATTCTGTATAGTTCTCTATTTTCAAAACTATAGTAGTATGTATATATATATTATTTGGTGTTAAAAGCTAGGGGTGTCAATTGGACTGGATTTGGTCCAATCCGATCCAGTCCAATGTGAGTCAATTATAAATGGACCAGGTTCAATCCAATCCAATGAATGTTTGGACCTATTTGGACCAGTCCAATTCAATGTTTGAACCGTCTAATCTATTCAAATTCATTTTGACTTAGATTGGTTTTAATCCAAACTCAATCCATTGACACATATATTCTTATCTTATAACAATGGACCAGATATTTGTTTAATCCAACTCAATCCAATATAAATTTGTTAGGGACAGATTATGTCCAATCCAATCTAATAAATATTTTGGACTGGATTGGTCCAATTATTATGTCTTGTTGGTCCGTCAAATCCGTCCAAATTGACGTAGGATGCACGGAGTGCAATCCAAAACTGGTCCATTGACACCCCCACTAAAAGCTGCTGCTACTATCATTTGGCACATGGCACAATCCATTGACATATTGCCATGCAGTGGAAGATTACAGAATTCGGTGAGACATCCACGGATTCGTTTGTGGTGGGGTAGGGGGGGTGCAAGATGGGTTTTCTGAAGGGTTGAGAGATCCATCACATGGATGCCCAAAGATTGCGGAATAAGGGGCGAATTTCAAAAATTTTTCTCTCCCTTCAACTGGGAATCACATTCCCTATTTAGAAAATCACATTTTCAATGATAAATCATGAACCTTAAACTGAACCAGATCTGAACCAAAAGAAATGGGAGAGAATGATACCTGATACAGAGAAGCAATATCTCCCAACGAAGGTGTTCACGCCCAAGGAAGGATCCAAAGACTGCTCCCACTGAAGATGGCGCAGTGCAGGATGGAGCAGAATCAGCAGTGTTCTTCCCCAAGAACTCTGTCCTTCGCAAGAAACAGCAGAATGGAATGTGAGCACACCTTCCTTTTCAATCCTTTCTTAAAGAATTGATGTCAAGATCCAATCTTGACTTCTCCCACAGCTGGAGATCGAAATGGCAAACAGGGCGGCAAGAGAGTATTCGCAGGGTGCAGAATTCTCTCTTCTTGATTTCAGCACTAAAGAGGATCTGATGTGTTTCTTGGTCTCTCTCAAGGCTGCCGCCCCCTCCTTCCTTTTGTTAACTTGAAAAGATCAGCTCCTAATCCCATTAGGAGGTGCTTATCCAAATCATATTTGGATCAGCCTTCTCTTCTAATGATAAGGATAAACCCTTATCTTATCTGCAGATTAGATTAGCTTTATCCTAATCTTATTAGGAGGTTTCTAGATCTGAATCACATTCAGATCTGGACTCTCTGAGTGGATAGGATTAAGACCCTATCCTAACTGCTAATCCATCTCAGAATTCGCCCCTTTAATTAACTAAATTAATAGCCCAGTTCGAAATGGGCTTTAGGCCCATTAAGCTTATGTGCTCACTTGACCTTCCTAACTACTGCCCAGTTGGGCTTCCTTGTATGGCATGGGACCCAAGCATTGATCTACACATCAGCCACATGGGTTCGGCCCAGCCTTTGTTACAAGGCCTGGTCGAATACACTGTTAAAGATAGTGCACCCCCTGAAACCCATCAAATGGGCTCTATGGGCCCAACACTTACCCTAAGTGGTCCTTGGGCCAAGCCACCTTGTAACACCCAGGGACTGTGGGCAGATGCAAGATTTGCCCATCAGGTATTATCCTCAATGGTCTTACACTTAACCTCTCAGCCCATAATGATCATACACTGCCCGACAAGAGAGGACCTCTCCCTCGGCTGCAAGGAACAGTGTTGCACTCTCCACTTATATGGATCCCGGGAATTAAAACCCTTTTGCAAACATTTTAGAAACCATAATATATATACTTTTATATCTCATATAAAATATATTTTGCAAAACAAATTTCAATGGTTGAAATCGGCTGCCGGCAGTCTTGGTTTCCAATAGTGAGAGTGCATCCTCGATCATTACCTTTGTCCGACAAAGGGGCTGATCCTGTCACTATGATCACCCACTCAGATGAATTCTCGGATTGTCCCAACATACCCAGGTTTTGACCCCCGCTAAGGATCTCATTGATTGGTACATCAAAGACAGCCCGATCCGACACCTAGTGTAGTATCATAATCGAGTCTAGGGGTTGGGTGTAACTTTCTAGTTTTGCCCATCAATCTCCAAGGTCCAGGGCAATACTGGAAATCTGGTCCAGTTCAAAGATTCAATTAATCCCACACTGTATGTGCCTACGGTCTCACCCCGGTAGCTGAGACAAGCCACCCCAACTGACTTGGTGGCACCACAGTGTCAACCTTGTCAGGATAGGTCTCCCCAGACCGACCCACTGGCTGTGAACATTCAAAACTAACACGAGTCTCAGAAAGTGTCCAGTTTAAGGGTAATACACAGAAACATACCAAGGGAACATAAATCAAATATGTACTTTTATTCATTTACAATAAACTCATAAAGTACATCAATTTTGATTGAAGCTAAGGGCATACAAAACTGTCTAACAATTTCCGTAGATAGAATGAAGCCCAAGACGCTAGAACACACATGCAAACCTTTTTCTCTCCTTTACTTCCACTAGCCTATGCTATTATAAAAGAAGACAGATGTTGAGTTTTATTTTGAAAATTTGAAGGATAGTCAAAGATAAAATTGACCACAAAAGATAATATTGGGTTTTAAAAAAAATTTACATGTCACTTGATGGTAATTTAAGACAATATGTAAATACTAAGGGTAACTTCAGCTGCTCCCTCTTAGCAGCAACCTCGGCCTCCAGGTCTTTGCAGCGAAGGCGCTCTTCCCACAATGCACGAGTGGCCGCCTCTTGGCTACTCTCAGCCTCGGCCACTCAGAGCTCTAGTTGCTCCTTCTTCTCCTCCGAGGTCCTCAGCTGCTCTAGGAGGACCTCGACCTTGTCACAAAGGGTGATGGCAGTGGAAGACACCTTCAAAAGATAAACAACTATCAGCTATGGAAAGCAAGAAAAAGAGGAAATTGGTCTAAGTACTAGAGGAAGAGGAACTTACATCGGTCAGTCGATTCAAGAGGGTGTCCCGGACACCCTACACACTCACTTGGGTCCAACAATGCCTGTCCCCAACTGGGAACATCCCAGTTAGCAAGGCCCAGCCGACCCCCGGGGTGCTCAAGGTGTCGCCCTCTCAGACACTCCATTGAGGGCAGAAAATCCATCCCGTCGTTAAGGGCAGCTCGCTGCATGTTCTAGTGAAATACGATGCCCTAATTGACGAGAACTTTCAGTAGCACCTTCGGTGGTGTACGGGAGCCTCTTTCACCACCCACAGCTGGGTGATCCTTCATGGCTAGCCTCTTCCCCCTCAGAGGCTAGAGGGGCTTGGCGGGCCTCTTTGCAACAAGCTCCTTTCTCTGCTTAGCCTCTATAGGCTCCTTCCCTTTCCCAACCACATTAGGCCCTTTTGTCTTCTCGGCCCCAGTAGAGCCTTCGACCGAGGTTCCCTCTCGGTGGCGACGTTCTTCGGCGGTTGCTTCCTCGGAGGTTCCTCGCCCGGAATCCTCTTCCAGGACTTTGCCATCTCCAGTAGCATTTCCTCCGTGTTGCCCTACATCTCTGCAGAAAAAAAATGCAAGCATGTTAGTATGAGATGTAAAGGAAGAAAGCCGATGTGTAAAGTTGACAATAGGAGTTCCACTACCGAGGCAGGCGGGGTTGAGATCAACACACACCAAGGCTTCCTCTGATACTAAGGGCTCAGCCCGAATCGTCCCCGATACCTTAATTCAGGTTATCACCTCATCCTTCTCGTCCTTGTTCCAGGGCATTATTCTCTCAACCACGAGGTCTGACTCCCCCCAATCAGACCTGAATGGTCAACCCTCAGACAAGATATAAAAAAGTACTTCGTCTTCCAATTATGAACAGACGATTGGTTGTCCACCACTCTACCTCATTGGCCTTAGAAGTAGTACAGACTTGCCCCAGTAGGGTGTTGCCTCGAGACATACACCAAAATATCTTCTCGGTCACATTGACACCTCAGAGCCAAACCGTTACCATCACAACAATGATTGTCCTTATGACATTGGGGGCAAGCTGATTGAGGGAGATATTGTAGCATTTCAACAGCTCGGAGATGAGGGGATATGGGGAACCTAAGGCCAAAGTGGAGGTAGTGCTCGTGTATGCACACCTCCTCCTCCTTCGACAACTAGGGCCTATCACCTATGTCAGGGACTCTAAGCCTATATCCCCTCGGAATTTGGTACATCTTAGTAAGAGCCTTCAATTAGAGTATTTGACTATATCCCCTCGGAATTTGGTAGTGCTAAGTTCACTATCCATGTCGAAGCACAGATAGCGCATTATTGGGACGCCTCAGGCCTTGGCCTCGGCTATGTCCTAAGGGCTCGAGTCTTTGCCTTCACCGCCCTCAATCACTTCGGGTGATGCCAGGACATCAGCAGCGACACCACCCCTCAGTCTTGTAGAGTCAATACTTTTACTGGGGAATTCATTGCCCTGTCGGCTGCACTCAGCACCTCCAGGAGTAGTCCTCTCTTTCAGTATCCGGACCTCAGGCCTTTGAGGCGAGCCCTCAGACTCACTACCACAGCTCTCGCTACTACTTATGGACATGATATGACGAGGCATGCTTACGCCCAATAGGTCAGGAATGTCAAAATACTCAAGACCAGAATTGGAGTACAACATGGATAAGGGTGCAGTCCTTTACCTAGTAATTGGAGTCAAGATAGAAGCTAAGGGATCAACTGAGAAGGTGGTCAAGGTTTCTACAAGCTCAAGCTAAAGAAGGCAAATGATAGCGACCACCTCAACCAGCACCCTATTTAAAGAAAAATGAATTGTTCGGATTGCTTCGACCCAACGACTGTAGAGCAGCCGACCTGAAAGCCCGAACCGAGCGTGACATGTGTCGTTGACCTCAGGATTTTGAAATGATATTGAACGGGTCAGCTGGTTCGCCTACCGACTCCAAGCTAGAGGCAACCCAACTTGGGTGACCTGACATCCGTCTCGCGTATTGTCACCACCAATCAACATCAAGACCCATCCCACGTACGGTCATTACCAATTGACATTGACACTCATCTTGCACATGACTACGGCAGACTGATCCATCACCTGTCTCGTACATGACAACAATCAGCCGATGCCGATCCCTATCTTGTACATGAGTCCACCACGATGTTTGTGAAGCACATGGCTGAGGGGCACAATCATCTCGTACCTGTACAAGGCACGGTACATAGCCCTCGGCCCTCCATGATCCTCCTAAGAGGCAGAGTCAACTCCAAAGCAACTACTGCTAGACAATGAAGGGAACCCCTCAATAGCTAAGGTCAATGCCTCCGCGCTTCTAGGATGATTCTCTGACCGAGCTGAGGTCCTCACCTGACACACCACCCAGCGCCTCCCAGTGATGTTGTTGCACTCTCTTCGGCTTAAGTCGAGGTCTCCACTCAGCTCTCCATCGGACATCATTTATCGTGGCCTCGAGAATGGGGGCAAATGATGTAGATGCACGTGGTAGGGCCAAGATGGCGTGACGTTGCAGGGCCAGGATGAAATCCTAGCTGTCCGCTACTAACAACCTCCAACCAATCACAAGAGAGTTCAAGTATAAATAGGGGTGTTCCTTTATTGGTAAGGTCACTTGGCTTATTCCTGCTCTTAAGCTCTCTTACTTTTGGGTGACCTCTTTTGAGAAATCTCCTCAGGCCTCGTCCAACCCCCTCTTGTGCACTTGACTAACTTGATCGTTGGAGACTTTGCCCCTGGGATAAAACATGGGGCCTCTTACATGCTCTCTCCTTCACAAGTCGGACTTATCAGCCTAGGCTTCATCCACCCTCTGACACATCAGCCCTTGGCCAAGGAAGTGAAGTTACCTTGTTGCCCTTGAACCATCCTTGGCAGCACTAGTTTCTTTGTAACTTCAGCAACATGTTCAAATGTATCATCACTCCCAAAGTTAGAAACAGGAACATGTGAGGCACTAGTTGTAGAAGAGGTAGATAGATTTAAATCTTGGAATGAATTGCTTGATTTGGCATGGATAACGGCTCTTGATATGACAGAAAGTCCAATTTATTTTCGGTCATGGGAGAGAAGGATGCTTGGTTCATAAGTTAATGATGTGGAGTTCGCTTCAGTCAGGGCAAAGCTTATTCGAACAGATTTTACTGCCTTGCATTGAGAATATCTCCTTAATTGTGTGCTTTATTTCATGTGGAGATATTCCCAATACAAGATTGCAAAAGGCTGTTAGAATGATGTGGGCACAGGTTTGCCCTGATGGCCGATCTCGATGACGATGTGCTTCATCTTGTAAAATGAGTGAGTACACTCGTACAACTATGGTAAGCGGATCCATAAAGAGTAGCTGATTGAGGACATGAGAGAATGTGTCGCTTAGACCCATGATGAACTGCATTAGCTGTTCCTATTCTTGATAGGTTGTGGCCTTAAATGCTCTACAAATGCAAGATGAGGGGGTCAAAAGTGCCGATAGTTTGTCCCACATGACCTTTAGTTTACTGATGTAGAGGGTTGTTTGATCGAACCATCAACAAACCCCATTTTATTCTTGCCTAATAAGGTCATGGTCATGGCTCTCTTCCAAGTGATGAAGTTGTCACCAGTAAGAGGTTGGTGACTAGTATCATTCCAGGATTGTCTGAATGGTGCAAGTAGTTTGGGCTCAAAGCATTCTCAAATCTCAATGGAAGTGCTTGTATCAATGGAGGTCGAGCTCTATGAATTCTCCATGAGATGAGAGAGAAGGGAGAAGAGAGTTACAAGTAAATAGATTAGAAAAGATAAAAGGACAAGAAAGAAGTAATAGATAAGTTACAGCAATAGGATATGGTGTGGTGGCTCAGTTAACTTGTCCGTTCGAATAGAGACCTGGGATCAATCCCCCTGCCACTAATTTGGAGGGTTTAAGGGAGGGGGGATGGGCTGCCATTATTGTGAAATTTTTGTAACAACTTGGATTTTGGAAATACAATAAAGGTTAGGGAAAAAGGATGTCATAAATGTTCAATATCGAAAAAATAATAATTGCTAATAAATTTGTTCATGGGCTAGGTTTGACATAGCTTTACCAAATTTTAAATGGCTCGGCTTTGGTTGGGCTTGGAACAATGAAAACAAAGTGTTGGAATCTGAAAATATCATTACGCCCAAAGTACAAGGTAGCTCTTTATTGCAAATTAAAGTTCGTGGATTTAAGTATCACTGGCCGGGCAGTTATCTTACCTAGAGACAAAATGTCTACTTATACATGACTTCAAACTTAAATATATCGAGAAAATGAGCAATGGGCCAATAGATGGTAGAGTCACAGTCCTAAAACATTTAGAATGATTCGGAGAGGAAACTTATGTTGGGCTTGCACCTTTCATTGTATTTATAGCTAACAAAAGTTTGGGTTACAACCAACTGTGCACTTGGCAGTAATTAGGTTACAGTGATAAGGATAAACTATAGTGATAAAGATTAAGGAAGAATGGAAAACTAAGAGGATAAGATTTAGTGGATGGGTCATGCAGGTATGTGTCATGTAGGCGTGGGCCCAATATCCTCAACAGCCCCATCAAACTGAGCTGGGGTTTCACAAATCTGATAACCGCACTATGGGCAATGGTTTGGTAAAGATGTTAGCCAATTGGTCCTTGGAAGATATGTAATGAATATCCAAGACTTTAGAGGCAACATTTTCATGAAAAAAAATGATAATCAATCTCAATATGCTTTGTTCGTGCATGAAAAATTGGATTGGCAACTAAATACATGGCACCAACCTTGTCACACCACAAAGTAGGTGATAAGGAGGAAGATATATCTAGTTCAGAGAGAAGTGGCTGTAGCCAAAGAAATTCAGATGTAGCAACAGCAATGCTTCTGTCCTCTGACTCTGCTAGATTTGGAGATAGTGGCTTGCTTCTTGGACGCATATGAGATCAGCTTATCACCAAGAAAGACACAGAAGCCACCTTGGGAGCGCCGGTCATTTGGGCAACCAGCCCAATCAAAGTTAGAGAAAGCGTGCAACTGAGTGGATGTACAAGGGGTGATACAAAGGCCATAATTGATTGTAGACTTAAGATACCTTAGGATCCTTTTTACTACTGTGCAGTGGGCTGATGCATAAGCTGACATGCCTTTGACTAAGAATGCCATATCAAGCCTTGCAAATGTAAGGTATTGAAGTGCACCCACAATGGAACGATAAGTAGAGATATCGGGTAAAAGATATCTATCAAATGCAGAGAATTTTGTGCTAGAGGTCATAGGAGTTGATGGTTTGCATCCTTCCATGTGGTCCTGGATTAGAAAATCATAAATATACTTGCACTAGGAAAGGAAAAGCCCAAATTTAGTTCTAATTGCCTCAACACCTAAGAAATAGCTGAGTGGGCCTAGGTCCTTAAGTCCATATAAGGGCTTCCTTAAGTGGCATACATAATCTAGGTACTTAGGGTCTATAAATCCAATGGGCTGCTCCATAAAAACATCTTCATTGAGAAAACCATGTAAAAAGACATTTTGGACATCCAGTTGACGGGTCCCAATGATTGGATATTGTCAAGCTAAGAATAGTCCCTATAGTAGTAGGCTTTACTACCAGACTGAATGTCTCTCCATAGTCAAGTCCCGGCTGTTGATGGAATCCTTTTGCAATTAAACGGGCTTTGAAATGATCTTTAGATCCATCAGCCCTTCGCTTGATTCAATAGATCAACTTGGACCCAACAACATTCATATTAGGTAATCTTGGTGTAAGAGTCCAAGTCCCATTATGTAGGAGGGCATTAATCCTCCATAGCACCCCGCCATGAGGCATGCTTGGTTACTTCTGTGTAACATGTGGGCTGAATGGTGTGCTCAAGAAGATGAGTGAATGCCAAGTAGACCTTAGGTTTGCTTATGCCACTCTTCAGCCAAGTGGTCACGGGATGAATTTTCAAAGGATTCACGCCTATAACTGAGTTGCTTCCATCATTTACATTAATGGGTGCAGATTGCACCGTGATATTAGTAGGCTTGTCAACTGGTTCACTAGGGGAGCAATCATACTGCATTTCTTCACTAATTGTAGGCCCAATAGGTGCAAGGGAAGAACTAGAAATTCCAGGAGGTATAGTAGAAGGTCCATGAGAAATTCTGTTTGTAATAATAGAGGGCCCATCAGAAATTCTGTTTGCAATAATAGAAAGCCCATCAAGTAAAGTATGGTCGAAGTTTACATGGGTAGCTAGGCTTAGTCCCTGAGAGAATGGAAACGAATTCTCATAAAAAATAACATGTCTACAGATGTATAGGTGACAGAAGCAATATGAAGACAATGATACCCATGATGCTATATGGGCTATAACCCAAAAATACGCAAGGAATGGACCTGAGGTCCAATTTGTCATGATTCTATGGTCTCATGCAATGAAAGCAAAGGCATCCAAATACTTTCAAAAATGAATAGTTAGGTGACTTATGAAATAAACATTTTAATGGACTTTTGTGATGCAACACGTGTTGGCAATCGATTCATCAAGTATACATGCATTCGTTTGAAAGGCTTCAAACCAGAAGTGCTTTGGCATAGACGCAGTAACAAGAAGGGATAACCAAATAGCTTCAATTTGGTGGTGTCTTCTTTCAGCTCTATCGCTTTGCTCTTGAGTATGATGGCAAGCAAAGCGGTGAGAGATACCTATTGATAGAAGAAAATCACGAAACTGAGACTTAGGTGGCATTTGATAAATCTGAAATCTGAAATCTGAAAAAAAAAAAAGATATTAAAAGTGTTTAAAATCTTAAAAGAGGTATTGATGCTTTTCTAGTTTTTAGAGGCTCTGAATACTTAAGCTTGTTTGTGTTGGGCTAAACCTTTAACAACTGAAATGCACTAATTTTACTATTTTACCCCTAAAATAGACAATTCGGTAAATTTGATCTCAATTTGTACTATTTCATATACAATAATTTATCAAATTCAAAATAATATTGAAATCATACAAAAAATAATAAATAATAATTACAAAAAATAATCAATAATTAATAAAAAACAAAATTAAATTAATAAAAATAATTAATCACTATTAAAATATAATAAAATGATTAAAATTTAATAAAAATCGAAATAATCAATAAAAATTAGTGGTTACTAATTAATAATTAATAATATTGAACTAACATGAATAAAAAATAATTAAATACATAATAATTGATAATAATTACTAATTATTAAAAAACATAAATAAATTAATAAAAAATAATAACCCACTATTAAAAATATGATTAAAATTTAATAAAAATTAAAATAATCAATAAAAATTAATGGTTACTAATTAATAATTAATAATATTGAACTAACACGAATAAAAAATAAGTAAATACATAATAATTTATAATAATTATTAAAAATAATTAATAATTAATAAATAACATAATTAAATTAATAAAAATAATTAATCACTAGTCATAAATAATAAAATGATTAAAACTTAATAAAAATAAAAATAATCAATAAAAATTAATGGTTACTAATTAATAGTTAATAATATTGAACTAACATGAATAAAAAAATAAGTAAATACATAATAATTTATAATAATTACTAAAAATAATTAATAATTAACAAATAACATAATTAAATTTATAAAATAATTAATCACTACTAGAAAATAATAAAATGATTAAATTCTAGTAAAAATTAAGGTTACTAATTAATAATTAATGATATTGAACTAACACAAATAAAAAATAATTGATAATAATTACTAAAAATAATTAATAATTAATAAATATAATTAATAAATATAGTAATTAATTAATAAAAAATAAGACATCTAGGAAATAATTTAATTAAAGAATATAAAAAATTAAAACATTTAAAATAAATTATTAAAATCTAAATTAATATTTTATAATTAATTAAAAATATTTAACAACAAATACAAAAAAATGATAAAAAGTTTAAAAGTTACATAACATTTAATACAAAACATAAGTTTACACATAATAAAGCGATCGTCATGATCTACATGCTCGTACGTCATACATATAATTATCCTAATCATTGACATTTGTTCATATGTCCTATCACTACCCTATGCAACTGCAACAACAATAATAAACAAAAAATTAAGACGACAATAATAATAAATTGGATGACATTGCATATAAGAGATGGATGTTGCATCCAAGTGCCATCTCTTCCTCGAGCGGTTGCGATATTCGGATTTTCTACCAGCCATGAAGTGGGTTGATTGAATTCTTTAAGCTCTGCCACTAGGTCAACAATCAGTTCATCGACCCAGTAAGAGGAGTGTGTATGCTTTTCCCACATTGGGCAACACAAGAACACTCTTCCCATATTTTCATTTGTTCTAGCCTTGTAAAGTTCCATATATCCAGTCCTACATTCACACATTTATTGGAGAATGCCTAATAACCATTTTCCCTACATAAAAAAATGTTTGTTCACATAAATAGCTATAACAGTTCACTACAAACGAAGCATTGAGGTGTCTCTCCCTCGTTCGTCTTGCAATGAGGCCATAAACTGTGCATCAGCTTGCCCATGAGGTGTCTCTCCCTCGTCATGCTCTTCTGTCACTACTTCCTCTACATTTTCATTAGGCACTTGCACATCAGGTTTACCATAGTCATTGAAAAGGGAATCAATTATTGATTTCCTTCTTAAATAGTTGTGGATAGCAAAGCATGCAATGAATATGTCTCGTTGGACAGGAAGATTGAAAGGTGCCATTCGTTTAAGAAATGGAAATCGAGCTTTCAAGACACCAAACGATCTCTCAATTACATTTATCATATTTGCATGTGCTTGGTTGAATCGTTCTTCTTTAGTCCTAGCATGCACACGTCGAAAGTTTGCTGCCTAATATTGTACATTTCGATAGGATGCCATAAAGTGTCTTGTATTAGCCTATACAGCATCATCACATAGGTAGTACTTGTCTGTGTCAATCAAATTTATCTATCAAAAAAATGAATTCACCAAAAAGTAATGAATACCCCTAGAACATCAGTCTTACCAGCAGGTAGAAAATGGAAAGTTGTTGGCAGGGTTGCATGCAACCTCATGTAAAACCTTGGCGTCATGTGTTGTTCCTTCCCAATCGGCATAAACATATGTGAACACCATGTTAAAATCACAAACAACTAGCACATTTTGGAAACATTCTTTCCCTCCTCTTCCTCGATATGCTAGTTGTTTCTCCGGTGCTACCACAACATGAACATGTGTGTCATCTAAAGCACTAACAACACCCTTCAACAACAAATGAAAACAAACAAATAAAACTCGTTTTGAGCTCAACCCCTATAATAAAAATTATGAAACCTATGTCACATTATCAATTAGTTACCTTGAATACTTGTCGAAATCGTTTGTGGTGCTCTGGATAGTTTGGGTTTGGGTCAAATGTAGTTGGGTAGATTGTCTCTCGTGCAAATTCCATTATAGCAGCCAACACTTGATGGAAATATCTATGCACTATTCGAGTGGAGTGCTGGAACCGTCTCTTCAAAATGGAGAACCTTTCACTATGGCTCAAACACAAAAGAAACATAGCCATCTTTTCCTCCATTGATATGTATCAACTATCATGCAACCATTCGCGATTTCGAAAATGGCCATGTATCCGTACATATGTTTCAACAGGCATCCTCATAACCCAAATGGTTTGGGTATCATTTCCATTTAATAGTTCTTGTGTATACATATAACTGGATAGTGTAGATTCATAATCTGACATCCTTGGAATACACTTCCGTAAAGTTTTTTTATATACCAATAAAGAAGGATAATTATACCCAACCTCTTCATCCTAGGTGTCAACATATTTATTGGTTACTTGATAGACATCATTCTACATTGAGATTAATCTAAAAGCAAATATTCAAGCATGCCAAAGATAAATATGAAATTAATTTTGAACCAAATTTATTGGTTCAAATCTTGAACCAAATTAAATCAGATCTGAACCTACGCAAATGGGCAGAAGGCGTTCTACCCGATTTGCGTAGATTAGGGTTTTTTTGGGAAATCGGTTCCCAGTTAAAGGGAAAATAATCTGAAATTAATTTTTATAAATCTGGATTATATTTATAACTGTTCTTTATTATTTTCTTGATTTATGGGTTGTTCGTACAAATGGAGATCGAAATCTTGATTGGCGCAGTAAACCTGCGATTTGCAATTTCTTACATTCTGGTCTGTAAATATTTTTTTTATTATTTTCTAGATTGAATGTATAGGATTCGATCAGATGTAATATTGATAGAAATTAGGTTTTCTATTTATTTTATTTTCTTGATCGAAGATGGCGGTGCAGAAGGAGAATTCGCAGATACCAAAATTGCTATCTGCGATTTGCAGTTTGTAAAACTGCAAACTGTGTTCTGACGTTTGTTTTGCAGGTTGGAGTCATGCAAACAGCCCCTAGACTGATTCTTGATTGTCTTTGATCAGTAGTTTTAATTTCAGATCGTTTCTTGAATTGAATCTTGAATTGAAAATCGAATCCCAGACCAATTCGAACCAGATTGGACCGAATCTGTAGTTCGATGGGGGCTGTTTTCAGCCATGTTTTCTCCCACTCTTGAGTCAGGGATTGATGTTTAATTGGAAGATTTAATTCGGCCCACACCTATAAAGCCCAATTTTGAAGAGTTAAAACTGCTAAAGCCCACTAATTGTAGGAAAGCTATATGGGCCAAACTGCTAACCCTATTCAGTCCATATACCTAGATAATATTAACTGATAATATTATGAATTAAAGTGGGCTTTATTAATGGGCTTTATAGATATTAATTGATTGGATCAATTTTATCCCTGCATGTGATGTATGGATGAGTGATGTTCTACGTACATGGGCCATAAGTATTTGGCCCATGCTGATACGACAGTGGCTCTTGCGCACACCATGGCTGAATGCACATCATTGCCATGGTGTCCCTAAAGATCATTTGATGATCTCCCTCAGTGGTGGGCCCCACACCCCTGAAAAGGATACGTGCGGAACCCTAGCCGTTTAGAGGCCACCAGAAATCAGGATTTATGAAAGTTAGTGGGAGCCACTTTGGTTTGACCTAAATTAAACTAGGGCGTAACTTTTGTTCCCTCCTGGAATACGAGTGCATGTGATAGGGAGATTCATATGATGAACTCTCTAAAGTCCTTCCATCATTAGCATGAAGATGGGTCCTTCAGTAATGAGGAAACACACCACAAAATTGGGCTATCCATTTGGTGTTGGATCTGTCAGAGTGTTTCATAAGATGATAGAGGCATCAAAGACCGATGTGGGAGGACCTCACCAGAAAATGGGACTCTTACGGTACCTTGGCGTTCACGAATATGATGGGTGAGCACTCACTGGATAGAAAGGTTTAACCAAAAATGGCTCTGAACCTTGTCTAACAGAGGCCAAAGGGAAAGCTCATATGATAAGTGGATATGATCCTTCACAGAAAGGTGGTGGGGTTATGTAGCTGAAATAGTTGGCTCCATGCACCCTATGTGATTTCCCACATTTCCAGAGACAATTCGTAGTCTCCGTCACTGAGATGAGAGGGAAATCTCAGAGATGAATAAATGGGAATGGAACATAGATTAAAAGTCGTATCTATGTAGATAACATGAATCAAATTAGTTTGTGAACTGATGTTTGCTCTTTTATCAGAAAATGGTAAACGGACAATTTGTAAATCTTCTTGACGAAAACAAGCTTAAGGGCCCAAACTATGCCGATTGGTATCATAACCTAATGCTAGTCTTAACCTCTGAAAAACTAGATAAGGTGGCTAAGAATCTTGCCCTGGAATGTCCGGGAGATAGGGCTTCTGAGGCTAGGAGAAGGGACTATCAAGAATGGGAGGAGAAAAAATCCCTCGCTCGGTGCTATATCATTGCCTCATTGGACAATCTGATACAGATCAAACTTGCCAAGGACATATTGGATAGTTTAAAGACAATGTACGAAGAGCAGAATCGTTCTACTTGGCAAAAGGTCTTGAAACTGTTCATGACCGCACAGATGTCCAAGGGGCAGCAGGTTCATGACCATTGTCTCTGGATGATGGGCTACATCAATGAGCTTGAGGCTCTTGGATCCGGGCTGGATAATACGACCCAGATAGATGCCACTCTCAATTCTTTGCCTTCATCCATCAATCCATTCATTATGAACTATAATATGAATAAGTTGAACGTCAGCATTCAGGAACTCAGCAATATGTTGCAGAGAGCCGAAGAACTAATCAAGAAGGATGAGCCCCTAGCCATGCTTGTTGAAGCTGGCAAGAAGGGCAAGAAGAGGAGGGCAAAGAGAAAGCCTCAGAAGAAGGCCACCAAGCCCAAAAAGCAGAGGAAAGATAAGGCATCAGATGCCTGTTACTTTTGCAAACAGACCGACCACTAGAAGAGGAATTTTCCTCAATACCTGGAATCCAAGAAAGGTAATTTCAAATCTTGTATCATAGAAACCAATTTGTTGGTAGCTTCTGCGTCCTGGTGTATTGGCTCCAGGGCTTCAACTCATGTGTGTAACTCACTACAGGGGTTCACGGTAAGCAGAAGGCTGAGTGAAGGAGGGGTGATGCTTTACTTGGGGACTTCTGCAAGTGTTGTAGTTGCGGCCATAGGAACCGTGGAATTAAAATTTAGAAAAGGATCTATTGTACTCAAAGATTGTCTTTTTGTACAGAATTTAAGAAGAAATTTGATTTTTGTTCAAAACTGTGTGTGGATGGATATTCTGTCTTCTTTAGTAATACAATTACTATTAAAAGAAACAACAGATTCATCGCATACAATGAACTGGAGAATGGTCTCTATGTTCTACGTCCTTCTCTAGAAACTAATATAGCCGAAACTACGTCGACTAATATCCCCAAGAAAAGAATCTGTGATACAGTTAATCCCACGTGCCTATGGCATTACCGACTTGGCCATATCAGTATTGATCGCATCACAAGTTTGGTAAAGGATGGCCCTTTGGATTTTCTAACTGTAGAAGATCTTCCCACTTGTGAGCCTTGCCTTCAGGGTAAGATGACGAAACGGCCATTTAACAGTAATCCTGAAAGATGTATAGGCATGCTTGACCTTATACATAGTGATGTATGTGGTCCCCTGAGTGTTAGGACTCGTAACCAGCACGTGTATTTCATTACATTTACCGATGATTATTCTCAGTATGGTTACGTGTACCTAATGAGACACAAGTCCGAATCCTTTTAAAAGTTCAAGGAGTTCAGACAAGAGGTCAAGAAACAGTTGGGGAGAGAAATTAAGGTCATTCGATCAGATCGAGGTGGCGAATATCTCTCTGACGAATTCAGGGACTACTCAAAGGTCAATGGGATAGTATTACAATTAGCTCCTTCTGCTACACGACAACTTAATGGTGTTTCATAGAGGAGGGACAGTTACTTTTTGGATATGATCCGGTCACTTCTCGTGCACTCAGAGTTACCCACATCCTTTTGGGGATATGCATTAGAGACTACTACGATATACGTGTTGAATCGGGTTCCAACCAAATCGGTTCTGAATACTCCATACGAACTTTGGACCGGAAAGAAACCAAGTGTCAAACACTTGAAGATTTGGAGTTGTCCAATGCACATTAAAAGAACAAGTGCGGACAAGTTGGAATCCAAGACCAGTCGTTGCCTATTCATAGGCTACCCAAAAGGCTATGTGGGTTACCTATTCTATGACCCTAGTGAGTAGAAGGTGTTCTATAGTCAAAATGCACAATTCTTGAAAAATGATTACATCCTAGACACTCATCGTCTGGAAATAGTTCTTGATGAGGAAAGCTCAGGAGTAGTGGGAGAGGTCCCACAAGTTTCAGGTAGTGACCAACCTAGAAGATCTACCCGGGTTTCTAGACCACCAGTTCGTTTGGCTATGATCAAGACAGTTACCTGGTGGAAGCCTTGACTAGTGAGGAGGATCCCATGACTTATGCAGAAGCTATGTTGGACATAGATTCCTTGAAGTGGGTAGATGCCATGAGAGCTGAGATGGACTCAATGAAAACCAATGGAGTCTGGACTCTGATAGATCTGCCCCTTGGGGTAAAAGCAATTGGTTGCAAATGGATCTATAAGAGGAAGAAGGGCCCCGATGGTAAGGTTGAGACCTACAAAACTCGTCCTAATGGCGAAAGGGTATACTCAGAAAGAGGGCATCGAATATGAGGAAACCTTTTCGCCCGTGGCCATGCTTAAATCTATTAGGATCCTGCTAGCTGTAGCAGCATACCATGACTATGAGATTTGGCAAATGGATGTCAAAACCGCGTTCCTAAATGGAGATCTTACTGAAGATATCTATATGTAGCAACCACAAGGTTTCCTAGCTGCGGGTCAGGAACACATGGTTTGTAAATTAAATAGATCCATATATGGACTTAAGCAAGTTTCTAGGAGTTGGAACATTCGGTTTAACTCTACTATCAAAAATTTTGATTTTGAGCAGAATCCGGATGAGCCCTGTGTTTACAGGAAGTCTAGTGGAGACAAGGTTACGTTTCTGGTTCAATATGTAAACGGCATTCTACTCATTGGTAATGATATAGAAATGTTGACTATGGTGAAAGTATGGCTTTCACAGCAATTCTCCATGAAAGATCTTGGAGAAGCCTCCTATATACTGGGTCTTCGACTCTATAGAGATAGATCGAAGCAGATAATAGGATTATCCCAATCTGCTTACATTGACAAAATAGTCAAAAGATACAAAATGAAGAACTCCAAGAAGGGAAATGTTTCTTTCACGCACGGAGTCACTCTCTCCAAGAAAATGTCTCCCAAGACTTCTGAGGAGATTGAGGGCATGAAGGATGTTCCCTATGCCTTAGCCATAGGGAGCATCATTTATTTCATACTGTGCACTCGTCCTAACATTGCTCAGGTAGGGAGTGTGGTAAGTAGATTCCAGGCCAACCCAGAGCAGGAGCACTGGACCGCTATGAAAAATATACTTAAGTACCTTCGAAGGACAAAAGAGTTTTGTCTGGTATTCGATGGTAGCTGACTATAGATTTAGGGGTATACTAATGCCGATTTCCAGTCGGATTCAGATGATAGAAAGTATACATCTAGGTTGAAAGAATGGTAGGATCCATCTAATGGACGCCATAAAGGTTGCGGAATGGGTGGGCGAATTTCAAAAATTTCCTACCTTCTCCCAACTGGGAATCATATTCCCTTAATTTAGAATACAATATTCAAGGATCCTACTTGAACCATAATCAAACCAGATCTGTACCAAAAGATAAATGGGAGGAATATACCTGATCCGGAGAAGCAGTATCTCCCAAAGTTGGTGTTCACACCCAAAGAATGCTCCAAGATCCATTCCTGCTGAAGATGACACAGCTGTGAATGGAACAGAACCAGCAGGGTGCGTCCTACACACTGGATCCTTCACAAGAATCCTCTGGAAGTACTAAACACTGAATCTTTTTCAGTCTTTCTTGCAAAACTGATGTCAAGAACAGATTTCTTGACTTTCTTTTCTGCAAAGATCTAATCTTGCAATGGCAGATGGCGGCGGCAGGAGGAGATCTCCAAAACGAAAAAGGCTGAACTGCTTTTTCTCTTTTTCTGGAGAGTATGAGATCTGATCTGAATTCGCAGGAACCTTTCTTGCGATTTTTCTTGGTTCGAAATCTCCTCCTTTCTTCTTGATTAAGAAACCTCCTTATTAGAAGTTATCCCAATCCAAATCAGTATTTGGATAGGGGATAATCTTAATCCTTTCTGCAGATAGAGTTAGCTTACTCCTGATCATATCAGGAGGTTACCAGATTCAAATCTAATTTGAATTTGGTCTCTAAGAGTGGATAAGGCTAAAGGCCCAATCCTTTTACTAACTTTAATCTCAAATTCGCCCCATGGATGGGTGATCATATCAGCCCACCTCGAAATGGGCTTTTGGCCCATTAAGTGTTCAGTGTCTAATTACTTTCCAATCTGTTGCCCAGTTGGGCTTCTTTGTATGGCGTGGGACCCAAGCATTGATCTACACACCAGCCACATGGGTTCGGCCCAGCCTCTAAAACAATGTCCAACCGAATTCACTGAAAAACTCAATGAACCCCTTGAGTCCATCATATGGAACCCTATGGGCCCAACACTTACATTAAGTGGTCCCTCGGCCAAGCCATCTTATAAAAACCCAGGGACTGTGGGCAGGTGCAAGATTAGCCCATCAGGTATTATCCTCAATGGTCTTACACTTAACCTCTCAGCCCTTAATGATCAAGCACTGCCCAACAAGAGAGGACCTCTCCCTCGGCTGCAAGGACCAGTGCCGCACTCTCCCCTCACATGGATCCCGGGAATTAAAACCATTTGCAAACAATTTGAAACCGCACACACACACACAATATATATATATATATATATATAAATATATTAATTTTGCAAAACAAAATTCCAACGATTGAAATCAACTGCCGACAGTTTGGTTTCCATCAGAGAGAGTGCATTCCCGATCATTACCCTTTGTCCGACAAAGTGGCTGATTCTGTCACTATGATCACCCACTCAGATGAATTCTCAAACTGCCCCAACATACCCAGGTTTTGATCCCCGCTAAGGATCTCACTGAATGGCATATCAAAGGCAGCCTGATCCAACACCTAGTGAAATGTCATAATCGAGTCTAGGGGTCAGGTGTAACTTTCCAGTTTTTCCCATCTATCTGCAAGGTCCAGGGCAATACTGGAAATCTGGTCCGCTTCAAGGATTCAAGTAATCACATACCGCATGTGCCTCGGGTCTTACCCTGATGGCTGAGACAGGCCATCCCAACACTTGGTGGCACACCAGCATCAGCCTTGGCAGGATAAATCTCCGCAGACTTATCCAACGGCTGTGAACATTTAAAACTAACATGAGTCTCTATAAATGTCCGGTTTTAAGGTTTTCCACAGAATTAAACCAAACAACATGAATCAAACATGCACTTTATTTATTTCCACTAAATAAAAAAAGTACATCAAATCAGATTGAAGCTAAGGGCATACAAAACTGTCTAACAGCTCCCACTTGCACTTAGGTCCAATCTGGTACAAGCCGGAGTCCCATACTTTCCAAGTGTTTCTCAAACACCTTCTGTGTCAATGGCTTAGTCAATGGGTCTGCCACATTATCCGCTGATGCTACCTTCTGAATCAGGACGTCCTCTCTACCAATGATCTCCGACAGTACATGGTACTTTCTCTCGATGTGCTTCGACTTCGAGTGAGCCCGAGGCTCTTTAGCCTGGGCGATCGCTCCATTGTTGTCACACAACAACGGGATGGGAGATGTGCTGGATGGAATCGTTCCCAATTCGTGTATGAACTTCTTCATCCACACGGCTTCCTTGGCAGCTTCACTTGCGGCAATGTACTCGGCCTCGGCTGTGGAGTCTGCAGTGGACCCCTGTTTGCTGCTTTTCCAGCAAACAGCACACGATCCTATCGTGAAAACATACCCAGATGTAGACTTTCTATCATCTGGATCCGACTGGAAATCGGCATCGGTATACCCTAGAACTTGCAGTGAACTACCATCGAATACCAGACAAAACTCTTTTGTCCTTCGAAGATATTTGAGTATGTTCTTCACAGCAGTCCAATGCTCCTGCCCTGGGTTTGCCTGGAATCTGCTTACCACACTCACCGCCTGAGCAATGTCAGGGCGAGTGCACAGCATGGCATACATGATGCTCCCTACGACTGAGGCATAGGGAACGTCTCTCATGCTCTCAATCTCCTTAGAAGTCTTGGGAGACATCTTCTTGGAGAGAGTGACTCCGTGCCTGAAAGGAACGTTTCCTTTCTTGGAGTTCTCCATGCTGTACCTCTTGACAATTTTGTCAATATAAGCAGCCTGGGATAATCCAATTATCCACTTCGATCTATCTCTATAGAGTCGAAGACCCAGTATGTATGAAGCTTCTCCAAGATCTTTCATGGAGAACTACTTTGATAGCCATACCTTGACCGAAGTCAACATTCCTACATCATTCCCAATGAGTAGGATATCGTCCACGTACAACACCAAAAAGGTGATCTTATCCCCACTGGACTTCCTGTAAACACAGGGCTCATCCAGATTCTGCTCAAAGTCAAACGTTTTGACTGCAGAATCAAAACGGATGTTCCAACTCCTAGAAGCCTGCTTAAGTCCATATATGGATCTATTAAGTTTACATACCATGTGTTCCTGACCAGCAGCAATGAAGCCTTGCGGCTGCTGCATGTAGATATCTTCACTAAGATCTCCATTCAGGAACGCGGTTTTGACATCCATTTGCCAAATCTCGTAGTCATGGTACGCTGCTACAACTAGCAGGATCCTAATGGATTTAAGCATGGCCACGGGCGAAAAGGTTTCCTCATAGTCGATGCCTTCTTTCTGAGTATACCCTTTCACCACCAAGCGAGCTTTAAAGGTCTCAATCCTGCCATCGGGGCCTTTCTTCCTCTTGTAGATCCATTTGCAACCAATTGCTTTTACCCCGGGGGGTGGATCCACTAGAGTCCAGACTCCATTGGTCTCCATTGAGTCCATTTCAGCTCTCATGGCCTCTACCCACTTCTGGGAGTCTATGTCTAACATAGCTTCCGCGTAAGTCACGGGATCCTCTTCACTAGTCAAGGTTTCCACCAGGTAATTATTCTGGTCATAACCATATCGGACTGGTGGTCTAGATACCCGGGTGGTTCTTCTAGGTTGGTAATTACCTGGAATTTGTGGGACATCTCCCACTGCTCTTGAGCTCTCCTCATCAAGAACTATTTCCTGACAATGGGTGTCCAGGATGTAATCGGATTCTAAGAACTGGGCGTTTCGACTGCAGAACACTTTCTGCTCACTCGGGTCATAGAATAGATAACCCACCGAATCCTTTGGGTAGCCTATAAATAGGCAATGACTGGTTTTAGATTCCAACTTGTCCGCACTTGTTCTTTTAACGTGCGTAGGACAACCCCAAATCTTCAAGTGTCTTACACTTGGCTTCCTTCCGGTCCAAAGTTCATATGGAGTTTTCGGAACTGATTTGGTTGGAACCCGATTCAGCACGTAGATAGCAGTCTCTAATGCGTATCCCCAAAAGGATGTGGGTAATTGTAAGTGTACGAGAAGCGATCGGACCATGTCCAACAAGGTCCTATTCCTCCTCTCTGAAACACCGTTGAGTTGAGGTGTAGCAGGAGGAGCTAATTGTGACACTATCCCATTGGCCTTTAAGTAGTCCCTGAATTCGTCAGAGAGATACTCGCCACCTCGATCTGATCGAAGGGCCTTAATTTCTCTCCCTAACTGTTTCTCGACTTCCTGTCTGAACTTTTTGAACTTTTCAAATGATTCAGACTTATGTCTCATTAGGTACACGTAACCATATCGTGAAAAATCATCTGTAAAGGTGATGAAGTACACGTGTTGATTCCGTGTCCTAACACTCAGGGGACCACATACATCAGTATGTATCAGGTCAAGTGTGCCTTCAGATCTTTCAGGTTTACCGTCAAATGGCCGCTTAGACATCTTACCTTGAAGGCAAGGTTCACAAGTGGGAAGATTTTCTACGATTAGAAAATCGAAAGGACCATCCTTTACCAGCCTTGTGATTCGGTCAATACCGATATGGCCAAGTCGGTAATGCCAGAGGCACGTGGGACTTACTGTATCACGATTCCTTTTCTTGGGATTTTTGACCGACGTAGTTTCGGTTAAGTTAGTTTCCAGAGAAGGATGTAGAACATAGAGACCATTCTCTAGTTCCCCGCATGCGATGAATTTATTATTCCGTATAACAGTAATCACATTACTAAAATAAACAGTATATCCATCAGCACACAGTTTTGAAACAGAAATTAAATTTCTTCTCAAGTTTTGTACATAAAGACAATCTTTAAGTACAAGTATTCCTTCTTTAAAAACTAATTCTATGGTTCCTATTTCTGCTACTGCAACACTTGCAGTTGTTCCCAAGAATAGTGTCACTTCACCTTCACTCAACCTTCTACTAACTTTGAACCCCTGTAGTGAGTTACACGCATGAGTTGAAGCCCCGGAGTCAACACACCAGGACACAGAAGTAACTAACATGTTAGTTTCTATGACACAAGTTTCGATGTTACCTTTCTTAGATTCCAGGTAGGCAGGACAATTCCTCTTCCAGTGGCCGGTCTGCTTGCAAAAGTGACAGACATCAGATGCCTTGTTCTTCTTCTGCTTCTTAGGATTGGCAGCCTTCTTCTGAGGCTTCTTTGCCTTTCTCTTTTTCTTGCCCGATTTGTTAGCTTCAGCAAGCATAACTACAGGCTCATCCTTCTTGAGTAGATCCTCGGCTCTCTGCAACATATTGCTGAGTTCTTGGATGTTGACATTCAGCTTATTCATATTGTAGTTCATTGTGAACGCATTGAAGGAAGAGGGCAAAGAATTGAGGATGGCATCCACTTGCGTGCCAAGATCTAGCCCGGATCCAAGAGCTTCAAGTTCGTTAATGTAACCCATCATCCGAAGACAATGGTCATGAACTTTCTGCCCTTTGGTCATCTGCGCGGTCATGAACAATTTCAGGACCTTCTGTCGAGTAGAACGGTTCTGCTCTTCATACATTGTTCTTAGACTGTCCAATATGTCCTTGGCTAGTTCGATCTGATCGAACTGCCTCTGTATTGAGTTGTCTAATGAGGCAACGACAAAGCAGCAGGCTAGGGAGTTCTTATCCTCCCACTCTTGGTAGTCCCTCCTACGGGCCTCAGAAGCCCTATCACCCGGACGTTCCGGGGCAGGATTTTTCACTACCTTGTCTAACTTTTTGGAAGTTAGGACCAGCATAATATTTCTATATCAGTCGGCATAGTTTGGTCCATTTAGCTTGTTATCGTCTAGAAGCTTTGCAAATTGACCGTTTGCCATTTTCTGATAAAATAGCAAAATCATTAGTCCACAACCTTAGTTTGATTCATGTTACCTACATAGATATGGCTTTTAATCTATGTTCCATTTCCATTAGTTCATCTCTGAGATTTCCCTCCTTTCTCAGTGACGGAGACGACGAAATGTCTCTGGAAATGTGGGAAATCACATGGGGTGCGTGAAGCCAACTGTTTTAGCTGCATAACCTCACCACCTTTCTGTGACGGATCATATCCACTCATCAAATGAGTTTCCCTTTGGCCTCTGTCAGACAAGGTTCAGAGCCATTTTCAGGTAAACCTTTCTGTCCAGTGAGTGCTTACCCATCATATTCAGGTTACGCCAAGGTACCGTGAGAGAGTTCCCATTTTCTGGTGAAGCCCCTCCCACATCGGTCTATGACGCCCCTATCATCTTATGAAACACTCTAATAGATCCAACAGCAAATGGATAGCCCAATTTTATGGTGCGTTTCCTCATTACTGAAGGACCCATCATTGTGCTAATGACAGAAGGCCTTTAGAGAGTCCATCATATGGGTCTCCCTATCACATGCATTCATATTTGCTAGAGGGAACAAAAACGCCCTAGTTTTAATTTAGGTCAAACCAGAGTGGCTCCCACTGACTTTCATAAAGTCAGATTTCTGGTGGGCCTTGATCGGCTAGGGGTTCCGTACGCATCCCTTTTCAGGGATGTGGGGCCTACCAAACAAAGAGGGGTCATCTAATGACCTTGAAGGACACCATGGCAATGATGTGCATTCAGCCATGGTGTGCGCAAGAGCCACTAACGAGTCTTCATGGGCCAAGTACTTATGGCCCATGGTCGTAGCACATCAAACATCCAAACATCACATGTAAAGGAGGAATTGATCCAATCAATTAACTGCTGTAAAGCCCATTGAATAGCCCATTTAAAATCTAAGTCATTAACAATTAATGACTACTAGGTGTATGGGCTGAATCGCAGATAGCAGTTCGGCCCATACAGCTTATCTCACAGTAATGGGCCTTTTGCAGTTTTAACCCTTTAAAACTGGGCTTTACAGGTGGGCTGAATTAATCCTTATAATTGAACATCAGATTTGGAACAGAAAGTGTGAGAAATACAGACTAAAAAATAGTCCCTATCGAACCCCAGATTCGGTCCAAACAGTTTTGGTCCAATCTAGTTCGAGAGGTTCCAAAACAGATTTTCAATTCAAGAATTAATTCATGAAAGATCTGAAATTAATAATCTTGATTTCAAACAATCACAAATCAAACTATGGACTATTCGCACCACCTGCAAAGCAGAGGTTAATCACAAGGGTTGCAGTTTCACAAACTGCAAATCGCAGAAAACGATTTCTCCAACTGCAAACCTCCAGCGCCGCCTTCTTCTTCCTTCTTCTTTAATCAAGAAAAATAACAGAAATCCTATTTCTATTAATTACATTCTTGATCAAATCCTATACATTCAGTCTAAAAATAAAAAAAAATTATTTACAAACCGAATATCAATAAATAGAAAGAAAAAGGGTGCGCAGACTATCTGCGCCAAATCTGCACTGTGATCTCCAGGTTCGAACAATCCATTAAATCAAAATAAATACAGAACAATTCTAAATAAATTTTAGATTTAATAAAAATTAATTTCAGATCAATCGCCCTTAACAAGAAATAGTTTCTTGAAAAAGAAAACAATCTGCGCAAATCTTGAAAGAACACCTTCTATCCATCTGCGCAGGGTCAGATCTGATTTTCTTTTGGTTCAAGTTTCGAACCTGTGGCTCTAATACCACTAAAAGAATGGTAGGATCCATCTAATGGACGCCATAAAGGTTGCGGAATGGGTGGGCGAATTTCAAAAATTTCCTACCTTCTCCCAACTGGGAATCATATTCCCTAAATTTAGAATACAATATTCAATGATCCTACTTGAACCATAATCAAACCAGATCTGTACCAAAAGATAAATGGGAGGAATATACCTGATCCGGAGAAGCAGTATCTCCCAAAGTTGGTGTTCACACCCAAAGAATGCTCCAAGATCCGTTCCTGCTGAAGATGACACAGCTGTGAATGGAACAGAACTAGCAGGGTGCGTCCTACACACTGGATCCTTCACAAGAATCCTCTGGAAGTACTAAACACTGAATCCTTTTCAGTCTTTCTTGCAAGACTGATGTCAAGAACAGATTTCTTGACTTTCTTTTCTGCAAAGATCTAATCTTGCAATGGCAGATGGCGGCGGCAGGAGGAGATCTCCAAAACGAAAAAGGCTGAACTGTTTTTTCTCTTTTTCTGGAGAGTATGAGATCTGATCTGAATTCGCAAGAACCTTTCTTGCGATTTTTCCTGGTTCGAAATCTCCTCATTTCTTCTTGATTAAGAAACCTCCTTATTAGGAGTTATCCCAATCCAAATCAGTATTTGGATAGGGGATAATCTTAATCCTTTCTGCAGATATAGTTAGCTTACTCCTGATCATATCAGGAGGTTACCAGATTCAAATCTAATTTGAATTTGGTCTCTAAGAGTGGATAAGGCTAAAGGCCCAATCCTTTTACTAACTTTAATCTCAAATTCACCCCATGGATGGGTGATCATATCAGCCCACCTCGAAATGGGCTTTTGGCCCATTAAGTGTTCAGTGTCTAATTACTTTCCAATCTGCTGCCCAGTTGGGCTTCTTTGTATGGCGTGGGACCCAAGCATTGATCTACACACCAGCCACATGGGTTCGGCCCAGCCTCTAAAATAAGGCCCAGCCGAATTCACTGAAAAACTCAATGAACCCCTTGAGTCCATCATATGGAACCCTATGGGCCCAACACTTACATTAAGTGGTCCCTGGGCCAAGCCATATTATAAAAACCTAGGGAGTGTGGGCAGGTGCAAGATTAGCCCATCAGGTATTATCCTCAATGGTCTTACACTTAACCTCTCAGCCCTTAATGATCAAGCACTGCCCGACAAGAGAGGACCTCTCCCTCGGCTGCAAGGAACAGTGTCGCACTCGCCTCTCACATGGATCCCGGGAATTAAAACCATTTGCAAACAATTTGAAATCGCACATATATATATATAAATATATTAATTTTGCAAAACAAAATTCCAACGATTGAAATCAACTACCGGCAGTTTGGTTTCCATCAGAGAGAGTGCATTCCCGATCATTACCCTTTGTCCGACAAAGTGGCTGATTCTGTCACTATGATCACCCACTCAAATGAATTCTCAAACTGCCCCAACATACCCAGGTTTTGATCCCCGCTAAGGATCTCACTGAATGGCATATCAAAGGCAGCCTGATCCAACACCTAGTGAAATGTCATAATCGAGTCTAGGGGTCCGGTGTAACTTTCCAGTTTTTCCCATCTATCTCCAAGGTCCAGGGCAATACTGGAAATCTGGTCCGGTTCAAGGATTCAAGTAATCACATACCGCATGTGCCTTGGGTCTTACCCTGATGGCTGAGACAGGCCATCCCAACACTTGGTGGCACACCAGCATCAGCCTTGGCAGGATAAATCTCCGCAGACTTATCCAACGGCTGTGAACATTTAAAACTAACATGAGTCTCTATAAATGTCCGGTTTTAGGGTTTTCCACAGAATTAAACCAAACAACATGAATCAAACATGCACTTTATTTATTTCCACTAAATAACAAAAGTACATCAAATCAGATTGAAGCTAAGGGCATACAAAACTGTCTAACAGCTCCCACTTGCACTTAGGTCCAATCTGGTACAAGCCGGAGTCCCATACTTTCCACGTGTTTCTCAAACACCTTCTGTGTCAATGGCTTAGTCAATGGGTCTGCCACATTATCCGTTGATGCTACCTTCTGAATCAGGACGTCCCCTCTACCAACGATCTCCGGCAGTACATGGTACTTTCTCTCGATGTGCTTCGACTTCGAGTGAGCCTGAGGCTCTTTAGCCTGGGCGATCGCTCCATTGTTGTCACACAACAACGGGATGGGAGATGTGCTGGATGGAATCGTTCCCAATTCGTGTATGAACTTCTTCATCCACACGGCTTCCTTGGCAGCTTCACTTGCGGCAATGTACTCGGCCTCGGTTGTGGAGTCTGCAGTAGACCCCTGTTTGCTGCTTTTCCAGCAAACAACACACGATCCTATCATGAAAACATACCCAGATGTAGACTTTCTATCATCTGG
Source organism: Nelumbo lutea (assembly GCF_056320005.1). Lineage (NCBI taxonomy): Eukaryota > Viridiplantae > Streptophyta > Magnoliopsida > Proteales > Nelumbonaceae > Nelumbo > Nelumbo lutea. The sequence goes on from NC_142689.1 coordinate 60,482,049, forward strand.
ATCCGACTGGAAATCGACATCGGTATACGCTAGAACTTGCAGTGAACTACCATCAAATACCTGACAAAACTCTTTTGTCCTTCGAATGTATTTGAGTATGTTCTTCATAGCAGTCCAATGCTCCTGCCCTGGGTTTGCCTGGAATCTGCTTACCACACTCACCGCCTGAGCAATGTCAGGGCGAGTGCACAGCATGGCATACATGATGCTCCCTACGGCTGAGGCATAGGGAACGTCTCTCATGCTCTCAATCTCCTCAGAAGTCTTGGGAGACATCTTCTTGGAGAGAGTGACTCCTGCATAGGGAACGTTCCCTATGCCTTAGCCATAGGGATCATCATTTATTTCATACTGTGCACGTCCTAACATTGCTCAGGTAGGGAGTGTGCTAAGTAGATTCCAGGCCAACCCAGAGCAGGAGCACTGGACCGCTATGAAAAATATACTTAAGTACCTTCGAAGGACAAAAGAGTTTTGTCTGGTATTTGATGGTAGCTGACTATAGATCTAGGGGTATACTAATGCCGATTTCCAGTCAGATTCAGATGATAGAAAGTCTACATCTAGGTATTTTTCACGATAGGATTGTGTGTTGTTTGCTGGAAAAGCAACAAACAGGGGTCCATGGCAAATTCCACAACCGAAGTCGAATACATTGCCGCAAGTGAAGCTGCCAAAGAAGCCGTGTGGATGAAAAAGTTCATTCACAAATTGGGAGTAGTTTCATCCAGCACATCACCCATCCCATTGTTGTGTGACAACAATGGAGCTATAGCTCAGGCTAAGGAGCCACGAGCCCACTCGAAGTTGAAGCACATCGAGAGGAAGTACCATGTACTGTAGGAGATTGTTGGTAGAGGGGATGTCCTAATTCAGAAGGTAGCGTCAGCAGAGAATGTAGTAGACCCATTGACTAAGCCACTCACACAAAAAGTGTTTGAGAAACATGTGGAAAGCATAGGACTCTGGCTTATACCAGATTGAACCTAAGTGCAAGTGGGAGCTGTTAGACAGTGTATGCCCTTAGCTCCAATCAGATTGATGTACTTATGACATTTATTGTAAATGAATAAAATTCATATTTGAGTCATGTTATTGTGGTGTATTTCTGTGTAATACCCTTAAACTGGACACATAATGAGACTCATGTTAGTTTAGAATGTTCATAGCCAGTGGGTCAATCTGGGGAGATCTATCTTGATAAGGCTGACACTGATGTGCCACCAAGTTGGTTGGGATGGCCTGTCTCAACCGCTAGGGTGAGACCCGAGGTACATGCAGTGTAGGTTTAACTTGAAACTTTGAACTGGACCAGAATTCCAGTGTTTCCCTGGACCTTGGTGATAAGTGGGCAAAACTGGAATGTTACACTTGACCCCTAGACTCGATTATGATACTGCACTAGGTGTCAGATTGGGCTGTCTTTGATATACCAATCAGTGAGATCCTTAGAGGGGGTCAAAACCTGGGTATGTTGGGACAATCTGAGAATTCATCTTAGTGAGTGACCATAGTGACAGGATCAACCCCTTTGTCAGACAAAGGTAATGATCGGGGATGCACTCTCTCTGATGGAAACCAAGACTGCCGGCAGCCGATTTCAATTGTTGAAATTTGTTTTGCAAAATATGTTTATATAAAGATATACATTCACACACGCACATATATATATATATATATATATATATATATATATATATATATATATATATATATATTATGGTTTCAAAATATTTGCAAATGGTTTTTAATTCCCGGGATCCATGTGATCAGACAGTGCAACACTGTTCCTTGCAGCCAAGGGAGAGGTCCTCTCTTGTCGAGTAGTGTTTGATCATTATGGCTTGAGAGGTTAAGTGTAAGACCATTGAGGGTAATACCTGATGGGCAAATCTTGCATCTGCCCACAGTCCCTGGGGTTTTATAAGGTGGCTCGGCCCAAGGATCATTTAGTGTAAGTGTTGGGCTTACTAGGAGGACATGTGATGGGCTTTAGGGGGTTCGCTATCTTTTCAGTGAATTCGGCCAAGCCTTGTAACAAAGGCTGGGTTGAACCCATGTGGCTGATGTGTAGATCAATGTTTGGGTCCCATGCCATACAAAGAAGGCAATAGGTTAATGAGCACTTAGACTTATTGGGCCTAAACCCCATTTCGAACTGGTTTAGTTGTACTAATTAAAGAGAGGGGCGGATCTGGGATTAGATCAACAGATAGGATAGGGTCTTTCCCTATCCACTCTGGGAGTCCAGATCTGAATTTGGATCTGGAAACCTCCTAATGAGATTAGGAGAGAGCCGATCTAATCTTCAGATAGGATAAGGACTTATCCTTATCTCTTAAAGAGAACTCCTTATCCAAATACATATTTGGATTAGGAAACTCCTAATGAGATTAGGAGCTCTCTTTAAGCCTATAAAAGAAGGAGGTGGCAAACCATTCAATCCATCCCAAAAAATCTTAGAGATCAGATCTCAAAGCACCCAGAGAGAAGACAACAACAGTGTGAATGCACCATCTTCTCCCTGCGTTTTTCCTCCAGTTGCTGCCATAGCCAATTTGATCTCCATTGTTGTAGGAGCGATCAAAATGTTAGATAGTTTTGTATGCCCTTAGCTTCAATCAAAATGATGTACTTTATGAGTTTATTGTAAATGAATAAAAGTGCATATTTGATTCATGTTCCCTTGGTATGATTCTATGTAATACCCTTAAACTGGACACTTAATGAGACTCGTGTTAGTTTAGAATGTTCACAGCCAGTGGGTCGGTCTAGGGAGACCTATCCTGACAAGGCTGACACTATGGTGCCACCAAGTCAGTTGGGATAGCCTGTCTCAGCTACCAAGGTGAGACCCTAGGCACATACAGTGTAGGATTAATTGAATCTTTGAACTGGACCAGATTTCCAATATTGCCCTGGACCTTGGAGATTGATGGGCAAAACTGGAAAGTTACACCCGACCCCTAGACTCGATTATGATACTGCACTAGGTGTCAGATTGGGCTATCTTTGATGTACCAATCAGTGAGATCCTTAGCGGGGGTCAAAACTTGGGTTTGTTGGGACAGTCTAAGAATTCATCTCAGTGGGTGATCATAGTGACAGGATTAGCCCCTTTGTCGGACAAAGGTAATGATCGGGGATGCTCTCTCACTGATGGAAACCAAGACTGCCGGCAGCCAATTTCAATCGTTGAGATTTGTTTTGTAAAATATATTTTATATGAGACATAAAAGTATATATATGGTTTCAAAATGATTTGCAAAAGGTTTTAATTCCTGGGATCCATATAAGAGAGTGTGCAACATTGTTCCTTGCAGCTGAGGGAGAGGTCCTCTCTTGTCGGGCAGTGTATGATCATTATGGGCTGAGAGGTTAAGTGTAAGACCATTGAGGATAATACTTGATGGGTTAATCTTGCATCTGCCTACAGTCCCTGTGTGTTACAAGGTGGCTTGGCCCAGGGACCACTTAGGGTAAGTGTTGGGCCCATAGAGCCCATCTGATGGGTTTCAGGGGTGCACTGTCCATAACAGTGTATTCGGCTAGGCCTTGTAACAAAGGCTGGGCTGAACCCATGTGGCTGATGTGTAGATCAATGTTTGGGTCCCACGCCATACAAGGAAGCCCAACTGGGCAGCAGTTTGGAAGGCTAAATGAATACATAACCTTAATGGGCCTTAAGCCCATTTCGAACTGGGCTAATATGATTAGTCACTTAAGGGGCTAATTCTGAGATGTATCAGCTGATAGGATTGGGCCTAGACCCTATCCACTTAGAGAGTCCAAGATCTAAATGAGATTTAGATATGGAAACCTCCTAATTAGATTAGGAAATGGCTGATCTAATCTGCAGATAAGATAAGGATTATCCCTTATTACTTAAAGGGACTTCTAATCCAAATATGATTTGGGTTAGCAACTCCTAATGGGATTAGGAGCTGATCCCTTTAAGTCTATAAAAGGAAGAGGGGGCGGCAGCCTTTAGACATGCAATGCAATCCACAGATCCTTGTCTTCAGAGCTGAGATTACTAGAAGAGAGAATTCTGCACTTTGCAAATACTCTCTTGCCGCCTACTTCCTGTAGCCGCCACCTCCAGCAGTTTGATCTCCAGTTCTTGGGATAAATCAAGATTTGATCTTGATACTAATCTTTTGGAGAAAAGATTGGTTGGAGTTGTATTCACAAGCCATCCAGATGATTCTTGCGAAGGGTCAAGTTCTTTTGGAAGAATACTGTTGATTCTGCTCCACCCTGCACTGCGCCATCTTCAGTGGGAGCAGATTTTGGATCCTTCCTTGGGCGTAAACACCTCCATTGGGAGATACTGCTTCTCTGTATCAGGTATTATCCCTCTCTACTCCTTTTGGTTCAGATCTGGTTCAGTTTATGGTTCAAGAGTGATCCTTGAAAATATGATTTTCTAAATAGGGAATTCGATTCCCAGTTGAAGGGAGAGAAAAATTTTTGAAATTCGCCCCCCTTATTCCGCAATCTTTGGGCGTTCATCTGATGGATATTCTATCCCTTCACAAGAAGCATTCTTGATATCAGTTTTTGGTGAAAAACTGATTGGGAGTCATGCTCACCTACCCTCCAGCGAATTCTTGGTGAAGGATTTGGTTCTTTGGAAGAACACTGTTGATTCTGCTCCACCCTGTACTGTGTCATCTTTAGTGGGAGCACTCTTTGGATCTTTCCTTGGGCATGAACACCTCCATTGGAAGATATTATTTCTTTGTATCAGGTATATCCCTCTCCTACTATTTTGGTTCAGATTTGGTTCAATTCTTGGTTCAAGATCGATCATTGAAAAATACAGCTTTTCTAAAACAGGGAATGTGATTCCTACATGGGAGAGAGAGAAATTTTTGAAATTTCGCTCTACCTTCCTGTAGGATTCGACCATCCATATGATGGATCTCTCATCCCTTCATGCAGGGGATGGGAGATCCATCATATGGATGGTCGAACCCTGCAGGAAGGTTGGGCAAAATTTCAAAAATTTCCTTTCTCCCATCCAGGAATCGCATTCTCTAATTTAGAAAACTATATTTTCAAGTTTGTTGTGGAATCCAAAATTGGACCAGATCTGAAACCAAAAGGGAGGAGAGGGATATATCTGTTAGGAAGTAACAGTAAATCCCAATGAAGGTGTTCACGCCTAAGGAGAAGACCAAAACCCACCTCCACTGAAGATGACACGGTGTATGGTGAAGCAAGATCAGTGGGACGACTCTTCAACAAGAACCGAAATTCTTCAGCAAGAATGAAACAGGGGCTAGTGAGCATGACTTTAGATTGTTTCTTCATCCAAGAAACATTATCAAGAACATTTCTTGATCAATTACACAAGAGCAGATCGAACTGGGTAAGGATGGCAAGAATAGGAGAGAACTCTATAGGTTGTTGTGTGTGTTAAAATTGGGGAATTCGCCCGCTATTTATAGTCTTCTTTGGATTAGCCTCCTAATATAATTAGGAGAGAGTTTCTTGATCTAAACCTGGTATTTTGATCTCGACTCTTAAATGGATAAGACTTATCTTATCCTCTCAGCTAATCCTAATCAGATTATAAATCAGTGTCAGACAGTGTATGCCCTTAGCTCCAATCAGAATGATGTACATTATGACATTTATTGTAAATGAATAAAGTACATATTTGAATCATGTTATTATGGTGTGTTTCTATGTAATACCCTTAAACTGGACACATATGAGACTTGTGTTAGTTTAGAATCTTCACAGCTGTTGGATAGATCTGAGGAGATTTATCCTGCCAAGGCTGATACTGATGTGCTGCCAAGTTGGTTGGGGTGGCTTGTCTCAGTTGCCAGGGTGAGACCTGAGGTACATGCAGTGTGGGTTTTCTTGAAACCCTGAACCGGACCAAAATTCCAGTATTGTCCTGGACCTTGGAGATTGATGGGCAAAACTGGAATTTTACACCTGACCCCTAGACTCAATTATGATACTACACTAGGTGTCGGATTGGGCTATCTTTGATATGCCAATCAGTGAGATCCTTAGAGGGGGTCAAAACTTGGTTATGTTGGGGCAGTCTGAGAATTCATCTTAGTGGGTGATCATAGTGACAGGATCAGCCCCTTTGTCGGACAAAGGTAATGATGGGGGATGCGCTCTCTCTAATGGAAACCAAAGCTACCGACAACCGATTTCAATCGTTGATTTTTGTTTTGAAAAATATATTTATATAAAGATATACAATATATTACGGTTTCAAAATGTTTGCAAAATGTTTTAATTCCTAGGATCCATGTGAATAGAGGGTGCAACACTATTCCTTGTAGCTGAGGGAGAGGTCCTCTCTTGTCGGGTAGTGTTTGATCATTATGGGCTGAGAGGTTAAGTGTAAGACCATTGAGGGTAATACCTGATGGGCTAGTCTTGCATCTGCTCACAGTCCTTGGGTTTTTATAAGGTGGCTTGACCCAAGGACCACTTAATGTAAGTGTTGGGCCCATTAAGAGCCCATGGTGATGGGCTCAGGGTTTCACTGTTTCCTATAGTGAATCCGGCCAGGCCTTGTAACAGAGGCTAGGCTGAACCCATGTGGCTGATGTGTAGATCAATGTTTGGGTCTCACGTCATACAAGGATACCCAACTGGGCAACAATTTGGAGGCTGAATGAGCACATGGACTTAATGATCCTAAAGCCGAAATCGAACTAGTTTAATTTGATTAATTAAAGCAGGGCGGTTCTGGGATTTAGATCAACAAATAGGATAGGGAGTTATCCCTATCCACTCAGAGAGTCTAGATCCAAACAATGATTTGGATTAGGAAACTCCTAATAAGATTAGGAGGGTTGATCTTTATCTGCAGATAAGATAAGGATTTACCCTTATCTCTTAAAGAGAGTCCAGATCCAAATACAGATTTGGATTGGAAAACTCCTAATGAGATTAGGAGGATCTCTCTTTAAGGCTATAAATAGAGGAGGAGAGCGAACCCTACTTCACTCAAGCTGATTACAGATTCAAGAGAGAAGACAACCCCAATGAGACTGACACCATCTTCTACTCTTTCCTCCCTCTATTGCTGCCGCCATTGCCAGTTCGTTCTCTACCTGTAGGAGCGATCAAGAAAGGTTCTTGATATCAGTTTTTAGAGAAAAACTGATATGAAGTCATGCTCACTCGCCCTCCATCAGATTCTTGGTGAAGAATCAGGTTTTTGCTGAAGGACCACCCTACTGATTCTGCTCCACCCTACACTGTGTCATATTCAGTGGGAGCTGTATTTGGAGATCTCCTTGGGCGTGAACACCTTCATTGGGGGTTACTACTACTCTATATCAAGTATACCCCTCTCCTAACTTTTAGTTTCAGATCTGGTCTGGTTTAGAGTTCAAGACTGATCCTTGAAAATGCAATTTTCTAAAATAGGGAATATGACTCCCACATGGGAGAGAGAGAAATTTTTGAAATTCCGCCCTACCTTCTTGCAGGGTTTGGCTATCCATATGATGGATCTATCATCCCTTGAATCAGATCTTGCCTCCTTTTAATTAATTAATTTAAGCCCACTTCTAATTGGGCTTTAAGCCCACTAAGCTTATGTGCTCACTTACCCCTTAACCTATTTTCCAATTGACTCTCTTTGTATAGCATGGAGCCCTTACATTGATCTACACATTAGCCACATGGGTTCAGCCCAGCCTTTGTTACAAGGCATGGCTGAATTGACTGTAGGAGACAATGAACCCTTTAGTCCATCCCCGTGGGCTCTTAATGGGCTGAACATTTACACTAAATGGTTCTTGGATCCAGCGACCTTATGAAATCCTAAGAACTATGGGCAGATGCAAGATTAGCCCATCAAGTATTACCCTCAATGGTATTACACTTAACCTCCTATCCCATAATGATCAAACACTACTTGACAAGAGAGGAGCTCTCTCTTGGCTGCAAAGTACAATGTTGCACTCTCTACTCACATGGATCCTGGGAATTAAAACTTTTTGCAAATATTTTGAAACCATAATATATATATATATATATATATATATATATATATATATGTATATCTCTATATAAATATATTTTGCAAAAATAAATTTCAGCGTTTGAAATCAACTGTCGACAACTTAGGTTTTCATCAGAGAGAGTGCATTCCTCGATCATTCACTTTGTTCGACAAAGGGGTTGATCCTGTCATTATGATCACCCACTCAGGTGAATATTTGGACTATCCCAACATACCCAGGTTTTGACCCCCTCTAATGATCTCACTGATTGACATATCAAAGATATCCCAATCCGACACCTAGTGCAGTACCATAATCGAGTCTAGGGGTCAGGTGTAAGATTCCTATTTTGCCCATCTATCTCCAAGGTCTAGGGCAATATTGGAATTTGGTCAAATTCAGGGTTTCAAGAAAACTCACACTGCATGTACCTCAGGTCTCACCCTGGCAGTTAAGACAAGCTACCCCAACCAACTTGGTGGTACATCAGTGTCCATCTTGGCAGGATAAATCTCCCCAGATCTATCCAATGACTGTGAAGATTCTAAACTAACACGAGTCTCATAAGTGTCAAGTTTAAGGGTATTACACAGAAACACACCAAATCACATGAATTAATTATGTACTCTATTCATTTACAATTAATGACATAATGTGCATCAATCTGATTGGAGCTAAGGGCATACACTATCTAACAGCTTCTATATTTATATTCCTATCTTGATCATTTCAACACATCCCATGTTCATGAAGTGGTATTTTTTGGTTTTCTGTAAAATGATTTAAGTATCTATTTAAGAGACGCTGGATAAAAAGATAGTCCTTTTTTAATCAAATCCCCCTTGAGAGATGATAGATATTTAATATGCCAATCAAGAAAAATGACATATAAAACATAGTCCTTCCATTTCCTTTGTTAGGGTGTGGTAGTGCATGATCACATAGATATGAAAAAGAAAAACCATAAAGAGCATATAAAATAGGAATTCTACCTGCTCATTCAAGAATTGGCATGATGACATCCTCCTACATTGCACTCCAAGTAATTAAACGAGAATGTTTGTTGGTATCATCAAATGTTGATATTGGAATTCAGGAAGAGGCAGTATTTTAATCATCTACTATATCAAAATGTAGACCAATCAAATTACCAAACACCATCCAAAAGTAGCAGCATTATTAAAATAAGCACGTCTGTGATAAATAAGAGAAAAAGTATGGTTTATAAAATTTAGTCGATCACCTATTTATGAATTCAAGTGATGTTTTGGCCTGCAAAAAAGAGAAAAACAAATGGAAATTGGACTAAAATAGAGTAAGTCACTCTAAAGTTTCAACAAATAGACATTGAACTTTTTCACATGATAAGTTCAAATAGTAAAAAAAATAAAAATCCAACACATGCATCTAGCTAAAAGAGACTAAATCACCAAGATAACATTTAAAATTAAAATTTGTACAACATACAACACCACCAAGTACTAAACCATAAAATAGTTTAACTATAAGACAACCCATTGATGGTCTATCATGCCATCATTAAATATTCAACTAATTTAACTTGATTAACTCATTGTCAAGGCACTTTCCTGCAAAAATTAAAGTAACTATCGATTATAAATTTAAATAATAATCACAAATTTAATGAACATCAATAACTAAGTTAAAAACATATTTACAACCTCATTAGAGGTGTAAGACCGGCCCGGAATGGCACTGCATGAATGTCCACAGGTTGTGACAGGCCCGGCACAAAGGTCCGTGCCGTACTGGGTCAGGGTTCGAGGCCCATGGGCCGGCACAACACGGCATGACAGTACATGTTGTACCACCCATGGCCCACGTAACGGCATGGCACGAAGCACAGTCCGCCACGGGCCGATATAGCATGGCCCGCCAGGCCTGTAGTGGGTCGTGCTTGACCCGCCAATGAATATAGCCATTGCCCCCCCCCCCCAAAGGGGCCCAACAACTAGTTTCAACTTTTTGGGGGGGTTTATAGAAATACCCCCCCCAACAGCTAGAAATAGCCATATTAGGGGGTATTTGTGTATTTTGCTTATGGAGGGTTGATAAAATGACATAAATGCCCCCCAATAGCTATATAACAACTAGTTTAGGGGGTATTTTGGATAAAGTTATAATTAACTTTACATTGACCAAAATACCCCTCCTAACAACGAAATAACATATAGTTTTTTGGGTATTTTGGGTAATTGAATTATATTCAGTTCCAATAAATAGCCCTATCCTCCACCGTTCTAATCACACCAATTCAACAATTCTCTTAATCTCTTCTCTCTCTCTCTCTCTCATTCTCATACATTCTCAATTATTTGCAATATGAGAAATCCTAATTAGCTGATTGTCTAATTCTGCATTCTCCAATTCTCAAGTCTTAACTTTATCGAAGTTTCGACTTTCAACAAGAAGAAGGCTTGCTCAACCAGCTCAAGTATCTTAATTCGGGAAGCTTTGATGTTGAAAGGCTTCAACCGTTGAAATCAAGTTGGGATTTTGAACTGACAATCCAGTAAGTCAAATTAGATTAATTTTTATCTTCTTAGAATTAAAAAAAATGGTCGGCTCTTCTGAAAAACGATTCCCCAACATGTTCACCATGGATGACATTCAATTGCATCACGATAGTGTTAGCACTGATGCGATTAATGTCGATGGAAGTGGAACTTTCACCCCGGCTAGTAATGAAACTAGGGGAAAAGGAGGGCTTCTAAGCTGAGTAACCCAGTTTGGAAAGTTTTCAAAGTAGAGGATATTGACGGGAAGGGGAAAAGGGCCATTTGCGAAAAATGTAGGAAAGACTTTAGTTATTGTAGCAAGGGTGGTATGGGTCATTTGAGCAGAATTTTAAGTTTTACTAGGCTTGAATGGCCACATAGTGGCCCAGCTATTGCTGCAAGTATTTTAAATACTTTGCATGCTTATGGAATAAAAAACAAATTGTTTTCTATTAGTTTTGATAATGCCAGCAATAATGATTCATATTAGATGTGCATGTCACATCTTAAATTTATGTATTCAAGATGCCTTGAATATTATTTCTACTCATATTTCAAAAATTAGATATTGTGTTATCTATATATATATATATATATATATATATAAAGTTCAGGGGCAAGAAAACAAGAATTTAAATATTTATGCCAAAATTATGGTTTAAAATATAAACATTTTATATTAGATGTAAAGCATAGGTGGAATTCTACCTATTCTATGTTAGAAAGTTGTATATCTCATAAACAAATTCTTTATGATTTTTATAATCCAAAAATGCCTAATGATATGATATTTGAGGAAGACTGGGAAATGGCAGTATGAATAAGAGATTTTTTAAAACATTTTTATGATGCAACAAATGAATTATATGGAATTTATTATCCAACTTGTTGTAATTTACCATATCAATTAATGGTAAATAGTGATTGTTTTTCTAAATATAGAAATAATCCACAATTTCAGTGTATTGTTGAAATTATGGAAAATAAATTTAAAAAATATTGGGAGAACATTTCTCCCCTTTATTGTTTAGTGGTGTATCCGGAAGCGTGTCGTTAACCACTTCGGAACACCAATTTAGAGATTTATAAATTTATCTAATCCTCACATAACCTTAAATAACGTAGTACATGGTGAGGAAGGGGTCGAACCCGCAGAGGAGCGAGGGAAAAATTATTATTTCTCTTTGTTCTGGAAAATAAAAAGAAAATGGCACTAGGAATTGTAGAAAATAAGAAAATAAAATTTACTAATGCTGAAATTAAAGGTTCAGAATTAAACAAGACAATAATAAAAATTCAGAAATTAAAGAACACTGGAATTAACAAAAGAAATAAATAAAAGTGATCCAAAATTCAGATCCAGTGGAGGTAGCTGTAGATTGGTTGGACGGCTTGCAGGAACCCCTCCTGACAAGATCTGGGCATCCTTCCTTCTTTAGCCCTCAAACCCCTCGAGACACCTTAGCCTTGAACCAGACGAATTTGGATCTGCAAAACACACAAATGAATAGAAATTAAATCTAAAAGATTGCTGAACTAAAAATAACATGAAAGAAAATAAAGAAAATAAAAGGATGGTTGATCAGATCCAGTGGCGGTAGCTGCAGATTGGATGGACTGCTTGCAGGAACCCCTCCTGACAAGAGTTGGGCATCCTTCCCTTCTACAACCCTTGAACTCCTCAAAAAACCTTAGCCTTGTTGAAGGGATGAGAGATCCATCATATGGATGGCCGAACCCTGCAGGTAGGTTGGGCAAATTTTCAAAAATTTCTCTCTCTCATGTGAAAATCACATTCCCTATTTTAAAAAACTGCATTTTCAAGGATCAATCTTGAACCTAAACCATACCAGATATGAAACCAAAAGGTAGGAGAGGGATATACCTGATACGGAGTAGTAGTTGAAGGGATGAGAGATCCATCATATGGATGGCCGAACCCTACAGGTAGGTTGGGTGAAATTTCAAAAATTTCCTCTCCCCTCATCTGGGAATCACATTCCTTGTTTTAGAAAATTTGCATTTTCAAGGATCAATCTTGAACCATAAACCGAACCAGATCTGAAAACAGAAGCAAGAGAGGGATATACCTGATACAGAGAAACAATATCTCCCAATGGAGGTGTTCATGCCCAAGGAAGGATCCAAAAACTGCTCCCACTAAAAATGGCGCAGTGCAGGATGGAGCAAGATCAACAGTGTTCTTCCAAAGAACCAAACCCTTCACAAGAATTCGCTGGAGGTTGTGAGCACAACTACAGATCAACCTTTCTCCAAAGGCTGATATCAAGATCCAATCTCGATCGTTCCTGTTTGAAGGAGGAGATCAAACTGATAGTTATGGCGGTGGTAGGAAGGAGGCGGCAATGAGAAAATAGCGCAGTCTTATTGGAAGCTATGATCTCTCTTCTACAACTCTTGTTCTCAGATTGAGGATATCTCTTCTCTAGAGGCTGCTGCCCCTCCTCCTTTTATAACCTTAAAGGGATCAGCTCCTAATCCCATTAGGAGTTGCTGATCCAAATCTTATCTGGATCTTAATTCCCTTTAACTGATAAGGGTAGACCCTTATCTTATATGCAAATTAGATCAACCCTCTCCTAATCTTATTAGGAGGTTTTCAGATCTAAATCTCATTTAGGGCTAGGCTCTCTGAGTGGATAGGGTCAAGACCCTATCCTATCTGCTAATCTAATCTCAGATCCGCCCCTTAGTTTAACTGATCAAATCAGCCCAATTCGAAATGGGCTTTAGGCCCAATAAGTATATGTGCTCACTTAGCCTTCCAAACTGTTGCCCAATTGGGCTTCCTTGTATGGCATGGGACCCAAGCACTGATCTACACATCAGCCACAAGGGTTTGGCCCAGCCTTTGTTACAAGGCCTAGCTGAATTCACTGGAAAACCCAGTGAACCCCTTGAGCCCATCACATGGACTCTATGGGCCCAACACTTACACTAAGTGGTCCCTGGGCCAACCACCTTGTTCCCAGGGACTATGGGCAGATGCAAGATTAGCCCATCAGGTATTACCCTCAATGGTCTTACACTTAACCTCTCAGCCCATAATGATCAAACACTGCTCGACAAGAGATGACCTCTCCCTTGGCTGCAAGGAACAGTGTTGCACTCTTTGCTCACATGAATGCTGGGAATTAAAATCTTTTGCAAACAATTAGAAACCATATAAATATAAATATATATATATATATATCTTTTAATATAAATATATATTTTGTAAAACAAAATTCTAATGAATGAAATCGACTGCCGGCAGTCTTGGTTTCCATCAGAGAGAGTGCATCCCCGATCATTACCTTTGTCCGACAAAGGGGTTGATCATATCACTATGATCACCCACTCAGATGAATTCTCATACTGTCCCAACATACCCTAGTTTTGACCCCCTCTAATGATCTCACTAATTGGCACATCAAAGACAGCCCAATCCGACACCTAGTGCAGTATCATAATTGAGTCTAGGGGTGAAGTGTAACTTTTCAGTTTTGCCCACCAATCTCCAAGGTCCAAGGCAATATTGGAAATCTGGTCCGGTTCAGGGTTTCAAGTAAACCTACACTGCATGTGCCTCGGGTCTCACCCTGGCGGCTAAGACAGGCCACCCCAACATTTGGCAGCACACTAGTGTCATCTTTGGCAGGATAAATCTCCCCAAACTTATCCAACAACTGTGAACATTCTAAACTAACACGAGTCTCATAAGTATCCAGTTTAAGGGTATTACACAGAAACACACCACAAGAACATGAATCAAATATGTAGTTTATTCATTTACAATAAATGCCATAATGTACATCATTCTGATTGGAGTTAAGGGCATACAACTGTCTAACAGTAGTAACCCCCAATGAAGGTGTTCACGCCCAAGGAGATTACCGAAGACTGCTCCCACTGAAGATGATACAACGTAGGGTGGAACAGAATTAGCAAGATGGCTCTTCAACAAGAACCTGATTCTTCACCAAGAATCTAATGGAGGGTGAGTGAGCACGACTTCAAATCACCTTTTCTGCCAAAAGGTGATATCAAGAACCCTTTCTTGATCGCTCTTACAAGTGGAGATCGAACTGGTAATGGCGGAAATAGCAAGAGAAGGCAAGAGCAGAAGATGGCGTCAGTCCAACTGTATGCTATCTTCTCTCTTGTATCAGTGAAACTAAAGGATGATTTGGGGTTCACCCCTCTTCTGTATTTATAGCCTTAAAGAGAGGTTCTCCTAATCCCATTAGGAGTTTCCTAATCCAAATCTTGTATTTGGATATGGACTCTCTTTAAAATAAGGATAATCCCTTATCTTATTTACAAATAAAGATCAACCCTCCTAATCTAATTAGGAGTTTCCTAATCCAAATCTTTATTTGGATCTAAACTTTTTGAGTGGATAGGGACAATCCCTTATCCTATCTACTGATCTAAATACCAGAACTGCCCCTCTTTAATTAATCTAATTAAGCAAGTTCAAATTGGGCTTCAAGCCCATTAAGTCCATGTGCTCACTTATCCTCCAAACTACTATCCAGTTAGATATCCTTGTATGGCGTGGGACCCAAACATTGATCTACACATCAGCCACATGGGTTCAGCCCAGCCTTTGTTACAAGGCCCGGTCGAATTCACTATAGGAGACAGTGAACCCCTGAGTCCATCACCATGGGCTCTTAATGGACCCAACATTTACACTAAATGGTCCTTGGGTCAAGCCACCTTGTAAAAAACCCAAGGACTGTGGGCAGATGCAAGATTAGCCCATCAGGTATTACCCTCAATGGTCTTATACTTAACCTCTCAGCCCATAATGATCAAACATTGTCCAATAAGAGAGGACCTCTCCCTCGGCTGCAAGGTACAGTGCTGCACTCTCTACTCACATGGATCCCAGGAATTAAAAACTTTTGTAAACATTTTGAAACCATAATATATATACGTATATCTCTATATAAATATATTTTGCAAAACAAATTTCAATGGTTGAAATCGACTATCGGTAATTTTGGTTTCCACTAGAGAGAGTGCATCCCCGATCATTCACTTTGTCTAACAAAGGGGTTGATCCTGTCACTATGATCACCCACTCAGATGAATTCTCAGACTGTCGCAACATACCCAGGTTTTGACCCACTCTAAGGATCTCACTGATTGGTATATCAAAGATAACCAAATCTAACACCTAGTGCAGTATCATAATTGAGTCTAGGGGTCAGGTGTAACATTCCAGTTTTGCCCATCAATCTCCAAGGTCCAGGGCAGTACTAGAATTCTAGTCCGGTTCAGGGTTTCAAGAAAACCCACACTGCATGTACCTTAGGTCTCACCCTGGCAGCTGAGACAAGCCACCCCAACCAACTTGGTGGCACATTAATGTCAGCCTTGGCAGGATAAATTTCCCCAGATCTATCCAACGGCTGTGAAGATTCTAAACTAACACGAGTCTCATGTGTGTCCAGTTTCAGGGTATTACACAGAAACACACCCTGATAACATGAATCAAACATGTACTTTATTCATTTACATTAAATGTCATAATGTACATCATTCTGATTGGATCTAAGGGCATACATTGTCTAACACTTGTGAACTGGGTGAAAAGACCAACCCCTTCTCCAGGGCCCCTAGGGTCCTTTTTATAAAGAAGTATGGACACAACTAGGAATAAAGAGAAAGAGGGGGCAGCAGCTCGGTTTTAGCAAAGTTATGGGCACCCTAGGGTTTCTAATGAAGAGTTAGGATGATTTTGGGGTGATCCTATGGCTGAGAAGGAAAGAAGAAGGTGCCCAATATTATGTAGGGCTGAGATTTGGGTGCCTAGAAATGAATGGAGGAGAATGAGGCACCTAGGGTTGAAAGGTGGAGATTAAAATAGGTGGGTGGGGCCCTAGAGTGGATGGTGGAGATTGAAGATGGAACAGAGGGCTGAGATCTAGTGGTTAGGGGCTGAATGGTGAGGATTAGCAGTTAGGTGGCACCCTAGGGTTTTAAAACTACAAAAAGAGTGCCCTAGAATGAGTGGTGGAGATTAGAAGAAGTGGAGGGTGGAGAATAAACAGCTGGGGGAAGCTATGGTTTGCTAAGGATGAAAAGAATAGGTTAAAAGGCGCACTAGGGTTTGCTAAGGGTGAAAAGAATAAGCTAAAAGGCGCCCTAGGGTTTGCTAAGGATGAAAAGAATAGGTTAAAAGGTGCCCTAGGGTTTGCTAAGGAGAGAGGATCATGCTAATACAGTAGGAGGGGCACCAAACTAGGTTTAGCAGATAGGAGGCGCCCTCTTGTTCTCAGTTATTCACAAAAACACCCCCTCTCTCAGCTGGACTTCACACCAGCTTCCCAAAAATTGTATTTCAGCCATGTAACTTCCCTATTTTTTCACAGAATTTGCACAGAGACGCTCAGAGGCCACAATATTGATTTTAACTAGGAAAAGGGCACACTTTGATTATTCTAAGGATGAAAATACCCCTGAAATGATGCCCTTAAGTTATCAAAATGCAGAGTTATCATTTAGCTACAATATTAGACCTTAGGAATAGGAAATATGGTTTAGATATTTTACTTGAAACATATTGGGAAAATATGAATATTGATATAGGAAATAAAAAAGAAGAAATTAACAATTTATTATTTGAAATGTACAATTTCTATGAATTTGAAGTTGTAGGAAATTCCTACAACTTGTTCATCATCTTCTTCTTCTACTCCTAACCTTGAACCCAATGGTAGAAGAGAAAAACTTTTTTATTTAGTAAGTAAAAGGCAGAAATCTGTTTGTTCTACAACAAGTTCATTTACTGAACTTAATTTTTATTTACAAGCAATTTTTTTTCTAATTTAGGTGAAGTATCAAATAATTTTGATATTTTAGCTTGGTGGAGTAAACACTCAAAAAATTATCCGGTTCTCACCACCATGGCACATGATCTACTAACCCTCCAGTGTCTATAGTTACATCGAAGTCTTGTTTTAGTGCATGTAACAGGGTGTTGGATGACAAAAGAAGCTACATGAACGATGAGAGCATAGAGATGTGCATCTGCCTCAAGGATTGGCTAGATGTAGAAGATAGATTACAAGACATGGGAGGGCATGATACAACACCAGACATTTCACCTGAAGCAGATGATAAAAGTCATGAATGATGATTCATGAATTTGACTTCTTGTATAGAATTTTTCATTTTTTCAAATTATTGTAATTTTTTTTAATTTTATTTAATTTATTTGATATATTTTTTTTAATTTTTTAACAATGTAATTTTCTATTTTCAATGTGTAGCCATATTGTATTTTTTATATTTTATTAATTTATTCCATTTTTATATTTCATTCATCCAAGTATGCAATGATCCAATCATTGTATTTGTAATTCACTAATTTGTACCATTCAAATTTAAATGAAATAAAATTCCTATTTTTCTTCCAATTTGTTATTCCGTCATTATTATTTCAATTTGGTTAAGTATTTTTTTTTTCATTTATGTGTTAAATGATAGCTATAAATATATAACCCTAGCAAGTGCACTAGTTATCAAGTAGTATAATAATATCGTTCCCACGGGGATTTAACAAAATAAGTATTAGAACCACCGTCTTCCCTAATTATTTGGACAATCAAAATTCAGATTTGAGCAAGAACTACTAAAAAGAAAGACTAGAAAAAAAGAAAATGGAAACAAAGGTGATCATTAACTGACTATGCAATGGATGAAATCGCTAGGACTTTTTGGTCCACCTAGCCAATGATTGAATATTGATGGGTTCTATTAACCAAGATTATTTGTCATTCCCATAAGTTGAGGTCTTTCCAAATTTTGTTTAATATTCTCTCTCGAGATATACTAAACCTACGCCCATCAAGTAACCCTTCGATCTCTCGAGTAGAGCTCTCAAGATGGGAGTGCATTAAGTCCAAGAAAACCATTAAATTTAGATGAATCATGTATATATATCTCTATATACCATTCAATTCACACTATGAATTATTCAGTTAATTATGTGGATTCTTTTTTTAGTTCATTCACATAACTCAAATCAATTAAGAGGTGGCCAAGCTCTTAATTGCATTAAGCATAATAGTTCATAGACTATATGAAAATCACAATCTTAGATAAATCATAAAGATAAAAATATATTCATTAACATTGATAGGCTTTCCACAGCCCTAGCAAGAAACAAATTAGTTCATAATAAGAGAATTAAAGCAAACAAAGGGAAAGAAAGAACTCTTGAATTTGTTCATGGTGCTGAGATCTCCTCTTCTTGTTGCCACCTTCTTCTTGAAGTTTCTTGAATTCTTGATCACCTTTCCTTTGTTTCTTGACTTCTTTTCTCCTTCTTGACTGGTTTCTCAATGCAATTCGTGATTCCCTCCAGAGATTGAATGATGCCACTAGCTAGTCCACCCCCCCCCCCCTTTATACAGCTTAAAGGGGAGGGGGTGATCTCCTACTTCCCCTTGAAGTTGATCTTTACAATAATAAAAAGCTCTATCATAATTCTAATCTTATCTTTTTATCTAGTGAACTCAATTCTCTTATCTCTCTAAGATTACATCAATAATTTAGATCTGGAAGGATTCTTCTCAGTTTTTTGTTATTGGATTCGTATTAGACCTCCTCTGCGAATTGGGCTTCAGCCAGGCTTTTCTCCAAGTTGGGTTTCAGTTGTGGATTGGGCCTTCCTACGAATTTTCCCCAACTTCAGGCCCGGATTTGACTTTGATGCAGGCCGAATCTGCAAAAGTCCAAAACATAAAAGTTGTGAGTTTTTCTCTTATCTTTTCAATGGGTCTTGAATCATCCCAATCAGAGTTCGGATACATGAGTTAGGCCCAGATTACTGAATGATGTCAAAACTATGAAAAATCATCCGATTTGTCTTTCTTTGCTCCCGATGCCTTCTTTCATGCTCTGAACCGAAATACAAAAAATATGAGTCCAATTAAGTACTAATTAAGTATGCAAGACAGAATATTTGGGGATAAAAATGTGATAAATTCTACTCTCATCAATTATCATATTTTTATCCCCAAATATACAGTCTTTTATAATTAATTAGTACTTAATTGGACTCATTATTCTTGTATTTCGATTCAGGGCATGAAAGAAGGTGTCAGAAGAAAAACAAGGCTAAACGGATGATTTTACACAGTTTCAGCACCGTTTAGTAATTTGGGCATAACTCTCACATCTGGACTCCGATCAAGATGATTCAAGATGCATTGGAAAGATAAGAAAGAACTCTAAAACTTTCACGTTTTTAAATTTGATAGATTCGGTCTATATCGAGGTCAAAATCGAGTCCGAAGTCAAAGAAAATTCATAGAAAAGCCCAGTTCGCAGCTGAAGCCCAAGTCGCAGAGAAGCCTTGCAATGGCCCAATTCATTAAAGAAGCCCAATATGAATGCAATAATAAAGAGTCCTATCATATTTAAATTTCAATTGTAATTCTAGAAAGATAAAAGATTGAGATTACTAGATAGGATTAGATCTAATTAGGACTTTCTATTTTTAAGAAAGAACTCTTAAGAGGAGTTGGAAACAACCCCTCCTCCTAAAGCTATATAAAGGGGGAGGGGGGGCGCACTAGCTTTTGGCATGAATCAATCAATCCAGCCATCAATTACTGAAATTCCCTCTGAAGTAATCAAGAAGATCATCAAGAAAGCTTCAAGGAGGAGATCAACAAGGCAAGAAAGCTTCAAGAAAGAAGTGGCGGCAAGAAGAAGAGAAGACCTCAGCTCCAAGGGCAACATCATGAGTTCTTTCTTTCCTCTTGTTTGTTTTATTTCCTTTATCATGAATTGATTTATTTATAGCTAAGGCTGTGGAAAGCCTAACCATGATAATGAATATTTTTTTATTATGATTTATCCAAGATTGTGATTTCCATATAGCCTATGAGTTATTTGCTTAATGCAATTAAGAGTGGTCATCTCTTAATTGATTAGGTTTATATGAATGAATCGGGAGAGAAATTCATATATTAGACCACATAATTAATGTTGTGAATTGAATGATTGAATGGTATATAAGGATATATACACATGATTCATCTGAATGTATAAGTGTTTCTTGCACTTAATGAATTTCTATCTTAGGAACTCTAGTTGAGGGATCAAGGGGTGACTTGATAGAAGTAGGTTTAATATATCTTGGGAAAGAATATTAAATAAAATTGGAAAAACTTCAACTTATGGGAATGACAAATTATCTTGCTTAATCTCATTCATTGGAATGGTTAGGCGGACCAATGGTCCTAGCGATTTCAATTAATCGTTGCATATTCAGTTATTGATTGCCCTTGCTTTTATTTTCTTTTTCTATTCTTTTATTTTCAATAGTTCTTACTGTTGGATCTGAATTTCGATTGTCCAAATAATTAAAGGAGACTGTAGTTCTAATACTTATTTTGTTAAATCCTCGTGGGAACGATATTTTTATACTACTTGATAACTAGTGCACTTGCTAGGTTATATTTATAGCTATCATTAGTCAATATCTCCTTCTCCCTCAATCTTTTTCCCACTCCCACTCTTGTTCTTTTTTCATTTTCTTACAAACTTATACAATATTAATTAGACCGTATAAAAGAACTAAAGGGACCAGCCACTTGTACACTCAAGTTATAAATTTCTATCAAGTTGTTGTAAATTTCATAGCCAAGACTTTCTTGTGAATTTTTATCAAATTGGTGTGATGATTTTTGAACCATACCAAATTGGCCTTGTGCTCTTTTATACGATTTGATTAATACCACATAAGTGTGTAAAAAAATTTAAAAAAATAACAAGAGAGGGAGCAGGAAAAAAACTAAGGGAGAACAATAGAAATTAAGGGAGAAGGAGAGATCGATTGAGAAAGAAAATGAGAGATAAGGGAGACAATGGGTAGAGAGAGATACATGATACCAAGTTAAATCCAATAGAAAACTAAGCACAAGAGAGATTAAACGAACGTGAACTAAATCATGCAACATATGATTTTGTGTTAAATACATTAAAAATAAATGCACTATGCTATAAAATTAAATATTTGCAAAGGGGATGAAAGATTGAGGCCATATTTGAGAACACTTAAAAGAAGTACTTGTTAAGACATGGGACCACACATTAAGTATTTTTTAAGTACTTATGGGTGTTTGGTAAAAAAGTGGGGAAGAAGTACCTTTTTTTAAAGAAGTACTTCTTTGAAAAAATGACTTCAAGTTGGCTTTTTTTTAAGTACTTCTTGAAGAAGTACTTAAAAATAGGACAAACCAATCCCTGATAAATTCTTCCCCTCGAATCCACTTCACGCTTGGTCCCTTTCCTGCTTCCCTCCCAAAATCCACTTCACGCCCTTACACCCTTACACTGCTCTGCTCTTTTGTAACTCTCTCTCTCTCTCTCTCCTGCTTCTGAGTTCCGAAAACGCTTCGGAGGAAGAACCGCTGAAAGCCTGAAAAGCTACCAGAAAGGAGAATAAAAAGGTTTTGCCTCCTGAGAAATGTAAAACTTTACCGGGTAAAACAGAATCGCTGAGAAGGTGAGCTCCTTTGCTAGTTTGCTTAAGTATCTGTACTTTCCAAATTTTACTTTGATGTCCAGAAATGATAAAATTGTTCAGGTTTTACTTTGCTAGTTCGCATGATTATTTTTATTTTGATCACCGTGAGATGGAGAGATCTCAGGACCAATAAAATGCAACTCTCTCAAAAGAAAAGAGCCAACACAGAAAAAGAAGAAAGGAAAACAGAGTTTCAAGATTCTCAAATTTCTAATATTATTATCATACAAATATTGTTTTCTATTGCTATTGTTTAATGGATTAATGGAGGGAGCTGACTCGTGTTTACATCCTCTTGGTGTTGCAATACGTAGTAGTCCTTAGTAGTCCTTCACGATTTTGGTCCACAGCTAGCACAACTGAGGGAGCTTCTCTCACATGATGGGGAGAATAGGGTTAAATGACTTATCCCCGTTACAAGGTGGCCAAGTATTCTCCATTTGTTTTCTTTTTTGTAAGCAATTATGTCAATTTTGAGTCTTTTCTTCGCTTAACAGATTTAAAGTCGTTTTATAGATACAAAAAATTGGTGGGAACTATCTGCCTCTTTTCTTTCTTCGAAGGACATGCTTACTAGTATTTATTTTATTATTATTATTATTAATTGGATCCACATGGCAGCCCATGCGGAGGTTCATGTGGGCTCTCAGTTGAAATATGTAGTATAACATGTGAAAAGTATTGTATATATGTATAAGTAAAGTGGGGGCTAAAATTATCATTTAAATAAATACATTCACTTATGGGGAAAGTAGCTTACCAAACATTCCCACCCAATAAGTAATTAAAAACATAATAAGTGATTTGAAAAGTGAGTTATCAAATAGCCTAAAGGACTGTTAAAATAAGTACTTAGAAACAAGTACTTCTTTTAACAAGTACTTAATCATCAAACAGGGCCTAAGACTTGCAACGATGTAGATTAAGAAGAAATGATTTGCAGTTTTTTTTTATAGATTAGAGATGCAACAAGTTGATAAAAAAAATGAAACTATGGGCTGTTATTCATGAAATTGTAGTTATACACCTGTATGGCTTTTTCTATAATGCAAGATGTTAATTCGATACGATGGGTGACTATATTTTTGTTGTGAGAAGATCAAGGCAAGACAAGAGATGGAGTTGCGAACAAATATAAAAGAAAGGGAACTTGCTGAAATATTCTACAAATGCTAAGGCCTAATGACTGAGATTAACTAAATGCACAATGTTATACATAACCTGGTTATAAGTTAATAAAACATGTGGGAGTGCTAAGCTATCAATGGACTACGGTGATGCAATGAAATGATAACTAACTTAAACAAGCCGATGGTTGGAATTTAACAAGAAAGAAAAATTGAGGATGCAACTATGCAATGAAATTATTCTAAAAGTACAATGTTCATCTAGGATTACTTAGAAAATAAAATTAAGAAAGGATAAATTCATAAAAGAGAAAAAAAAGAAGAATAATTTGAATAGTACCATATGCAATTAGATTGAAAACTAAACTACGATTAGGCATAATTATTGAAAAATAGAACTATGTTTTTTTAGATTATAATTCAGATGATCGGAGAATAAATATATGAGGTTTTAAACAAAAAAGAAAGGCTCATGATCCTCTCAATCAATCATGACAATAACTAGAAGATTTCACCAATTTACCTAAATTCGACATTCCAAATTTTGGTGATTGGCTTGATTGATTGGAGTCTCCTAGCTAGTCAAATCTTCGATTTTATGATAGTTCTAGAGTCTAGGAGGAATATCTAGTCGTGGGATTCCCTAGGTTCAAAGCTGTAGTGAAGAGTATTCTAAACAAAAGGCTTAGATCGACTCTAGCTTCAGGTCTCAAGATGGAGAGATTAACAGTGTCGGAATTGGACAATCTTGGCACCGTTGGACTTAGAATTTTGATTTCTATCCATCTAAAAGGTTGGATTTTAAATTTCATGTGAGATATGGTTCAAGATAAAAAATGATCCTGATCAATCATTTGGAACTAGTTCCAATTTCGGGTCTTGAGATGAAGGGGTAAACGGTGTCGGATTTCAATGATCTTGGTGTCGTTGGATTTGGATTTTAGGGCTCTATGTACCTATGGTTTTGGATTTCTAATTTAACATGAAATGAAGTTCAGGATCCAAATGACTCCAATCAAACGATTAGAATTGGTTCCAGCTTCGGGTCTTAGGATGAAGGGTAAATGGTGTTGGATTCAGGTGATCTTGGTGTATTTGGATTTGGATTTTTGGGCATACCTATAGTTTTGGACAACATTTAAAAAAATGTCCTAGAAACGGAACCGTTCTGGCTGCCATTTTTGGGTCGATGGTCCGACTGCCTGATTCGAACAAACAGCCCGTTTTGACAAACAAATTTAAAAAAATAAAAAAAAATTAAAAATAAAAAATAGTCAAAAACCATTGAACGGGTTGACGGTTCAACTGCCTGGGTCAACAAGTTGTGGACTTTTTTAACGGTTATTTTACCAAAACCAGATTTGGGGTAAAACGGAACCGGTTGCCTAGATGGTTCCTAGGCCAAATGGTCTGGCCATGTGAGTCAACGACGATTCGAAAACCTTGGTTCTAGATTTCTAATTTGACGTAAAATAAGGTTCAAGATCAAAATGACTCCCATCAGATGACCGAAATTAGTTCCGGCTTTGGGTCTTAAGATGAAGGGGTAAAGGTGTCGAATTTGGGTAATCTTGGTGTTGTTGGATTTGGATTTTTGGGACCTACGTACCTATGGTTTTGGATTTTAATTTGACATGAAATGAGGTTTAGGATCAAAATGACTGATCAAAATCGGTTTCGACTTCGGGTGTTAAGATGAGGGGGTAAATGGTGTCAGATTTGTGTAAGCTTGGTGTCATTGGATTTGAATTTTTGGGAACTACGGAACTATGATTTTGGATTTTTTATTTGATGTGAAATGATGTTCAAGATCAAAATGACTCGTCGGAATCAGTTCGGCTTTGGTTGTTAAGATGAGGGGGTAAGTGGTGTTAGATTTTGTTGATCTTGGTGTTGTTGGATTTGGATTTTTTTGGGGCCTTACGTATCTATCATGTTGGATTTCTAAGGTCCAAAATTTTATAAAATTCCAAAAATACCCCCAGGTCGGAACACAAAAGTAGGGTGTTTACACTCCGTATTTACTTTTATCTTTTTGAAGTGATCCCAAACAAAAGATGTTAATCTTATTTTTTTCACCAACATATTGGCAACGGGGACTTGAGTAGGTGAGTCTAAATCATCAATTAAGTATTCCTTAGAATTTTGAATGAGAGATTTGTAATGCATAATTCACTTGAAAAACTAAGTGGAGTTAAAGTTGGAGTTTTAGAGTGTTCAAGTTCAACCCCGATTGAGGATTGATTACCAACAACGGATGTCCCCGATTTAGAACCTTCACCTTGAGTTTCCATATTTTAAAACTAGAAATGAAAGTTGGAAAGAATTCCATCAATTATAAACATAAAATGGAAGAATGATAACACTAAACATGAATTAAATAATAATAATTCTAAACTTATAAAACTAATGGGCTCTTCCAAAAATGTAAATAACTAGAATAATAGTAACAATAGTGGCATCTTTGTAGCTAATCAAATCAGTTTACGTATATCAAGTCATCAACTACTAAATGAAAGATAGAGACTGATGAATCAATTTTTTGTGCTAAGTATCTCATCATTTGGTCTGAGTTGGGGGTAGATTAGGTGCCGAGTTAATTGGGCCGAGTCGGGCAGGTTAGGTGCCGAACTGACTGGGCCGAGCTAGGCAGGTTAGTTGACAAGTTGACTAGGCCGAGATAGGCAGGTTAGGTGTAGAGCTGACCAGAGTGCCGAGCTGACCAGAATGCCGAGCTGCCTATTAGGTGACAAGCTGACCAGAGGGCCGAACTGCCTGGTGGCGAGTTGGATTGATTGTTGAGCTTCGTCATTCTTTAGAGACCTGCAAGGAATCAATGTCAGAGGACTTGGGGTGACTAACCCGACAAGGTCACTACGATGCTTAAGTCAGTACTCTCATGGTAGACTGCGAGCTAAAAATCACAAAGTATGAGAGCTAGAATATGCTTACTTGCCCCCCCTAGTGCCATTGGGGTTGGTGCCTTTATATAGGCATTGTTTGGCGTGGGCTTCATGCACTATATCCAAGATTTCTGAGAAATCGTCTAAGTGCTTCGAGATTCCCTGAGGTAACTGCCATGCATGTTGACCACCCTCTAGATCGTTCGGCACGTGGGCCAACTTCCAAGGATCATGGGAGTGTTTGGATATGCATGCCGAATTTGTCGCCAAGCACGTCTCACAGGTCGCCAGGTCGGCACCTGGGCTAGGCTGCTAGGTCACGCCAGGGCCAGGCCGCCAGTTCGTGCCTGGGCCAGGCTGTCAGGTCACGCCAGGGCCAGGCTGCCAGATCGCACCACTGCTAGGCTGCCAGCTCATGCCTGTGCCAAGCTGCCAATTCACGCCAGGGCTAGGCCACCAGGTCGCGCCTATGCCAGGCTGCCAATTCGTGCCAGGGCCAGGTCGTGCTAGGGCTAGGCCGCTAGGTCGCACCTGTTACAGGTCATGCCTGTTCCAGGCTGCCAGGTGGGACACCATCAACTTGGCTAAGGAAAGTTGTTTCCAAAGTGGTTCTGGGTGTCACCTAGTCGTTCTGAGGTGCCATGTGTCACAATATCATTGGGGGGCCAAATCCACCCTCATCATTTGCCCCCCCACGTGGGTGTCACCCATGTGTCACAACTAGGTGTCACCTAGTTGTTCTGAGGTGCCAGGTCGTGCCTTGGCCAGGCCTCCAGGTCTCGCCTGTGCCAGGCCGCGCCAGGTCGCACCAAGGCCAGGTGACCAGGTTGGCTCCTTAGAGCTACGGCTACATTGCATCAGCCTTGTTAGTGACGTCGGTTACCCACTCCTACAAGAAGCTACTAGGAGCTCGACCTACGAGGACAACACTTTTGACTTTAGGTCACTAGCTCACATGGAAGCCTTGGAAGGCTCGATTGGCAGGGGCGTCCATGCAGTCTGTTGGCCGCCTACTCCCGCGGAAGCCACGAAGAGATCATCTTTGTGGAGGGTACCTCGCTGATGAGGCTTTATCCAAGTTGAAATAAAGTTGGTAGAGCTGCTTAGTCTGTTAGCCATCAACTTCCTACATAGTCATTGAGTTCATAAAAAATGGTAACCAGCAAGTGAGAGCTTTTAGTTTCTAAAAGGTGAGAACTTAGCTTTCTAGAAAAGGAGGACTTAGTGATGAGACCAAAAAGAACCCTATTTTTATCCTCTAATATTCACTATTTTATATTTATTTATCACTTAAATGAACTCATTACTCTTGTCTTTCGATCTAGGGCAATAAATAAGGCAATTGGAAGAAAACAGGACAAATCGGGTGATTTTGCACAGTTTCGGCGACAGTCAGTAATTTGGGCCTAACTCTCAATTCCGGACACCGAATTGGACAATTCAAGAAGCATTAAAAAGATGAAAGGAAGGCCCACAACTTTTATATTTTGGGTTTTGACAGATTCGGCTCGAATCGAGTACGAAAACGAGCCCAAAGTCGGAGCAAGTTCGCAGCCAGGCCCATTTCACAACTTAAGCCCAACTCGCAGAAGTACCTTGAAGCAGCCCAACTCGAACTCAAGAGTTAAGAGTCCGAATTTCGAATGTAATCTCCAAGGAGAGAGTTTTATCAGATCTAAAGTCTTGAATGTAATCCTAGAGAGATAAAAAGATTGAGATTAGAGCATTAGATAAGAGATATGATAGGATTAGTTCAAGATAAGATCAAAACTCCCTAAGGATAAGATGATCTCGTAGAAGGAGTTGGAAAACAGCCCTCTCCTTTGGCTATATAAAGAGGGGGGTGAACCAGCTCTAGAAATCACTCATTCCAAGATCCAAGAGATCATCAAGAAGACCAAGAAGCAAGAAGGCAGTTCGGCTATGGAGAAGAAGAGCATGGAGATTGCGCAGATCATGAGCAGCTAAGCTTTTTTTTTCTGGTTTAAGGGGGGAGGTTCGATTGTGCCATTGTGAGGTTCTGTAGTTACTTTATTTTCTTTCTTTTTAATTCAAGTATTCAATGGTTCTTGTGCACATTTTTATTGGATGTTAATGTTAATTAGTCTGACAAACTAAATTAATGTTGATTTTCCTACTGCTATCCATGATTTCGGTGATCCATAATTGTCACGAATAATGGTACAAGTAGCAATTAGGTTGATATTTTTTATTGGGTCAATTGTTCGTGACAGCCTTTGACCAATGTTTTAGCATGGTTCAACCTAAAAGAATCGATGGAACAAAATTCAGTAATTGCAGCTATCTCAATTATTGTTATTTTGGTTTAACTGTTTTCACAAATCTTAATGCTATCATTGTTTAACATGGAACGCTATCGTACCCAGTTGAGTGGTGATAAGTGTTGATCGAATGCTGGGTTTGGTCAACTGAATTAGGAAAACACAAGGTTTATTATGGCTATCCTAATAAATCTAAGGTTAAATGCTTAAATTGTAAGAATGCTAAATTGTACCTAGGATCGATGACCAATCGATTCAACCCGAACCCTTGAACCAGAATTCGGTAAGACTGATTTTCTCTTGTTTGCTTAGTTTGTTAATTTTTAATTTTAGTTATTTAATTTTTCCACACAATTACTTTATCCATTCGGCTAAGAAATTACTAATTTGCTCCCAGTGGGATTCGACCTAGAACCACTTTTACTGTAAATATTTTATTGTGGGACTAGTAATAATTTTGAGGGCTTCGACACACCCGTCACTTAGCCTTTCAGAGGATGAGAACTTAGCTTTTTGTAGCGTTACACATAGACAGTGCCAATTGATGAAGCGATTTTTGGTCATGTATCAATTTTTTGTGCTAAGCCAAAGTGAACTTTTGCTGGATGAGGACCTGGATGCCGAGCTGAGCAGGCCGAACTGGGGGCAGATTAGGTGCCGAGTTAACTGGGCCGAGCCGGGTAGGTTAGGTGCCAAACTGAGTGGGCCGAGCTAGGAAGGTTAGGTAACGAGCAGACTGGGCTGAGCTAGGCAGGTTAGGTGGCGAGCTAACTGGATTGCCGAGCTGCCTATTAGGTGCCGAATTGACCAGAGTACCGAGCTGCCTATTTGGTGTTGAGCTGACTAGAATGCCGAGCTGCCTATTAGGTGACGAGTTGACCAAAGGGCCAAACTGCCTGGTGGCGAGTTGGATTGATTGCTGAGTTTTGTCATTCTTTAGAGACCTGCAAGGAATCAATGTCAGAGGACCAGGGGTGGCTAACCCGATGAGGTTGCTCCGATGCTTAAGTCAGTACTCTCATAGTAGACTACGAGCTAAAAATCACAAAGTATGAGAGCTAGAATATGCTTACTTGCCCTCCTATTGCCATTGGGGTTGGTGCCTTTATATAGGCATTGTTTGGCGTGGCTTCACGCACCATATCCGAGATTTCTGAGAAGTCGTCTAAGTGGTCCGAGATTCCCTAAGGTAACCGCCATGCATGTTGACCACCCTCCGGAATGTTCGGCACGCGGGCCAACTTCCATGGATCGTGGGAGTGTTCAGATATGCATGCCGAATTTGTCGCCGAGTATGTCTCGCTAGTCGCTAGGTCAACGCTTGGGCCAGGTCGCACCAGGTCACGCCAGGGCCAGGCCGCTAGGTCGCACCAATGCTAGGCTGCCAGCTCGTGCCTATGCCAGGCTACTAGTTCGTGCCAGGGCCAAGCTGCCTATTCGCGCCAAGGCCAAGCTGCCAGTTCGGGCCTGTGCCAGGCCACCAGGTGGGACACCATCAACTTGGCTAAGGCAAGTTCTTGCCAAAGAGGTCTCAGGTGTCACCTATTTATTCCGAGGTGCCATGTGTCACAATATCATTGGAAGGACAAATCCGCCCTCATCAGAGACATTCTTGTGTTTGTGTCTTGAATAAATTAAATCTTATATTAAACTTCTTTAAGGGAAATAGAGATTTTGCATACAATGAACGATCGTTGTGCATGTGAGAACCTAAGAGGGGGTGATGGACAAAGAAAAAATAGACAAATAATACCCTATCTCTAAAAGATAACAATGACAAATAGAGGGATCAATTCATGGTTATAGTTCAATCACTGAAGTTGAAAAGCAGAAAAATTTTGCTATTTATTTGAATTTTCTTCCCTTATTGAGAAGAATTGTAAAAAAGCAATGTGCTCTTCTACGTATACTCATTGAAGTAACTCTACTGAGCCTAGAACTAAGAATTACCATCAAAGATTTGTTCAACACATAAGATCAAGTTGTTGGAAGGGAAGGCAATAAAATGTAGGATAAACATGAAATAATGATGTGGAGATGCGAAACCTCAAGTTTTTAACTCAAAGCCTAAAATAACTCACAAAACTCCAATTCTCTAAATGCAGGTGATTAACCTTAGTTTCAAAACCTCAACTACTTAATAGTTATGCATACAGATTCATACTTGTTGTTCTATGTATGGTTCACGAATGAAACCCCTCACTGTAACTTCTATCTCCATTCTCTAAGTTTACCTACTACAAAAAAAAAAGGGGGGGGGGGAAGTTAAAATTAGAACAAGATAAGTATGTCCTCTAAACATGATGTATTATAACCCTAGGAAATACATTAATCAAGAAGAAAGAGAAGGGGATAAGGCAAGTAGAAAGGGAAAGAGTTGAATATTTGTTTTGGAAAGATTACCAAAATATGCCATTGGGAGTTTCAATCGGTGGGGACTTCTGTTTCTAAAGAAGATAGAGAGGAAGTTGGTTGATGGAGACGAGAGAGAGAGAGAGAGAGAGAGAGAGAGAGAAAGAAAGAGAGAGAGAGAGATCAAGGGAGCTTGTTAGCACCCAATTTTTGCTTGGTCCTTTCACTGTATTTCTCTTTGTACCCTCCTTTTAGACCCTAGAACTTGGAAACACAAATATATCTACTTGAGACTTTCCAAAGCAAAAAAAAAAAAAAAATTCCCTCTCAACATCCAATTAGATATGGTCCACAGATTTAGGAAACTATAAATTAATCACACATCAACAGTTCATCACGGCCATGCGGTATTTAAAATATGACTTTTCAAAATCAAATCAAACACATCCATTACCTCAAAATCTTTAGGATACAATCAACTAGCGAATCCCACCACAAGTTTATGACGATCAATTGCAAAAACGTTGAGATTCCATTTTGATAGCCATATACAACTAGAATTAAAAAACCAAAATTAACCATTTCTTTATCATATTAGAGCCATCCACTTGACTCCATACCTTAATCCATGCCTACCCACCAAATTTCAATTCAAAATTCCCCCATTTGACCCACCATCAAGCCTAGATCCTATTTCAATAAATTTAATCGATTAGAGCTTATCATCTATCGTCCCAACTTCATTTGACCAATCAGACCTCACCATTATATTTGGAAACCAAAAAAAACCTCCAACACATCAAATTTCATGACCGAACTTCTCCATTTGACCGTTAAAAAGTGAGATTTCATTTCGAGACTTCTCATTAACTAATAAACCATTGGCTAAAACTTGGAGCCAAACTAAATCTATCAATCTATACCTTTGATTAAAGATCCATCACTTTCATTAGATTTAGGACATTCAAAAGTGCCTACCCACCAATTTTCACCCCAAAATTCTTCCATTTGACCCTTCATCAAGTAAAAATTCTATTTCAGGAAATTTAATTAATCCAAACTCGTTAGCCATATATCTCTATCATCCTAACCATATTTGACTAACCAGACCTCACTACAATGTTCAGAGACCCAAAAAATCCAAACACATAAAATTTCGTGACCTATTTCACACGTTTAACCATTAAACTATAAATATACCATTTCGATGTGTCACATTAAATCATTGCATCATCTATCCCAATTTGAAACCTCAAAGGGGGTGATGGCTGATGTCAAACACATTATTAACTTGTTCAAACACTTGGACCAATGAAATTAAGCATAATGGACCAAAAAAGCCCCAAAACCCAAAGACACCCCTACTTAAGACTAAGAAAAGATAAAATAGCTTTTGTAAGGGGTCAAATTTATATTTTATGCCATTGACTATCCCAAATACGAGACTGCCATGATAGGCACACCCCAAGCTCCCATTGAACAACAAAACCCATGAAAATCAACCCCAAATCAAGGAGAACTCTTTCACTAACAAGGAAAGATTGACCGAACACCTTCTTCTTTGAAAAAAATCTTTGTCCATTTTCTTGTAAAAACACTTTTGAAGCCCAAGTTCCATGATTGGATGAGTTTTAGACCTCTTCCCCACTTTTTCTCTATAAATAGGACAGAAATTGAACTCTAAGAAACCTGGAGAGGACCTTGGGCGGATCTGAAGAGAGGAGAAACAGAGGAGAAGCCATAGGAGCATTCCCCAAACTTTATAGAACTATCATTCCCAACTCTACCTTTGTAAAACTCCAAATCCATCCACTGTGTTTTAGATCTGAAGTTTGCATGAAATATCCAAGCATTCTACCATTTCAAACCACTTTTGAGCTCATTCAGGCCTTCTCTCCATTCAGTTCAGCCACTGGAATATCGTTGATAAGGTTATATATGAGAGGTAAGTCTTGGACTCCAATTTTAGCTCGAGTTTGGGATCTCTAGGTTTCTTGCAATTTTGAGATCCTAGAGAACCATTGTTCTCAACTTCTTTCAAACTGAGAAAAGAGGTAGAAAGGCGAAGGTCTTAGGGAAGTTAGTACCTAAGACCCGATAACATCAATTCGAAATTAGTTTTAGGAGCAGTTGGAAGCATTTTTCTCTAGATTTCAAAAATTCTAGCAACTACTTTATTGGCTTTTTGTAAGAAATAAAGCTTAAACCATGTTAGACAATGTATGCCCTTAGCTCAAATCAGAATGATGTACATTATGACATTTATTGTAAATGAATAAAGTACATATTTGATTCATGTTATTAGCGTGTGTTTCAGTGTAATACCCTTAAACTGGACACATATGAGACTCGTGTTAGTTTAGAATGTTCACAGCTTTTGGATAAGTCTAGGGAGATTTATCCTGCCAAGGCTGACATTGATGTGCTGCCAAGTTGGTTGGGGTAGCCTGTCTCAGCTACCAGGGTGAGACTCGATGTACATGCAGTGTAGGTTTACTTGAAACCCTGAACTGGACCAGATTTACAATATTGCCCTGGACCTTGGAGATTGATGGGTAAGACTAGAAAGTTACACTTGACCCCTAGACTCGATTATGATACTACACTAGGTGTTGGATTGGGGTGTCTTTGATATGCCAATCGGTGAGATCCTTAGAGGGGGTCAAAACCTGGGAATGTTGGGATAGTCTGAGAATTCATCTGAGTGGGTGATCATAGTGACAGGATCAGGCCCTTTGTCGGACAAAGTGAATGATCGGGGATGCACTCTCTCTGATGGAAACCAAAACTGCTGGTAGTTGATTTCAATCGTTGAAATTTGTTTTGCAAAATATATTTATATAGAGATATACATATATATATTATGGTTTCAAAATGTTTGCAAAAGGTTTTAATTCCCGGGATCCATGTGAGTAGAGAGTGAAACACTGTTCCTTGCAGCTGAGGGAGAGGTCCTCTCTTGTCAGGCAGTGTTTAATCATTATGGGCTAAGAGGTTAAGTGTAAGACCATTGAGGGTAATACCTGATGGGCTAATCTTGCATTTGCTCAAAGTCCCTGTGTTTTTATAAGGTGGCTTGGCCTAGGGACCACTTAGTGTAAGTGTTGGGCCCATTAAAAGCCCATGGTGATGGGCTCAAGGGTCACTGCACATAACAGTGAATTTGGCCAGGCCTTGTAACAGAGGCTAAGTTGAACCCATGTGGTTGATGTGTAGATCAATCTTTGGGTCCCACGCCATACAAGGAAACCCAACTAAGCAGCAGTCTGGAAGGTAAGTGAGCACATGGACTTAATGGGCCTAAATCCCAATTCAAACTGGTCTAATTTGATTAGTTAAAGAGAGGGGCGGATCTGGGATTGGATTAGTAGATAGGATAGGGAGTTGTCCCTATCCACTCAGAGAGTCCAGATCCAAATACAGATTTGGATTTGGAAACTCCTAATAAGATTATGAGGGCTGATCTAATCTGCAGATAAGATAAGGGCTTATCCTTATCTCTTAAAGAGAACTCCTGATCCATAAATAGATTTGGATTAGGAAACTCCTAATGAGATTAGGAGCTCTCTTTAAGTTTATAAAAGGAGGAAGGGGTGATCCATTCTACACACAACAAGCCCAGAGATCAGATCTCATATCACAAAGAGAGAAGACAACAACAGTGTGACTGCGCCATCTTCTCCCTGCATTATCCTCCAGTAGCCACCATTGCCAGTTCGATCTCCTTTCTTGTAGGAGTGATAAGAAGTGTTCTTGATATCAGTTTTTGGAGAAAAACTGATTGGAAGTCGTGCTCACACACCCTCCATCGAATTCTTGCTGAAGAATTTGGTTCTTGGGAAGAAAACTACTGATTCTGCTCCATCCTGCACTGTGTCATCTTTAGTGGGAGCAGTCTTTGGACCTTTCCTTGGGCGTGAACACCTTCATTGGAGGATATTGTTTCTTTGTATCAGGTATCTCCCTCTCTTACCTTCTAGTTTCAGATCTGGTTTCGGTTCTTGGTTCAAGATTCATCCTTGAAAATGCAGATTTTCTAAAACAGGGAATGCGATTCCCAGATGGGAGAGAGATAAATTTTTGAAATTTTGCCCTACCTTCCTGTAGGGTTCGGCCATCCATATGATGGATCTCTCATCCCTTCAGTGGTATCAGAGCCAAGTTCATATATTGAACCAAAATAGACTAGATCTGAACCTACACAAATGGGCAGAAGGCGCTCTACCCAATTTGTGCAGATTAGGGTTCCCAATTAAAGGGCGAATGATCTGAATTTAATTTTTTATAAATCTGGAATATATTTAGAATTGTTCTTTATGATTTTCTTGATTTATGAGTTGTTCGTACAAAGGAGATCGAAATCTTTATTGGCGCAGGAAATTTGCGATTTGTAGTTCTTTACATTCTGGTCTATAATTAATTTTTTAATTTTTTAGACTGAATGTATAGGTATATGATATGATGTATTAGTAATAGAAAAGTTAGGGTTTTCTATTTAATTTATTCCAAGATCGAAGCTGGATGCGCTGGAGAAGGAGAATTCGTAGAAGGAGAAATCACTATCTACGATTTGCAGTTTATGAAACTACAAATTGTGATCTAACGATTCTTTAATCAGTAAATTTAATTTCAGATAATTTTCTTGAATTAATTCTTTAATTAAAAATGAAACCCTAGACCCATTCGAACCAGTTTGGTTCGACCGAATCTGTGGTTCGATGGAGGCTAATGTCAGCCCTAATTTCCCACTTTTGGGTCAAGGGATTGATGGTTAACTATGAGATTTAATTCGGCCCACACCTGTAAGGCCCAGTTTTAAAAGTTAAAACTGCTAAAGCCCACTAATTGCAGATAAGCTATATGGGCTGAACTGCTTAAAGCCTATTTAGCCCATATACCTAGATAATATTAATCAGTAATATTATGGATTAAAAATGGGCTTTACAGATATTAATTGATTGGATCAATTCTATCATTGCATATGATGTATGGATGTGTGATGTGCAACGTTCAGGCGCCATAAGTACTTGGCCCTTGCAGATACGGTAGTGGCTCTTGTGCACACCATGGCTGAATGCACATCATTTCCATAGTGTTCATAAAGATCATTGGATGATCTCCCTTCGTGGTGGGCCCCACACCTCCCTAAAGAGGATTCTTGTGGAACCCTAGCCGTTTAGGGCCCACCTAAATCTGGCTTTATGAAAGTCTGTGGGAGCCACTCTGGTTTGACCTAAATTAAACTAGGGCATGACCTTTGTTCCCTCCTGAAATATGAGTGCATGTGATAGGGAGATTCATATGATGATAGGGGCGTCATACGGGTTGTCAAAGCCCTCAAAATTAGTACTAATTCCACAATCAAATATTTGTAGTAAAAAGTGGTACTAGGTCGAATCCCACAGGGATCAAATCAGTAATCTCTTAGCCGAATGGATAAAGCAGTTGAGTGGAAAATTTAATAACTAAAATTTAAAAGAATAAGAAAACAATAGCAAACTCAACAATCAAAAGGAAATCAGTCTTACCAAATTCTGGTTCAGGGGTTCGGTTTAGCTGATTGGTCATCGATCATAGGTATCCCTAGAAATCTTGCAATTCAAGCATTTAACCTTAGATTTATTAGGATAGCCATAATAAACCTTGTGTTTTCCTAATTCAGTTGACCAAACCCAACATTCGATCAACACTTATCACCACTCAATTGAGTATGATAGCGTTCCATATTAACCGGTGATAGCATTAAGATTTGTGAAAACAGTTAAACCAAAACAACAATAATTGAGATAGTTACAATTATTGAATCTTGTTCCATCGATTCCTTTTAGGTTAAACCATGTCAATACATTGGTCAAAGGCTATCACGAACAATTGACCCAAAAAGATATTAACCTAATTGCTACTTGTACCACTATTCGTGACAATTACGAATCACTAAAATCATGGATAGCAGTAGGAAAATCAACATTAATTCAGTTTGTTAGACTAATTAACATTAACATCCAATGAAAATGTGCTCAAGAATCAATGAATACTTGAATTAAAAAGCAAGAAAATAAATTAACTACAGAACCTCACAGTAACACAATCGAACCTCCCCCCTTGAACCAGAAAAAGAAGCTTAACTGCTCATGATCTGCGACACCTCCATGCTCTGCTTCTCCATGGCTGAACTGCTCTCTTGAGTTTTTTGAGTTGCTTGGTGATCTCTTGGATCTTAGAGTGAGTGATGCTAGAGTTGGTTCACCCCCCTCTTTATATTGCCAAAGGAGAGGGCTGTTTTCCAACTCCTTCTAGGAGATCATCTTATCTTTAGGGTGTCTTAATCTTCTTTGAACTAATCCTATCATATCTCTTATTTAATGATTTAATCTCAATCTTCTTATCCCTCTAGGATTATATTCAAGACTTTAGATCTGATAAGACTCTCTCCTTGGAGATTATATTCGAGATTTGGACTCTTGACTCTTGAATTCGAGTTGGGCTGCTTCAAGGTACTTCTGCGAGTTGGGCTTAAGTTGTGAAATGGGCCTGACTATGAACTTGCTCTGAATTCGGGCTCATTTTCGTACTTGATTCGGGACGAATCTGGCAAAACCCAAAATATAAAAGTCGTGGTCTTTCCTTTATTCTTTCTAATGCTTCTTGAATTGTCCAATTCTGAATCCGGAATTGAGAGTTAGGACCAGATTACTGACAGTCGCCAAAACTGTGCAAAATCACCTGATTTGCCTTGTTTTCTTTCAATTGCCTTCTTTATTGCCCTGAATCGAAATACAAGAGTAATGAGTTCATTTAAGTTTTAAAGTACTGTAAAAATATGAAAATTAGGGGACAAAAATAGGATTCTTTTCAGTCTCATCAAATCCCCCCACACTTAAACTTTGCTCGTCCTTGGGCAAGGCAAAACTCAAGCAAAACAAAAGAAACCAACTACTAATTTTCAATCTTTCTTTTTCTCTACATGAGGCCTGGTTCATTGCATGCTTTAGTTCAGACTAGGTAACCTTCCCTCTTCCATCTCTTTCTCTCGTTCTTCTCGTCCAAGAGTGATTGCAAATCACCCTTCCTCATGGTCCCAGGTTAAATTGACAATCAAGGAGACAAACCTTCCCAGCTGAAACTCCCTGGCTGAACAGGTACTCATTGCTTTTAACAAACCAATACAGCCAGATTCACTTACCTTTCTTTGTTTCTTAAGCCAAAACAAGGTGTGCTTATTGCCATAAGCTTGCTATGTATCACATCTCCACCACTTAGTATGAATTCTTAGGATCTGAAGGTGAGAATGGGGTTGGGGTTCTAGGGTGAGTGCATTTTGTTAGACAGTTTTGTATGCCCTTAGTTTCAATCCGATTTGATGTACTTTTGATATTTAGTGTAAATAAATAAAGTGCATGTTTGATTCATATTGTTTGGTATAATTCTATGTAAGACCCTAAAACTGGACACTTATAGAGACTCGTGTTAGTTTTAAATGTTCACAGCCATTGGATAAGTCTGGGGAGATTTATCCTGCCAAGGCTGATACTGGTGTGCCACCAAGTGTTGGGATGGCCTGTCTCAGCCACTAGGGTAAGACCCAAGGCACATGCAGTATGGGATTACTTGAATCCTTGAACCGGACCAGATTTCCAGTATTGCCCTGGACCTTGGAGACAGATGGGCAAAACTGGAAAGTTACACCTGACCCCTAATCTCGATTATGACACTTCACTAGGTGTCGGATTGGGCTATCTTTCATATGCCAATCAGTGAGATCCTTAGCGGGGATCAAAACCTCGGTATGTTGGGACAGTCTAAGAATTCATGTGAGTGAGTGATCATAGTGACAGGATCAGCCCCTTTGTCGAACAAAGGTAATGATCGGGAATGCACTCTCTTTGACAGAAACCAAACTGCCGGCAGTTGATTTCAATCATTGGAATTTTGTTTTGCAAAATTAATATATACATATATATATATTTGTACAGTTTCAAAGTGTTTGCAAATGGTTTTAATTCCCGGGATCCATGTGAGTGGAGAGTGCGACACTGTTCCTTGCAGCCGAGGGAGAGGTCCTCTCTTGTCGGGTAGTGCTTGATCATTAAGGGTTGAGAGGTTAAGTGTAAGACCATTTAGGATAGTACCTGATAGGATAATCTTGCACCTGCCCACAGTCTCTGGGTTTTTATAAGATGGCTTGGCCCAAGGACCACTTAATGTAAGTGTTGGGCCCATAGGGTCCATGTGATGGACCCAGGGGTTCACTGATCTTTTTAGTGAATTCAGTTGGGCCTTGTAATAAAGGCTGGGCCAAACCCATGTGGCTGGTGTGTAGATCAATGCTTGGGTTCCACGCCATACAAAGAAGACCAACTGGGCAGCAGATTGGAAACTAGTTAAGCACTGAACACTTAATGGGCCAAAAGCCCATTTCGAGCTGGGCCGATATGATCACCCATTTATGGGGAGGATCTGAGATTAATGTTAGTAAAAGGATTGGGCCTTTAACCTTATCCACTCTAGGAGATCAAATTCAAATTAGATTTGAATCTAGTAACCTCCTGATAAGATTAGGAGTAAGCTAACTTAATCTGGAGATAGGATTAAGATAATTCCCTATCCAAATACTGATTTGGATTGGGATAACTCCTAATTTAGGAGATTTCTTAATCAAGAAGAAAGGAGGAGAAACCCTAAGAGAGAAAAGAGATTTTTGAACCAAGGGTTCAAGCAAGAAAGCATCCTGCAAACTGAGATAGAATCTCATACACAGTCCAGAGAGAAGAGAAGCAATTCAGCCATCTTCATCCCAGGAGTTCTCCTCTAGCTGCCACCATTCCTTCTTGCAAGATTTGATCTTTCCGGAAGAAAGAAATCAAGAAATCAATTCTTGACATCAGTCTTTCAGCAAAGACTGTAAAAGATTTGGTGCTCAGAGTTTCTAGAGGGTTCTTGAGAAGGATCCAGTGTGTAGGGCGCATTCTGCTGGTCCCGTTCCACCTACAGCTGTGTCATCTTCAGTAGGAGAAGATCTTGGTGTCCTCTTTGGGTGTGAACACCAATTTTGGGAGATACTGCTTCTCCGGATCAGGTATAATCCTCCCTTTTCTTTTTGGTTCAGATCTGGTTTGATTATGATTCAAGTAGTATCCTTGAATATTGTATTCTAAATTTAGGGAATATGATTCCCAGTTGGGAGAAGGTAGGAAAATTTTTGAAATTCACCCACCCATTCCGCAATCTTTTTGGCATCCATAAGATTGATCCTACCATTCTTTCAGTGGTATCAGAGCCACAGGTTCGGATCTTGAACCAAAAGAAAATCATATCTGAACCTGTACAAATGGACGAAAGTTGTTCTGCCAAGATATGCACAGATTGTTTTCTTTTATTTCAAGAAACTATTTCTTGTTAAGGGCGATTGATCTGAAATTAATTTTTGTTAAATCCAAAATTTATTTAGAACTGTTGTTTATTTATTTTGATTTAATGGACTGTTCGAATCTGGAGATCGCAGTGCAAAGTTGGCACAGATGGTTTGCTTACCCTTTTCCTTTTTATTCATTTATTTTATTCAATTCAGTCTGTAAATAATTTTTTTTTATTTTTCTAGACTGAATGTATAGAATTTGATAAAAAATGTAATAAATTAATAGAAATAGGATTCCTGTTTTTTTATTTTCTTGATTGAAGAAGAAGGAAGAAGAAGGCAGCACTAGAGATTTGTAGATGGAGAAATCACTTTCTGCCATTTGTAGTTTGTGAAACTGCAACCCTAGTGATTAACCTTTGTTTTGCAGGTGGTGCGAATAGTCCATATTTGTTTTATGATTGTTGAAAATCAAAATTATTAATTTTAGATCTTTCATGAATTAATTCTTGAATTGAAAATCAGTTTCGGACCATTTCAGACTAGATTGGTCCAAAACTATTTGGACCGAATCTAGGTTTCGAAGAGGACTATTTTTCAGTCCTTTTTTCTCACACTTGCTGTTCCAAATCTGATGTTCAATTACAAGGATTAATTCAGCTCACCTGTAAAGCCCAATTTTAAATGGTTAAAACTGCAAAAGCCTACTCTTGTGAGAAAAGCTGTACGGGCCGAACTGGTAACTGTGATTCAGCCCATACACCTAGTCGACATTAATTGTTAATGTTAGGGATTTCAAATGGGCTTTACAGTAGTTAATTGATTGGATCAATTCCTCCTTTACATGTAATGATTGGATGTTTGATGTGCTTCGACCATGGGCCATAAGCACTTGGCCCATGAAGACTCGTTAGTGGCTCTTGCGCACACCATGGCTGAATGCACATCATTGCCATGGTATCCCTTAAGGTCAATGGATGACTCCTCCTTGCTTAGTGGACCCCATAACCCTGAAAAGGGATGCGTACGGAACCCCTAGCCGATTAAGGCCCACTAGAAATCTGACTTTATGAAAGTCAATGGAAGCCACTTTGGTTTGACCTAAAAATTAGAACTAGGGCATAATTTTTTTCCCTCCAGCAAATATGAGTGCGTGTGATAGGGAGATCCATATGATGGACTCTCTAAAGGCCTTCCCTCATTAGCATAATGATGGGTCCTTCAGTAATGAGAAAACGCACCATAAAATTGGGCTATCCATTTGTTGTTGGAGCTGTTAGAGTGTTTCATAAGATGATAAGGGCGTCATAGACCGATGTGGGAGAGGCTTCACCAGAAAATGGGAACTCTCTCATGGTACCTTGGCATAACCAGAATATGATGGGTGAGCACCCACTGGACAGAAAGGTTTACCTGAAAACAACTCTAAACCTTGTCTGACAGAGGCCAAAGGGAAACTCATTCGATGAGTGGATATGATCGGTCACAGAAAAGGTGGTGGGGTTATGCAGTTGAAACAGTTGGTTTCACACATCCCATGTGATTTCCCACATTTCTAGAGACATTTCATCATCTCCGTCACTGAGAAAGGAGGGAGATCTCAAAGATGAACAAATGGGAATGGAACATAGATTAAAAACCATATCTATGTAGGTAACATGAATCATACTAAGGTTGTGGACTAACGTCTTTGTTGTTTTATCAGAAAATGGCAAACGGTCAATTCGCAAAGCTTCTAGACGATAACAAGCTTAAGAATCTAAACTATGTCAACTGGTACAGAAATCTTATACTGGTTGTAACTTTCGA
This sequence comes from Nelumbo lutea, assembly GCF_056320005.1. NCBI lineage: Eukaryota > Viridiplantae > Streptophyta > Magnoliopsida > Proteales > Nelumbonaceae > Nelumbo > Nelumbo lutea. The sequence continues at coordinate 60,523,950 of NC_142689.1, forward strand.
AAAGTTAGATAAGGTGGTGAAAAATTCTGCCCCAGAGCGCCGAGTGATAGGGCTTTTGAGGCCTGTATGAGGGACTACCAAGATTGGGAGGATAAGAACTCCCTAGCCCGCTGCTTTGTCATTGCATCATTGGACAACACAATACAGAGGCAATTTGATCAGATCAAACTAGCCAAGGACATATTGGACAGTCTAAAGACAATGTATGAAGTGCAGAACCATTCTACTCGACAAAAGGTCCTGAAACTGTTCATGACCGTGCAGATGTCCAAAGGGCAGAACGTTCATGACCATTGTCTTCGGATGATGGACTACATTAAAGAACTCAAAGCCCTTGGATCCGGGCTAGATCTTGGCATGCAAGTGGATGCCATCCTGAATTCTTTGTCCACTTCCTTCAATGTGTTCACAATTAACTACAACATGAATAAGCTGAATGTCAGCGTCTAGGAACTCAGTAATATGTTGCAGAGGGCCGAGGATCTACTCAAGAAGGATGAGCCTGTGGTTATGCTTGCTGAAGCTAACAAATCGGGCAAGAAAAAGAGAAAGGCATAGAAGCCCCAGAAGAAAGCTGCCAAGCCTAAGAAGCAGAAAAAGAACAAGTCATCTAATGTCGGTCACTTCTGCAAGCAGACCAACCACTGGAAGAGGAACTGTCCTACCTACCTGGAATCTAAGAAAGGTAACATCAAAACTTGTGTCATAGAAACTAATATGTTAGTTACTTCTGTGTCCTGGTGTGTTAACTCTGAGGTTTCAACTCATGCGTGTAACTCACTGCAGGGGTTCAAAGTTAGCAGAAGATTGAGTGAATGGGAAGTGACACTATTCTTTGGAACAACTGCAAGTGTTGCAGCTGCGGCAATAGAAACCGTAGAATTACTTATTAGAGAAGGAGTGCTTGTACTTAAAGATTGTCTTTATGTACACAACTTGAGAAGAAATTTAATTTCTGTTTCTAAACTGTGTGCTGATGGATATACTGTTTATTTTAGTAATATGATTACTGTTAAACGGAATAACAAATTCATCGCATGCGGGGAACTGGAGAACGGTCTCTATGTTCTACATCCTACTCTAGAAACTAACTTAATCGAAACTACGTTTGTCGAAAATCCCAAGAAAAGTAACTGTGATACAGAAAATCCCACGTGCCTCTGGCATTACTGGCTTGGCCATATCGGTGTTGATCGAATCACAAGGTTGGTAAAGGATGGTCCTTTGGATTTTCTAACCGTAGAAAATCTTCCCACTTGTGAGCCTTGCCTTCAAGGTAAGATGACTAAGCGACCATTTGACAGTAAGCCTAAAAGATCTGCAGGAACACTTGACCTAATACATACTGATGTATGTGGTCCCTTGAGTGTTAAGACACGAAATCAAGACGTGTATTTCATCACCTTTACAGATGATTTTTCACGATATGGTTACGTGTACCTAATGAGACACAAGTCTAAATGCTTTGAAAAGTTCAAAGAGTTCAGACAGGAGGTCGAGAAACAGTTAGGGAGTGAAATTAAGGCCCTTTGATCGGATCGAGGTGGCGAGTATCTCTCTAGCGAATTCAGGGACTACTTAAAGGTCAACAGGATAGTGTCACAATTAGCTCCTCCTGCCACACCTCAACTCAATGATGTTTTAGAGAGGAGGAATAGGACCTTGTTGGACATGGTCCAGTCACTTCTCATATGCTCAGAATTACCCACATCCTTTTGGGGATATGCATTAGAGACTGCTATCTATGTACCGAATCAGGTTCCAACGAAATCGGTTCCAAAGACTCTATATGAACTATGGACAGGAAGGAAGCCAAGTGTGAGACACTTAAAGATTTGGGGTTGTCCTACACATGTTAAAAAAACAAGTGCGGGCAAGTTGGAATCCAAAACCAATCGTTGCCTATTTATAGGCTACCCAAAAGATTCGGTGGGTTATCTATTCTATGACCCAAGTGGGCAGAAAGTGTTCTATAGTCGAAACGCCCAATTCTTAGAAACCGAATACATCTTTGACACCCATCATCCGGAAATAGTTCTTGATGAGGAGAGCTCAGGAGCAGTGGGAGATGTCCCACAAGTTTCAAGTAGTGACCTACCTAGAAGATCCACTCAGGTATCCAAGCCACCAGTCCGATATGGTTATGACCAGGATAGTTACCTGGTGGAAGCCTTGACTAGTGAGGAGGATCCCGTAACTTTCACAGAAGCTATGTTAGACATAGATTCCTAGAAGTGGGTGGAGGCCATGAGAGCTGAAATGGACTCGATGGAAACCAATGGAGTATGAACTCTAGTAGATCCGACCTCCGGGGTAAAAGCAATTGGTTGCAAATGGATCTACAAGAGGAAGAAGGGCCCCGATGGCAGGATTGAGACCTACAAAGCTCGATTGATGGTGAAAGGGTATACTCAGAAAGAAGGCATCGATTATGAGGAAACCTTTTTTTCCGTGGCCATGCTCAAATCCATTAGGATCCTGCTAGCTGTAGCAGCATACCATGACTACGAGATTTGGCAAATGGATGTCAAAACCACATTCCTGAAAGGAGATCTTAGTGAAGATATCTACATGCAACAGCTGCTAGGCTTCAATGCTGCTGGTCAGGAACTAATGGTATGTAAACTTAATAGATCCATATATGGACTTAAGCAAGCTTCTAGGAGTTGGAACATCTGTTTTGATTCTGCCGTCAAAATGTTTGACTTTGAGCAGAATCCGGATGAGCCCTGTGTTTACAGGAAGTCCAGTGGGGATAAGATCACCTTTTTGGTGTTGTACATGGATGATATCCTACACATTAAGAATGATGTAGGACGGTTGACTTCGGTCAAGGTATGGCTATCATAGCAGTTCTCCATGAAAGATCTTGGAGAAGCTTCATACATATTAGGTCTTCGACTCTATAGAGATAGATCAAAGCGGATAATTGGATTATCCTAGGTTGCTTGCGTTGACAAAATTATCAAAAGATACAGCATAGAGAACTCCAAGAAAGGAAACGTTCCTTTCAGGCATGGAGTCACTCTCTCCAAGAAGATGTCTCCAAAGACTTCTAAGGATATTGTGGGCATGAGAGATGTTCCCTATGCCTCAGTCGTAGGGAGCATCATGTATGCCATGCTGTGCACTCGCCCGGACATTGCTCAGGCGGTGAGTCTGGTAAGCAGATTCCAAGCCAACCTAGGGTAGGAGCATTGGACTACTGTGAAGAACATACTCAAATACCTACGAAAGACAAAAGAGTTTTGTCTAGTATTCGATGGTAGTTCACTACAAGTTCTAGGGTATACTGATGCCGATTCCTAGTCAGATCTAGATGATAGAAAGTCTACATCTGGGTATGTTTTCACGATAGGATTGTGTGTTGTTTGTTGGAAAAGCAACAAACAGGGGTCCACTGTAGATTCCACAACCGAGGCCGAGTACATTGCCGCAAGTGAAGCTGCCAAGGAAGCCATGTGGATGAAGAAATTCATACATGAATTGGGAGTGATTCCATCCAGCACATCACCCATCCCGTTGTTGTGTGACAATAATGGAGCGATCGCCTAGGCTAAAGAGCCTCGGGCCCACTCGAAGTCAAAGCACATCGAGAGGAAGTACCACGTACTACGGGAGATCTTTGGTAGAGGGGACGTCCTAATTCAGAAGGTAGCATCAGCGGATAATGTGGCAGACCCATTGACTAAGCCACTGACATAGAAGGTGTTTGAGAAACACGTGGAAAGTATGGGACTTTGGCTTGTATGAGATTGGACCTAAGTGCAAGTGGGAGCTGTTAGACAATTTTGTATGCCCTTAGCTTCAATCCGATTTGATGTACTTTTGATATTTAGTGTAAATAAATAAAGTGCCTATTTGATTCATGTTGTTTGGTATAATTCTGTGTAAGACCCTAAAACTGGACACTTATAGAGACTTGTGTTTGTTTTAAATATTCACAGCCATTGGATAAGTCTGGGGAGATTTATCCTGCCAAGGCTGATACTTGATGTGTGGCTCATTGTGACACTAGCAAGTGCACTAGCCGTTCAAGTAATAAAGTAGTGAGTGAAGTATCGTTCCCACGAGGATTTAGGAAACAATTACCAATACTAAATTGAACATTTCTTATCTGATCAACAAATAATTCAAAACTCTAATGAAAGCTAAGAAATCCTAAATTAAAATCTATCTAAATCATTGGTCCAATTGCCTTCAATTCAGGTTAGAAGAGTAAGCAGTAAATGTCAATCTCAGAATTCAGCAATCTATCAATTTGGATCATTCGAATGAATCATGATTGAGCCTTGGTTTGGTGAAACCCCAAGGTCATGAACAGCCTCTCTCAAGCGCATGTTCATCCTATGCATGAGTGACGGTTCTTCTATCTCTAGCAAGAATCTAATCCCCATGCATGCATTTCTTCAAACACTTCTAAGGCATCAATTCAAATCTGAATTGATCACCAACTGAATTGTGCAAGTTATCTCTAACCTTGCACTCAATTCAGTTCTTGAATAGTAGATCTGAATTCTTAGAGTCTCTCTCAAGCACTCTAGGAATTCCAAGCTGTAGATTAATTCGCCCAATCTAAAAATTGCAGATCTGAATTCTCTTTCAAGCAATTCAGATCTTGCAATCTCAGATCTGAGAATTCAGATCTGAGTTTTGAAGGTTAGTTGGCCGAATTGATCTGCAATCGCACCCTTATTCAAGAAACTTCAAGTACAATGCATGACCATTTGAATGAATCAAAAAGAATTAGATTGCTGAACTGAAATTTTACAAGCTGAAATACATCAAGGAAGAATGGAAACAAGGAGAAAGAAGAAAGAACATATAACTAAGAAACTGAATTCAAATCAAAAGAGAATGAAACTACAAATGATTTATTACAAAAAATCTTTGAATCACAATCCCTCAATTCGAACTCACCTTCTTCTTCTAGCTTGCTTGTCTTGAACTTCCTTCAGCCCTTCTTCTTCTTCTTCCTTGCGCCTAGCCTTCTTCTCTTCTCTTCTCTCAAGGTGGCCGAACCTCTAAGAGTGGGAGAGCCTTTCTCTCAAGCAATTGAACCACTTTCTCCCCTCCTAGAGGCCTCCTTATATAGTTTTTCAAGGGGGCTCTTGCCCCTTCTTGAAGCCTCTAAAATGGGGTGTATTACACCCCTCATGAACCTTCTAGAGTGCTCCCTCCTTCTCTTCAAGAAACATCTAGGAGTTGCCGCCCCTAGCTTCCTTTGGGCTGCTATTTGGGCTACAACTTAGCTTGCTTTTGAGCTCATGTGGGCTACACTCTAGGCTGTTATTTGGGTTAAAAATGGGCCTTCTTTGCTGGGCCGAATTCTCCTCATAGCTAGGCTTTATTTTCTTGGGTTTTCTCAAGGAATTCACTTGCTCTTTTTGGGCCGAAGTGCTCTCTCTTGCTTCCACGACCGGGCTGGACTGAAATTGGTCTTTTTGAACCTTCTTTTCTTGCCTTTTTCCTTCCTTTTCTTGGATTGATTATCCCTGAACTTATTCTTAGCATTAAGCTAAATTAAGGCAAAAATTAATAAAACCGGCATAAAAATCCATGCTAAAGTCCTCAAAAATTATAGATAAATTGTAAGTTCATCAATACTGGTGTGCCATCAAGTGTTGGGATGGCCTATCTCGGCCACAAGGGTAAGACCCAAGGCACATGCTGTATGGGATTACACGAATCCTTGAACCGGACCAGATTTCTAGTATTGCCCTAGACTTTGGAGATAGATGGGTAAAACTGGAAAGTTACACCTGACCCCTAGACTTGATTATGACACTTCACTAGGTGTCAGATCGGGCTGTCTTTATGATGGGTTTGTCGAAGCCCTCAAAATTAGTACTAGTCCCACAATAAGATATTTGTAGGAAAAGTGGTGCTAGGTCGAATCCCATAGGGAGCAAATCTGTAATCTCTTAGCCGAATGGATACTATAATTGAGTGGGGAAATTTAATAACTAAAATTAAAAGAATAAGAAAGCACTAAACAAACAAGAGAAAATCAGTCTTAGCGAATTCTGGTTCAAGGGTTCGGGTTGAATCGATTGGCCATAGATCCTAGGTAAATTTCAACATTCTTGCAATTCAAGCATTTAACCTTAGATTTATTAGGATAGCCATAATAAACCTTGTGTTTTCCTAATTCAGTTGACCAAACCCAGCATTCGATCAACACTTATCATCATTCAACTGGGTACGATAGCATTCCATGTTAAACAGTGATAGCATTATGATTTGTGAAAATAGTTAACCAAAATAACAATAATTGAGATAGCTGCAATTACTGAATCTTGTTCCATCGATTCCTTTAGGTTGAATCATGTTAAAACATTGGTCAAAGGCTGTCATGAACAATTGACCCAAAAAGAAATCAACCTAATTGCTACTTGCACCATTATTCGTGACAATGACGGATCACCGAAATCATGGATAGCAGTAGGAAGATCAACATTAATTCAGTTTGTCAAACTAATTAACGTCAACATCCAATAAAAATATGCATAAGAATCAATGAATACGAATTAGAAAGCAAAAAAATAAAGTAACTATAGAACATCATAATGACACAATCGAACCTCCCCCCTTCAACCAGAAAAAGAAGCTTAGCTACTCATGGTCTGCGCAATCTCCATGCCTTTCATCACCATAGCCGAGCTGCTTTCTTGAGCTTCTTTGCCTCTTGATGATCTCTTGGATCTTGGAATGAGTGATGCTAGAGCTGGTTCGCCCCCCTCTTTATATAGCCAAAGGAGAGGGTTGTTTTCCAACTCCTTCTAGGAGATCTTCTTATCTTTAGGGGGTCTTGATCTTCTTTGAACTAATCCTATCCTATCTCTTATCTAATCCCCAACCTTCTTATCCTTATAGGATTACATTCAAAGTTTAGATCTAATAAGACTCTCTCCCACTTGGGAGATTACATTCGAATTAGGACTCTAGACTCTTGCATCCGAGTTGGGCTTCTCTGCTACTTGGGCTGCTTCCAGGTTCTTCTGCGAGTTGGGCTTCAGTTGTTAAATGGGCCTGGCTGCGAACTTGCTCCGACTTCGGGCCCAGTTTCGTACTCGATTCGGACCAGATCAGTTAAAACCCAAAACAAAAAAGTTGTGGGCCTTTCTTTTTTCTTTCTAATGCTTCTTGAATTGCCCAATTCAGAGTCTGGAATTGTGAGTTAGTCCCAAATCACTGACTGTCATCGAAACTGTGCAAAATCACCCGAATTGGCTTGTTTCCTTCCAATTGCCTTCTTTATTGTCTTAAATCGAAATACAAGAGTAACGAGTGCATTTAAGTGCTAAAGTAGTGTAAAAGGATGAAATTAAGGGGAAAAAATAAGGTTCTTCTAAGTCTCATCACTTTGATATGCCAATCAGTGAGATCCTTAGCGGGGATCAAAACCTGGGTATGTTGGTACAGTCTAAGAATTCATGTGAGTGAGTGATCATAGTGACAGGATCAGCCCCTTTGTTGGACAAAGGGTAATGATCGGGAATGCACTCTCTCTGATGGAAACCAAACTGCCGACAGTTGATTTCAATCATTGGAATTTTGTTTTGCAAAATTAATATATACATATATATATTTGTATGGTTTCAAAGTGTTTGCAAATGGTTTTAATTCCCGGGATCCATGTGAGTGGAGAGTGCGACACTGTTCCTTGTAGCCAAGGGAGAGGTCCTCTGTTGTCGGGCAGTGCTTGATCATTAAGGGCTGAGAGGTTAAGTGTAAGACCATTTAAGATAGTACCTAATGGGCTGATCTTGCACCTGCCCACAGTCCCTGGGCTTTTATAAGATGGCATGGCCCAGGGACCACTTAATGTAAGTGTTGGGCTCATAGGGTCCATGTGATGGGTTTAGGGGTTTCACTGAGCTTTTCAGTGAATTCGGCTAGGCCTTGTAATAAAGGTTGGGCTGAACCCATTTGGCTGGTGTGTAGATCAATGCTTAGGTCCCACGCCATACAAAGAAGCCCAACTGGATAGCAGATTGGAAACTAGTTAAGCACTGAACACTTAATGGGCCAAAAGCCAATTTTGAGTTGGGCTGATATGATCACCGATCTATGGGGCGGATCTGAGATTAATGTTAGTAAAAGGATTGGGCCTTTAACCTTATCCACTCTAGGAGACCAAATTCAAATTAGATTTGAATCTGGTAACCTCCTGATAAGATCAGGAGTAAGTTAACTTAATATGGAGATAGGATTAAGATAATTCCCTATCCAAATACTGATTTAGATTGGGATAACTCCAAATTTAGGAGGTTTCTTAATCAAGAAGAAAGGAGGAGAAACCCTAAGAGAGAAAAGAGATTTTCAAACCAAGGGTTCAAGCAAGAAAGCATCCTGCGAACTGAGATAGGATCTCATACACACTCCAGAGAGAAGAGAAGCAATTCAGCCATCTTCGTCACAGGAGTTCTCCTCAAGCTGCCGCCATTACTTCTTGCAAGATTTGATCTTTGCAGAAGAAAGAAATCAAGAAATCAATTCTTGAGATCAGTCTTGCAGAAAAAACTGTAAAAGATTTGGTGCTCAGAGTTTCCAAAGGGTTCTTGAGAAGGATCTAGTGTGTAGAACGCACTCTGTTGGTCCCGTTCAACCTACAACTGTGTCATCTTCAGTAGGAGTGGATCTTGGCATCCTCTTTGGGTGTAAACAACAACTTTGGGAGATACTGCTTCTCTGAATCAGGTATAATCCTCCTTTTTCATTTTGGTTCAGATCTGGTTCGATTATGGTTCAAGTACGATCCTTGAATATTGTATTCTAAATTTAGGGAATACAATTCTCAGTTGGGAGAAGGTAGGAAAATTTTTGAATTTCTCCCACCCATTCCGCAATCTTTTTGGCATCCATAAGATGTATCCTACCATTCTTTCAGTGGTATTAGAGCCACAGGTTCGAATCTTGAACCAAAAGAAAATCATACCTGAACGTGTGCAAATTGACGGAAGCTGTTCTGCCAAGATTTGCGCACATTGTTTTCTTTTATTTCAAGAAACCATTTCTTGTTAAGGGCGATTGATCTGAAATTAATTTTTGTTAAATCCAAAATTTATTTAGAACTGTTCTTTATTTATTTTGATTTAATGGACTATTCGAACCTGGAGATCACAGTGCAAAATTGGCACAGATGGTCTGCGCACCCTTTTCCTTTTTATTCATTTATTTTATTCAATTCGGTCTGTAAATAATTTCTTTTTATTTTTCTAGAATGAATGTATAGGATTTGATCAAGAATGTAATAAATTAATAGAAATAGGATTTCTATTTTTTTATTTTCTTAATTGAAGAAGAAGGAAGAAGAAGGCGATGCTAGAGATTTGCAGATGGAGAAATCGCTTTCTGCGATTTGCAGTTGGTGAAACTGCAACCCTAGTGATTAACCTCTGTTTTGCAGGTGGTGTGAACAGTCCATATTTGTTTCATGATTGTTGAAAATCAAAATTATTAATTTCAGATCTTTCATGAATTAATTCTTGAATTGACAATCAGTTTCGGACAATTTCAGACTAGATTGGACCAAAACTGTTTGGACCAAATCTAGGTTTCGAAGGGGATTGTTTTTCAGTCCATTTTTCTCACACTTGCTGTTCCAAATCTAATGTTCAATTACAGGGATTAATTCAGCCAACCTGTAAAGCCCATTTTTAAATGGTTAAAACTGCAAAAGCCCACTCTTGTGTGAAAAGATGTATGGGCCAAACTGCTAACTACGATTCAGCCCATAGATCTGAGTGCCGAATGCAACTCAGATCTGCAACACTCATGATTTTGTGATTTTTTTCTTTTAGAGGGTAATAACTTCAAGATAGAAAGCAAAACAGGTCTCCTTTTATTAAAATTAAACTGAAACAAGGAAAATAAAGTAATCTACTAAAGAGAAAAGAAGCATAACTACAGTAATACAACAGTTGCATTCAAAGCAAAAATGAAAAATTAAACAAATTAAACCAACTATGAATGCAATGCTGAAGAACTACATCTGAAGAACTACATCTACCAGCTACACTAAATCAGCAATCAAATATGAAGTAGATCATCAATGGGAAAGAGAGCTAACTAGATCAGCAGTGGAGTTTCATGCTAATTGCTGTACTGTAGCAGCCCTGCTACAGCTCTGAATGCTAGTGGAATGCACTGCTGCTTTTATTGAATATGTGAGGCATCACAATTATTCAATCCAAACACACATCCTCACCAAATTTAGATTGGGTACAAGTGGGTAAAGCCAAGAATTCAGTCCACCCAGAATTCATAGAATGCTCTGTATCAGTTCAGTCCTCATATCATATCAACTGCATTTCAGATTTGAATTTCTCTCATTCTTTGCTATCCATTCACCCTTGAGGCAGGTTGGATGTATCATAGGGTGGATTGGGGTAGTGATGGCACCCAATTCACCTCAAACTTGCATCGATTCAGATCTGAGTTCAGAGGAATTCAGATCTGAACTGAGCAGATCTGTAACAACAGAATTCAGATCTGAACTCAAGTCTGAGTTTGGATCTGAATTCTCAATTGCCTTACCTTCAGTTATTGCTACCAAATTGTTTTTGGGGAATAGCAGAAGTGCCCTAGGGTGAATTGGGGTGGTGATGACACCCAATTCCCCTCAAAATTTCATCAGTTCAGGTCTGAGTTCAGAGGAACTCAGATCTGAACTGTTGCAGATCTGCAATAGCAGAATTCAGATCTGAAATCAGATCTGAGTTCTGATCCGAATTCTCAATTGCTCCTCTTGTTGTTCAAAAGATCTCCCCTTTTTTTTTTCATTTGTTTTTTTCTTTTTGTAATGAAAGAAAGAAAAAAAAATAAAGTCTGAAACACAAGCAACTCTTTTCGGCTGAGTGCTGCAGATCTGAAATCTGCTGATCTGAGTGCCGAATGCAACTCAGATCTGCAACACTCATGTTTATGTGAATTTTTTCTTCTTTTTTTTTTTTCTTTTTGAAGGGAACAACATCAAGATTGAATAGAAATCAAATATGCCTTTATTAAAATGAAACTGAAACCAAAAAAAAAGAAAGTAATCTACTTAAGAAAGAAGAAACATAACTACAATAGTACAACAGTTGCATTCAAAACTAAAATGTAAAGTTAAGCAAATTAAACCAACTATGAATTCAATGCTGAATGATACCAGATTAATAATGCTCAATATTTCCTAATATTGCTTCTATAAATCCCCGGCAACGGCGCCAAAAACTTGATGTGTGGCTCATTGTGACACTAGCAAGTGCACTAGCCGTTCAAGTAATAAAGTAGCGAGTGAAGTATCGTTCCCACGAGGATTTAGGAAACAATTACCAATACTAAATTTAACATTTCTTATCTGATCAACAAATAAATCAAAACTCTAATGAAAGCTAAGAAATCCTAAATTAAAATCTATCTAAATCATTGGCCCAATTGCCTTCAAATCAGGTTAGAAGAGTAAGCAGTAAATGTCAATCTCAGAATTTAGCAATCTATCAATTTGGATCAATCGAATGAATCATGATTGAGCCTTGGTTTGGTGAATCCCCAAGGTCATGAACAGCCTCTCTCAAGCACATGTCCATCCTATGCATGAGTGATGGTTCTTCTATCTCTAGCAAGAATCTAATCCCCATGCATGCATTTCTTCAAACACTTCTAAGGCATCAATTCAAATCTGAATTGATCACCAACTGAATTGTGCAAGTTATCTCTAACCTTGCACTCAATTCAGTTCTTGAATAATAGATCTGAATTCTTAGAGTCTCTCTCAAGCACTCTAGGAATTCCAAGCTGTAGATTAATTCGCCCAATCTGAAATTTGTAGATCTGAATTCTCTTTCAAGCAATTCAGATCTTGCAATCTCAGATCTGAGAATTCAGATATGAGTTTTGAAGGTTAGTTGGCCGAATTGATCTGCAATCACACCCTTATTCAAGAAACTTCAAGTACAAATCATGACCATTTGAATGAATAAAAAAAAATTAGATTGCTGAACTGAAATTTTACAAGCTGAAATACATCAAGGAAGAATGGAAACAAGAAGAAAGAAGAAAGAACATATAACTAAGAAACTGAAGTCAAATCAAAAGAGAATGAAACTACAAATGATTTATTACAGAAGATCTTTGAATCACAAACTTTCAATTCGAACTCACCTTCTTCTTCTAGCTTGCTTGTCTTGAACTTCCTTCAACCCTTCTTCTTCTTCTTCCTTGCGCCTAGTCTTCTTCTCTTCTCTTCTCTCAAGGTGGCCGAACCTCTAAGAGTGGGAGAGCCTTCCTCTCAAGCAATTGAACACCTTCTCCCCTCCTAGAGGCCTCCTTATATAGTTTTTCAAGGGGGCTCTTGCCCCTTCTTGAAGCCTCTAGAATGGGGTGTATTACACCCCTCATGAACCTTCTAGAGTGCTCCCTCCTTCTCTTCAAGAAACTCCTAGAAGTTGCCGCCCCTAGCTCGCTTTGGGCTGCTATTTGGGCTACAACTTAGCTTGCTTTTGAGCTCATGTGGGCTACACTCTAGGCCGTTATTTGGGCTAAAAATGGGCTGGGCCAAAATTTCCTTCTTTCTAGGCTTCTTCCCTTGGATTTTCCAAAGAGTTTCACTTGCTCTTCTTGGGCCGAATGAAATTCTCTTGCTCTCATGGTTGGGCCGGGCTGAACTTGATAAATTTTGGATTTTCTCTTCTTGCTTTTGCCTTCTTTTTGTTGATTTGGCTCCCCCTGAAATCTTTCTTGCAATCAAGCTAAAATAGGGCAAAATTTAATTAAACCATCATAAAATTTCATGCAAAAACCTCATAAAATATAGATAAATTGTAGGTTCATCAATAATGTTATGGATTTCAAATGGGCTTTACCATAGTTAATTGATTGGATCAATTCCTCCTTTACATGTGATGATTGGATATTTGATGTGCTGTGACCTTGGGCCATAAGCACTTGGCCCATGAAGACTCGTTAGTGGCTCTTGCGCACACCATGGCGGAATGCACATCATTGCCATGGTGTCCCTTAAGGTCATTCGATGACCCCTCTATGCTTGGTGGACCCCACAACCCTAAAAAGGGATGCATACGAAACCCCTAGCCGATTTAGTTCCCCCAGAAATCTGACTTTATGAAAGTCAGTGGGAGCCACCTTGGTTTGACCTAAAAATTAGAACTAGGGCATAATTTTGTTCCATCCAGCAAATATGAGTGCATGTGATAGGGAGATCCATGTGATGGACTCTCTAAAGGCCTTTCCTCATTAGCACTATGATGGGTCCTTCAGTAATGAGAAAACGCACCATAAAATTGGGCTATCCATTTGCTGTTGGATCAGTCAGAGTGTTTCATAAGATGATAGGAGCGTCATAAACCGATGTGAGAGGGGCTTCACCAGAAAATGAGAACTCTCTCATGGTACCTTGGCGTAACCTGAATATGATGAGTGAGCACTCACTAGACAGAAAGGTTTGCTTGAAAACGGCTCTGAACCTTGTTTGATAGAGGCCAAAGGGAAACTCAATTGATGAGTGGATATGATCCGTCACAGAAAGGTGGTGGGGTTATGCAGCTGAAACAGATGGCTTCACGCACCCCATGTGATTTCCCACATTTCTAGAGACATTTTATTGTCTCTATCATTGAGAAAGGAGGGAAATCTCATAGATGAACAAATGGGAATGGAACATAGATTAAAAACCATATCTATGTAGGTAACATGAATCATACTAAGGTTGTGGACTAACGTCTTTGCTATTTTATCAGAAAATGGCAAATGGTCAATTCGCAAAGCTTCTAGATGATAACAAGCTTAGGGGCCCAAACTATGCCGAATGGTACAAAAATCTTATGCTGGTCCTAATTTCTGAAAAGTTAGATAAGTTGGTGAAAAATCCTACCCTAGAGCATCCGGGTGATAGGGCTTCTGAGGCCCGTAGGAGGGATTACTAAGATTGGGAGGATAAGAACTCCCTAGCCCGCTGCTTTGTCATTGCCTCACTGGACAACACAATACAGAGGCAGTTCGATCAGATCGAACTAGCCAATGACATATTGGACAGTCTAAAGACAATGTGTGAAGAACAAAACCGTTCTATTCGATAGAAGATCCTGAAAGTGTTCATGATCGTGTAGATGTCCAAGGGGCAGAAAGTTCATGACCATTGTCTTTGGATGATGGGCTACATTAATGAACTCGAAGCCCTTGGATTCGGGATAGATCTTGGCATGCAAGTGGATGTCATCCTGAATTCTTTGCCCTCTTCCTTCAATGCATTCACAATGTACTACAACATGAATAAGCTGAATGTCAGCGTACAGGAACTCAGCAATATGTTGCAGAGGGCCGAGGATCTACTCAAGAAGGATGAGCCTATGGTTATGCATGCTGAAACTAACAAATCGGGTAAGAAAAGGAGAAAGGCAAAGAATCCCCATAAAGGAGCTGCCAAGCCTAAGAAGTAGAAAAAGAACAACACATCTGATGTCTATCACTTTTGCAAGCAGACCGGCCACTGGAAGAGGAACGGTCCTGCCTACCTGGAATCTAAGAAAAGTAACATCGAAACTTGTGTCATAGAAACTAATATGTTAGTTACTTCTGTGTCCTGGTGTGTTGACTCCGGGACTTCAACTCATGCGTGCAACTCACTGCAGGGGTTCAAAATTAGCAGATGATTGAGTGAAGGGGAAGTGACACTATTATTGAGAATGACTGCAAGTGTGTAGCTGTGGCAATAGGAACCATACAATTACTTTTAAGAGAAGGAGTGTTTGTACTTAAAGATTGTCTTTATGTACAGAACTTGAGAAGAAATTTAATTTCTGTTTCTAAACTGTGTGCTGATGGATATACTGTTTATTTTAGTAATATGATTGTTGTTAAACGGAATAACAAATTCATCGCATGTGGGGAACTGGAGAACGGTCTCTATGTTCTACATCCTTCTCTGGAAACTAACTTAACCGAAACTACGTCAGTCGAAAATTCCAAGAAAAGTAATCGTTATACAGCAAATCCCACGTGCCTCTAGCATTACTGGCTTGGCCATATCGGTGTTGACCGAATGACAAGGCTGGTAAAGGATGGTCCTTTGGATTTTCTAACCGTAGAAAATCTTTCCACTTGTGAGCCTTGCCTTCAAGGTAAGATGACTAAGCGGCCATTTGACAGAAAGCCTAAAAGGTCTGCAGGAACACTTGACCTACTACATACTGATGTATATGGTCCCTTGAGTGTTAAGACACGAAATCAACACGTGTATTTCATCACCTTTACAGATGATTTTTCACGATAATGTTACGTGTACCTAATGAGACACAAGTCTGAATGCTTTGAAATGTTCAAAGAGTTTAGACAAGAAGTCGAGAAACAGTTAGGGAGAGAAATTAAGACCTTTTGATCGGATCGAGGTGGCGAGTATCTATCTGACGAATTCAGGGACTACTTAAAGGTCAACGGGATAGTGTCACAATTAGCTCCTACTGCCACACCTCAACTCAACGGTGTTTCAGAGAGGAGGAATAGGACCTTGTTGGACATGGTCTAGTCACTTCTCATAAACTCAAAATTACCCACATCCTTTTGAGGATATGCATTAGAGGCTGCTATCTATGTACTGAATCGGGTTCCAAGCAAATCGGTTCCAAAGACTCCATATGAACTATGGACCGGAAGGAAGCCAAGTGTGAGACACTTGAAGATTTGGGGTTGTCCTACACACGTTAAAAGAACAAGTGCGGGAAAGTTGTAATCCAAAACCAGTCGTTCTCTATTTATAGGCTACCCAAAAGATTCGGTGGGTTATCTATTCTATGACCCAAGAGGGCAGAAAGTGTTCTACAGTCGAAACACCCAATTCTTACAAGCCGGATACATCCTGGACACCCATCGTCAGGAAATAGTTCTTGATGAGGAGAGCTCAGGAGCAGTGGGAGATGTCCCAAAGGTTCTATGTAGTTACCAACCTAGAAGATCCACTCGGGTATCCAAGCCACCAATCCGTTATGGTTATGACCAGGATAGTTACCTGGTGGAAGCCTTGACTAGTGAGGAGGATCCCGTAACTTACGCAGAAGCTGTGTTAGACATAGATTCCTAGAAGTGGGTGGAGGCCATGAGAGCTGAAATGGACTTGATGGAAACCAATGGAGTATGGACTCTAGTAGATCCGCCCTCTGGGGTAAAATCAATTGGTTGCAAATGGATCTACAAGAGGAAGAAGGGCCCCCAATGGCCATGCTCAAATCCATTAGGATCCTGCTAGCTGTAGCAGCATACCATGACTATGAGATTTGGTAGATGGATGTCAAAACCGCATTCCTGAATGGAGATCTTAGTGAAGATATCTACATGCAGCAGCCGCAAGGCTTGATTGATGCTGGTCAGGAACACAAGGTATGTAAACTTAATAGATCCATATATGGACTTAAGCAAGCTTATCGGAGTTGGAACATCCGTTTTGATTCTGCCATCAAAACGTTTGACTTTGAGTAGAATCCGGATGAGCCATGTGTTTACAGGAAGTCTTGTGGGGATAAGATCACCTTTTTGGTGTTGTACATGGACGATATCCTACTCATTGGGAATGGTGTAGGAATGTTGACTTTGGTCAAGGTATGGCTATCATAGCAGTTCTCCATGAAATATTTTGGAGAAGTTTCATACATACTGGGTCTTCGACTCTATAGAGATAGATCGAAGTGGATAATTGGATTATCACAGGCTGCTTATATTGACAAAATTGTCAAAAGATACAACATGTAGAACTCCAAGAAAGGAAACGTTCCTTTCAGGCACGGAGTCACTCTCTCCAAGAAGATGTCTCCAAAGACTTCTGAGGATATTGAGGGCATGAGAAATGTTCCCTATGCCTCAGTCGTAGGGAGCATCATGTATGCCATGCTGTGCACTCGCCTGGACATTGCTCAGGCGGTGAGTGTGGTAAGCAGATTCTAGGCCAACCCAAGGTAGGAGCATTAGACTGCTGTGAAGAACATACTCAAATACCTTCGAAGGATAAAAGAGTTTTGTCTGGTATTCGATAGTAATTCACTACAAGTTCTAGGGTATACTGATGCCGATTTTCAGTCGGATCCAAATGATAGAAAGTCTACATCTGGGTATGTTTTCACGATAGGATTGTGTGTTGTTTGCTGAAAAAGCAACAAATAGGGGTCCACTACAGATTCCACAACCGAGGTCGAGTACATTGCCGCAAGTGAAGCTGACAAGGAAGCTGTGTGGATGAAGAAATTCATACACGAATTGGGAGTGATTTCATCCAGCACATCACCCATCCCGTTGTTGTGTGACAACAATGGAGCGATCGCCCAGGCTAAAGATCCTCGGGCCCCTCAAAGTCAAAGCACATCGAGAGGAAGTACCACGCACGATGGGAGATCATTGGTACAGTGGACGTCCTAATTCAGAAGGTAGCATCAGCGGATAATGTGGCAGAACCATTGACTAAGCCACTGACATGGAAGGTGTTTGAGAAACACGTGAAAAGTATGGGACTTCGGCTTGTACCAGATTGGACCTAAGTGCAAATGGGAGCTGTTAGACAGTTTTGTTTGCCCTTAGCATCAATCCGATTTGATGTACTTTTGTTATTAGTGTAAATAAATAAAGTGCATGTTTGATTCATGTTGTTTGGTATAATTCTGTGTAAGACCCTAAAACTGGACACTTAAAGAGACTCGTGTTAGTTTTAAATGTTCACAGCCATTGGATAAGTCTGGGGAGATTTATCCTGCCAAGGCTGATACTGGTGTGCCACCAAGTGTTGGGATGGCCTGTCTCGGTCACCCGGGTAAGACCCAAGGCACATGTAGTATGGTATTACTCGAATCCTTGAACCGGACTAGATTTGCAGCATTGCCCTGGACCTTAGAGATAGATGGGCAAAATTGGAAAGTTACACCTGACCCCTAGACTCGATTATGACACTTCACTAGGTGTCGGATCGAGTTGTCTTTGATATGCCAATCAGTGAGATCCTTAGCGGGGATCAAAACCTGGGTATGTTGGGACAGTCCGAGAATTCATATGAGTGGGTGATCATAGTGACAATGGAGATCTTAGTGAAGATATCTACATGCAGTAGCCGCAAGGCTTGATTGCTGCTGGTCAGGAACACAAGGTATGTAAACTTAATAGATCCATATATGGACTTAAGCAAGCTTCTCGGAGTTGGAACATCCGTTTTGATTCTGCCATCAAAACGTTTGACTTTGAGTAGAATCCGGATGAGCCATGTGTTTACAGGAAGTCCTGTGGGGATAAGATCACCTTTTTGGTGTTGTACATGGACGATATCCTTCTCATTGGGAATGGTGTAAGAATGTTGACTTTGGTCAAGGTATGGCTATCACAGCAGTTCTCCATGAAATATTTTGGAGAAGTTTCATACATACTGGGTCTTCGACTCTATAGAGATAGATCGAAGTGGATAATTGGATTATCACAGGCTGCTTATATTGACAAAATTGTCAAAAGATACAACATGTAGAACTCCAAGAAAGGAAACGTTCCTTTCAGGCACGGAGTCACTCTCTCCAAGAAGATGTCTCCAAAGACTTCTGAGGATATTGAGGGCATGAGAAATGTTCCCTATGCCTCAGTCGTAGGGAGCATCATGTATGCCATGCTGTGCACTCACCTGGACATTGCTCAGGCGGTGAGTGTGGTAAGCAGATTCTAGGCCAACCCAAGGTAGGAGCATTAGACTGCTGTGAAGAACATACTCAAATACCTTCGAAGGACAAAAGAGTTTTGTCTGGTATTCGATGGTAATTCACTACAAGTTCTAGGGTATACTAATGACGATTTTCAGTTGGATCCAAATGATAGAAAGTCTACATCTGGGTATGTTTTCACGATAGATTGTGTGCTGTTTGCTGAAAAAGCAACAAATAGGGGTCCACTACAGATTCCACAACCGAGGTCGAGTACATTGCCGCAAGTGAAGCTGACAAGGAAGCTGTGTGGATGAAGAAATTCATACACGAATTGGGAGTGATTTCATCCAGCACATCACCCATCCCGTTGTTGTGTGACAACAATGGAGCGATCGCCCAGGCTAAAGATCCTCGGGCCCCTCAAAGTGTTCTTCCAAAAGAACTTGACCCTTCGCAAGAATCAACTAGACGGCTTGTGAATACAACTCCCACCAATATTTTCTCCAAAAGATTGGTATCAAGATCAAATCTTGATTTCTCCCAAGAACTGGAGATCGAACTACTGTAGGCGGCGGCTGCAGGAAGGAGGAGGCAAGAGAGTATTTGCAAAGTGCAGAATTCTCTCATCTAGTAATCTCAGCTCTGAAGACAAGGATCTATAGATTGCATTGTATATATAAAGGCGGCCTCCCCCTTTTCCTTTTATAGACTTAAAGGGATCAGATCCTAATCCCTTTAGGAGTTGCTTACCCAAATCATATTTGGATTAGAAGTCCCTTTAAGTGATAAGGGATAACCCTTATCTTATTTGCAAATTAGATCAGTCATCTCCTAATCGAATTAGGAGGTTTCCAGATCTAAATCTTATTTAGATCATGGACTCTCTAACTGGATAGGGTCTGGGCACAATCCTATCAGCTGATCCATCTCATAATTTGCCCCTTAAGTGACTAATCAAAGTAGCCAAGTTTGAAATGGGCTTAAGGCCCATTAAAGGTTGTATTCATTTAGCCTTCCAAACTACTGCCCAGTTGGGCTTCCTTGTATGGCGTGGGACCCTAACATTGATCTACACATCAGCCACATGGGTTCAACCCAGCCTCTGCTACAAGGCCTGGCCGAATACAATGTTAAGGATAGAGCACCCCCTGAAACCCATATAATGGGCTCTATGGGCCCAACACCTACCCTAAGTGGTCCCTGGGCCAAGCCACCTTCTAACACCCAGGGACTGTGGGCAGATGCAAGATTAGCCCATCAGGTATTATCCTCAATGGTCTTACACTTAACCTCTCTGCCCATAATGATCATACACTGCCCGACAAGAGAGGACCTCTCCCTCGGCTGCAAGGAACAGTGTTGCACTCTCTGTTCATATGGATCCCGGGAATTAAAACCTTTTGCAAATCAATTTGAAACCATAATATATATACTTTTATATCTCATATAAAATATATTTTGCAAAAACAAATCTCAACGATTGAAATCGGCTGCCGGTAGTCTTGGTTTCCATCAGTGAGAGTGGATCCCCAGTCATTACCTTTGTCCGACAAAGGGGCTGATCCTGTTACTATGATCACCCATTGAGATGAATTCTCAGACTGTCCCAACATACCTAGGTTTTGACCCCCACTAAGGATCTCAGTGATTGGTATATCAAAGACAGCCCAATCCGTCACCTAGTGTAGTATCATAATTGAGTGTTGGGGTCGGGTGTAACTTTCCAGTTTTGCCTATCAATCTCCAAGGTCCAGGGCAATACTGGAAATCTGGTCCAGTTCAAAGATTCAATTAATCCTACACTATAAGTGCCTAGGGTCTCAACCCGGCAGCTGAGAGAAACCACCCCAACCGACTTGGTGGCACCACAGTGTCAGCCTTGTCAGGATAGGTCTCCCTAGACCGACCCACTGGTTGTGAACATTCTAAACTAACACGAGTCTCATTAAGTGTCTAGTTTAAGGGTATTACACAGAAACATACCAAGGGCACATGAATCAAATTTGCACTTTTATTCATTTTCAATAAACTCATAAAGTACATCATTTTGATTGAAGCTAAGGGCATACAAAACTATCCAACAACTCCCACTTGCACTTAGGTCCAATCAGGTACTAGCCGGAGTCCCATGCTTTCCACGTGTTTCTCAAATACTTTCTGTGAAAGTGGCTTAGTCAATGGGTCTACCACATTGTCCGCTGATGCTACCTCTTAATATCATCATCCCGTAGGTCCAGTGTTGTCATACAACAGTGGAATGGGTGATGCGCCGAATTCCAAATTCAGGAATGAACACCTTCATTCGTAAGGCGGCCTCACTTATGGCAATGCATTCGGCTTGGGTTGTGGACTATTAATTTGCTACTTAGGACCCCTGTTTGCTGACATCCAGGAAATAGTACACGATCCTATCATGAAAACATATCCAGATGTAGACTTTCTATCATCTGCATCCAGGAAATAGCACACGATCCTATCTGCACTAAGTTACCATCGAATACTAGACAAAACTCTTTTGTCTTTCAAAGGTACTTAAGTATGTTTTTCACAGCAGTCCAGTGCTCCTGTCCTGGGTTGGCCTAAAATCTGCTTACTACACTCACTGTTTGAGAAATGTCAGGATGAGTGCATAGCATGGCATACATGATGCTCCCTACGGCATAGGCATAGGGAACGTTTTTCATGCCATCAATCTCCTCAGAAGTCTTGGGAGACATCTTTTGGAGAGAGTGACTCCATGCCTGAAAGGAACATTTTCTTTCTTGGAGTTTTCCATGCTGTATCTTTTGACTATTTTGTCAATGTATGCAAATTGGGATAATCCTATTATCCGCTTCGATTTATCTCTATAGAGTCGAAGACCTAGTATATAGGAGGCTTCTCCAAGATCTTTCTTGGAGAAGTGCTATGAAAGCCATACTTTCACCATAGTCAACATTCCTACATCATTTCCAATGAGTAGAATGTCATCTAAATACAGAACCAAGAAGGTAACCTTATCTCCACTGTACTTCCTGTAAACACAAGGTTCATCCGGATTCTGCTCGAAGTCAAACTATTTGACAGCAAAGTCAAAACGGATATTCCAACTTCTAGAAGCTTGCTTAAGTCCATAAATGGATCTATTGAGTTTGCATACCATGTTTTCCTGACCCGCAGTTATGAAGCCTTGCGGCTGCTGCATATAGATATCTTCAGTAAGATCTCCATTCAGGAATGCAATTTTGACATCCATCTGCCAAATCTCATAATCATGGTATGCTGCTACAGCTAGCAGGATCCTAATGGATTTAAGCATGGCCATAGGCGAAAAAGTTTCCTCATAATCGATGCCCTCTTTCTTAATGTACCCTTTCACCACTAGACGAGCTTTGAAGGTCTCAACCCTACCATCGAGGCCCTTCTTCCTCTTGTAAATCCATTTGCAACCGATTGCTTTTACCCCGGAGGGTGGATTTACTAGAGTCCAGACTCCATTTGTCTCCATTGAGTCCATCTCTGCTCTCATGGCCTCCACCCACTTCTGGGAATCTATGTCCAACATAGCTTCCGCATAAGTCACGGGATCCTCCTCACTAGTCAAGGTTTCCACCAGGTAACTATCCTGGTCATAACCATAATGGACTGGTGGCCTGGATACCCGAGTGGATCTTCTAGGTTGGTCACTACCTAGAACTTGTGGGACATCTCCCACTGCTCCTGAGCTCTCCTCATCAAGAACAATTTCCTGACGATGGGTGTCCAGGATGTAATCGATCTCCAAGAATTGGGCACTTCGACTGCAGAACACTTTTTGCTCACTTGGGTCATAGAAAAGGTAACCTACAGAGTCTTTTGGGTAGCCTAAAAATAGGCAACGGCTAGTCTTGGATTCCAACTTGTCTGCACTCGTTCTTTTAACGTGTGCTGGACAACCCCAAATCTTCAAGTGTCTGACACTTGGTTTCTTTCCGGTCCAAAGTTTATATGGAGTGTTCGGAACCAATTTGATTGGAACCCGATTCAGCACGTAAATTGCAGTCTAATGCGTAACCCCAAAAGGATGTGGGTAACTCTGAGTGTATGAGAAGTGACCGGACCATATCCAATTAGGTCATATTCCTCCTCTCTGAAACACCGTTAAGTTGTGGTGTAGCAGGAGGAGCTAATTGTGATACTATCCCATTGTCCTTTAAGTAGTCTTTGAATTCGTCAGAGAGATACTCACCACATCGATCTGATCGAAGGGCCTTAATTTCTCTCTGTAACTATTTCTCAACATTTTGTCTAAACTCTTTGAACTTTTCAAAGGATTCAGACTTGTGTATCATTAGGTACACGTAACCATATCATGAGAAATCATCTGTGAAGGTGACGAACTACACGTGTTGATTCCGTGTCCTAACACTCAGGGGACCACATACATCAGTATGTATTAGGTCAAGTGTGCCTGTACATCTTTCAGGCTTACTGTTAAATGGCCGTTTCATCATCTTGCCTTGTAGGCAAGGCTCATAGGTGGAAAGATCTTCTACAATTAGAAAATCCAAAGGACCATCCTTTACCAACCTTGTGATTCGGTCAACACCAATGTGGCCAAGTCGGTAATGCCACAGACACGTGGGATTAACTATATCATGGGCTCTCTTCTTGGGGATTTCAACCGACATAGTTTCAGTTATGTTAGTTTCTAGAGAAGGATGTAGAACATAGAGACCGTTCTCCAGTTCTCCGTATGCGAAGAATCTGTTATTTCTTTTAATAGTAATCATATTACTAAAGAAAACAGAATAACCATCTGCACACAATTTTGAAACAAAAATCAAATTTCTCCTTAAATTTTGTACATAAAGACAATCTTTCAGTACAAATATTCATTCTCTAAAAATTAACTCCACGGTTCCTATTGCCACGACTGCAACATTTGTAGTAGTCCCCAAGTAGAGTGTAACTTCTCCCTCACTCAGCCTTCTGCTTACCTTGAACCCCTACAGTGAGTTACACACATGAGTTGAAGCCCCGGACTAAATACACCAAGACGCAGAAACTACCAACAAATTGGTTTCTATAACACAAGATTCAAAATTACCTTTCTTGGATTCCAGGTAGGCAGGACAGTTCCTTTTCCAGTGGCCAGTCTTCTTGTAGAAGTGATAGGCATCCGATGCTTTGTCTTTCTTCTGCTTCTTACCCTTAGTGGCTTTCTTCTGAGGCTTCTTTGCCTTCCTCTTTCTCTTGCCTATCTTGCTAGCTTCAACAAGCATAGCTACATGCACATCCTTTCAAATCAATTCTTCATCTCTTTGCAACATATTGCTGAGCTCTTGCAAGCTGACATTCAGCTTGTTCATGTTATAGTTCATGATGAACGGATTAAAGGAAGGAGGCAAAGAATTAAGGATAGCATCTATCTGGGTTGCAAGGTCCAGCCCGGATCCAAGAGCCTCCAGTTCGTTGATGTATCCCATCATCCGAAGACAATGGTCGTGAACTTGTTGGCCCTTTGACATTTGTGCAGTCATGAACTGTTTCAAGACCTTTTGTCGAGTAGAACGATTCTGCTCTTCATACATCGTCCTGAGACTGTCCAATATGTCCTTGGTGAGTTCGATCTGATCGAACTGCCTTTGTATTGGATTGTCTAAGGAAGCAATGATGTAACACCGGGCAAGGGAGTTTTTCTCCTCCCATTCCTGATAGTTTCTCCTTCGGGCCTTAGAAGCCCTGTCACCCGGACGCTCTGGGGCAGGATTCTTTGCCACTTTGTCCAACTTTTCAAAAGCTAGGACCAACATAAGGTTCCTGTACCAATCGGCATAGTTTGGGCCCTTAAGCTTGTTGTCATCAAGAAGCTTTGCAAAAGATCCATTTGCCATTTTCTGATAAAAGAGCAAACATCCGTCCACAACATAATTTGATTCATGTTCATTTCATAGATATGGATTTTAATCTACGATCCATTTTCATTTATGCATCTCTGAGATTTCCCTCCTTTCTCAGTGACGGAGACCACAGGTTGTCTCTAGAAATGTGGGAAATCACATAGGGTGCATGGAGCCAACTGTTTCAGCTACATAACCCCATCACCTTTCTGTGAAGGATCATATCCACTCATCATATGAGTTTTCCCTTTGGCCTCTGTCAGACAAGGTTCAGAGCCATTTTCAGGTAAACCTTTTTGTCCAGTGAGTGCTTACCCATCATGTTCGTGAACGCCAAGGTACCATGAGAGAGTTCCCATTTTCTGGTGAAGCCCCTCCCACATCGGTCTATGACACCCCTATCATCTCATGAAACACTCAGACAAGTCCAACAACAAATGGATAGCCCATTTTCTGGTGCATTTTCTCATTACTGAAGGACCCATCCTCATGCTAATGATGGAAGGCCTTTAGAGAGTTCATCATATGAATCTCCCTATCACATGCACTCATATTAGTTGGAGGGAACAATTAATTACGCCCTAGTTTGATTTAGGTCAAACCAAAGTGGCTCCCACTGACTTTCATAAAGTCAGATTTCGGTGGGCCTTAAATCGGTTAGGGTTCCACACGTAACCTCTTGGTGAGGTGTGGGGCCCACCCTGAGGGAGGTCATCCAATGACCAAAAGGGACACCATGGCAATGATGTGCATTCAGCCATGGTGTGCGCAAAAGCCACTGTCGAATGAGCATGGGCCAAGAACTTATGGCCCATGTACGCAGCACATCACACATCCAAACATCTCATGTAGGGATAAATTGATCCAATCAATTAATTATCTGTAAGGCCCATTGGAAGCCCATTTTAAATCCATAATAATAACCATTAATATTATATAGGTATATGGGCTGAATTAGGGTTACCCAGTTCGGCCCATATAGCTTTATCCTTTGAAGTGGGCTTTTAGCAGTTTTAACTATTTAAAACTGGGCCTTTACAGGTTGGGCCGAATTAACCATTTAATTAAATATCAATCCTCAGGCCCATTAGTGGGAAAATTAGGGCTGACTTTCAGCCTTGATTAAACCCTAGATTTGGTCCAAATAGTTTGAACCAATCTTGGTTCGAATGGGTCTAGGGTTTAATCTTTAATTAAATCTTTAATTCAAGAAAATAATCTAAAATTAAATAACTGATAAAAGAAAATCAAGAATCAATTAAATAGGGCTGTTCGCACACTCCATCCTGCAAAACAGAGGTTAGATCATAATCTGCAGTTTCATAAACTGCAAATCGCAGATAGCAAATGTCCCATCTTCAAAATCTCCTTCTCTGCGAAATTTCCCTTTCTGCGCCGCTATCTTTGATCCAAAATAAATTTAAATAGAAATCCTATTTCTATTAATAATTACATCAAATCGAATGCCTATACATTGAGTCTAAAAATAAAAAAAAATTAGTTACAGACCAAATGTAATAAATAAATCAAGAAACTACAAATCTTGCAATTCTCCCTACACAATCAAGAATTCGATCTCCTCTTATACGAACAACCCATAAATCAAGAAAATCATATAGAACTATCCTAAAAAATAATCAGATTTATATAAAATTAATTTCAGATTATTTTCCCATCAATTTTTGGAACAAGTTTCCCAAAACCCATATCTGCGCAAATTGGGTAGAACGCCTTCTCCCTATTTGCGTAGGTTCAGATCTGAAACAGAATGGTTCAAGATTTGAACCTAGCTTTGATACCACTAAAGGGATAGGATATCCATCACATGGATGCCCAAAGATTGCGGAATAAGGGGGCGAATTTCAAAAATTTTTCTCTCCCTTCAACTGGGAATCGAATTCCCTATTTAGAAAATCATATTTTCAAGGATCATTCTTGAACCATAAATTGAAATAGATCTGAACCAAAAGGAGTAGGGAGAGATAATACCTGATACAGAGAAGCAGTATCTCCCAACGGAGGTGTTCACGCCCAAGGAAGGATCCAAAATCTGCTCCTACTGAAGATGGCGCAGTGCAGGGAGGAGGAGAATCAGCAATGTTCTTCCAAAAGAACTTAACCCTTTGCAAGAATCAACTGGATGGTTTGTGAATACAACTCCCACCAATCTTTTCTCCAAAAGATTGGTATCAAGATCAAATCTTGATTTCTCCCAAGAACTGGAGATCGAACTACTATAGGCGGTGGCTGCAGGAAGGAGGCGGCAAGAGAGTATTTGCAGGGTGCAGAATTCTCTCTTCTAGTAATCTCAGCTCTAAAGGCAAGGATCTGTGGATTGCATTGTATATATAAAGGCTAATGTCCCCTCTTCCTTCTATAAACTTAAAGGGATCAGCTCCTAATCCCATTAGGAGTTGCTAACCCAAATCAAATTTGGATTAGAAGTCCCTTTAAGTGATAAGGGATAATCCTTATCTTATCTACAGATTAGATCAGCCATCTCCTAATCTAATTAGGAGGTTTATAGATCTAAATCTCATTTAGATCTAGAACTCTCTAAGTGGATAGGGTTTGGGCCCAATCCTATCAGCTGATCCATCTCATAATTCGCCCCTTAAGTGACTAATCAAATTAGCCCAGTTTGAAATGTGCTTAAGGCCCATTTAAGGTTATGTATTCATTTAGCCTTCCAAACTATTGCCCAGTTAGGCTTCCTTGTATGGCGTGGGACCCTAACATTGATCTACACATCAGCCACATGGGTTCGGCTCAGCCTCTGCTACAAGGCCTGGCCGAATACACTGTTAAGGAAAGTGCACCCCCTGAAGCCCATCTCATGGGCTCTATGGGCCCAACACTTACCCTAAGTGGTCATTGGGCCAAGCCACATTGTAACACCCAGGGACTGTGGGAAGATGCAAGATTAGCCCATCAGGTATTATCTTCAATGGTCTTACACTTAACATCTCAGCTCATAATGATCATACACTGCCCGACAAGAGAGGATCTCTCCCTCGGCTGCAAGGAACAGTGTTGCACTCTCTGCTCATATGGATCCCGGGAATTAAAACCTTTTGCAAATCAATTTGAAACCATAATATATATACTTTTATATCTCATATAAAATATATTTTGCAAAAACAAATCTCAACGATTGAAATCGGTTGCCAGCAGTCTTGGTTTCCATCAGTGAGAGTGCATCCCCGATCATTACCTTTGTCCGATAAAGGGGCTGATCCTGTTACTATGATCACCCATTGAGATGAATTTTTAGACTGTCCCAACATACCCAGGTTTTGACCGCCGCTAAGGATCTCACTGATTGGTATATCAAAGACAGCCCAATCCGACACCTAGTGCATTATCATAATCGAGTCTAGGGGTCGGGTGTAACTTTCCAGTTTTGCTCATCAATCTCCAAGGTCCAGGGCAATACTGGAAATCTGGTCTAGTTCAAAGATTCAGGATAGGTCTCCCTAGACCGACCCACTGGCTGTGAACATTCTAAACTAACACGAGTCTCATTAAGTGTCCAGTTTAAGGGTATTACACAGAAACATACCAAGGGACATGAATCAAATGTGCACTTTTATTCATTTACAATAAACTCATAAAGTACATCATTTTGATTGAAGGTAAGGGCATACAAAATTGTCCAACAATGATCACCCATCTATGGGGCGGATCTGAGATTAATGTTAGTAAAAGGATTGGGCCTTTAACCTTATCCACTCTGGGAGACCAAATTCAAATTAGATTTGAATCTGGTAACCTCCTGATAAGATCAGGAGTAAGCTAACTTAATCCGGAGATAGGATTAAGATAATCCCCTTTCCAAATACTGATTTGGATTGGGATAACTCATAATTTAGGAGGTTTCTTAATCAAGAAGAAAGGAAGAGAAACTCTAAGAGAGAAAAGAGATTTTCGAACCAAGGGTTCAAGCATGAAAGCATCCTACGAACTGAGATAGGATCTCATACACACTCCAGAGAGAAGAGAAGCAATTCAGCCAACTTCGTCCTAGGAGTTCTCCTCCAGCCGCCACCATTCCTTCTTACAAGATTTGATCTTTACAGAAGATAGAAATCAAGAAATCAATTCTTGACATCAGTCATGCAGAAAAGACTGTAAAAGATTTGGTGCTCAGAGTTTCTAGAGGGTTCTTGAGAAGGATCCAGTGTGTAGGATGCACTCTGCTGGTTCCGTTCCACCTACAGCTGTGTTATCTTCAACAGGAGTGGATCTTGGTGTCCTCTTTGGGCGTGAACACCAACTTTGGGAGATACTGCTTCTCTGGATCAGGTATAATCCTCCCTTTTCTTTTTGGTTCAGATTTGGTTTGATTATGGTTCAAGTAGGATCATTGAATATTGCATTCTAAATTTAGGGAATACAATTCCCAATTGGGAGAAGGTAGGAAAATTTTTGAAATTCGCCCACCCATTCTGCAATCTTTTTGGCATCCATAAGATGGATCCTACCATTCTTTCACATTTTATGCTCCATCTCACACTTGCCTTCTTTTCAAGATGTGAGTGCATTTTATGCTCCATCTCACACTTGCTTTCATTTCTATATGTGAGTGCATTTTATGCTCCATCTCACATTAGTCATGATTTTATTTTCTAATTTTTTTTTTTTTAGAATCACAGGGTTTCGCCGCCTGATCCATAAATTCATTGATTGTGGTCTCAATCTGCTATTTAGCCTAGGCACATGATTCCTAATAAGTTGAAATCATTCAAGGATAAGCTTCCAGGGAATAGAGTTTCGAAAAGCAAGGTTAAGAAGTGATGATCGAAGCATGCTAGGGTTTTTCATCATATTTTCCTAATCCCCCCACACTTAAGTTGTACATTGTCCTCAATGTATGTGATTATGCATAAGTAGAAGGATTTGGGGGTACTTCCCTGTTTGTCTTGTTGGGTTCCTGCTAAACACAAAAAAAAAATCAAAAACTTAAACAAAATAACAAAAAATCACAATGGGTTGCCTCCCACAAGCGCAATTGTTTAATGTCATTACGCTCGACGTTCTCCTCTGCTTCTTTAATCCAATGAATACCGAGGAATGTCCAATGAGATGTCTACCATAGAGGAGACATTTGCATCCTCGTGGAACAACTTCAATTGATGCCCATTCACCTTGAAGATTTTACCTGTGTCGAGACTTTTTATCTCTACTGCGCCATAAGGGAATACATTAGTCACACTAAAAGAACCCATTCATCTGAAATGCAGCTTACCTGGCATGAGTTGGAGGCGAGAGTTGTACAGTAAGACCTTTTGTCCAACTTTAAATTGTTTTCTTAAGAGTACATCGTCATGGAATGATTTGGCCTTTTCTTTATAGATTCTTGAATTTTCATATGCCTCTAACCTCAACTCTTCCAGCTCTTGCAACTGGAGCTTCCTTTCCTTCCCTGCCTCTTCCATATTCATGTTGCATCGCTTGATTGCCCAATAGGCCTTATGTTCAATTTCGACCGACAAGTGGCAAGATTTGCCAAAAATTAACCTGTAAGGGAACATTCCTATTGGGGTCTTGTAAGTTGTTCGATATGCCCAAAGAGCATCATCTAGACATAGGCTCCGATCCTTCCTTCCGTCTTTTTCAAGATGGACTTTACCTCTCTATTGGAAATTTCAGCTTGCCCGTTAGTCTGGGATGATAAGCAGTGGCAATTCGGTGATGTACCCCATGTCTTCTCAACAAGGCTTCGATTGTTCTATTGCAAAAGTGGGTCCCTTGATCGCTTATGATGGCTCAAGGGATGCCAAACCTACTGAAGATGTTAGACTTGATAAACCCTACAACACATTTAGAATCATCAGTTTGGGTGGCTTTGGCTTCTACCCATTTTGAGACATAATCGACTGCCAAAAGTATATAAGAAAAACCACAATAGGGAGGAAAGGGTCCCATGAAATTGATACCCCAAACATCAAATATTTCACATATAAGAATGGTGGTTTGGGGCATCTCATTCCTGCGAGATAATGTACCTATTTGTTGACATCTTTCACAGTTTTTACAAAACAAGTATGCATCTCTAAATAGGGTGGCCCAATATATCCCACTATCCAAGACTTTTTGAGCAGTCCTCCTTGGCCCAAAATGGCCACCACAAGCATAATTATGGCAAAAAATTAGAATCGACTTAGGGACACATCTCCTAATCATTTGATCAGAATAGAATTTTCATAGATAAGGTTCATCCCAAACATAATATTTTGCCTCATACCTGATTTTGTTCTTCATGGATTTGCTAAGGTCATTAGGAAAAAATCCGGTGACCAAGTAGTTCATAATGTCAGCATACCATGGAACCATACCTCTCATGTGAAATAACTACTCATTAGGAAACAACTCATCGATGGGTGTGGAGTCCTCATCTTTCACCAACCTACTTAGGTGATCAGCCACCGAGTTTTCAGCTCCCCTTCGATCCTTGATCTCAAGATCAAACTCTTGGAGCAAGAGTATCCACCTTATCAGCCTCGGTTTTGACTCCTTCTTCTCTAGTAGGTATTTCAAAGCTGCATGGTTAGAAAACACAAGTACTTTAGAGCCAAGCACATATGATCTGAGTTTATCTAAGGCAAACACAATAGCTAGTAGCTCTTTTTTGGTAGTTGTGTAGTTGCTTTGGGCAGCATTCAACATTTTGGAAGCATAGTAGATGATGTGGCTTTTCCCATCAATTCGCTGACCTAGAACCGCCCCTACCGCATAGTTGCTTGCATCTGTCATGATCTCAAAGGGCAAGTTCCAATCGGGTGGTTGCATGATGGGTGCAATTGTCAATAAATTTTTTAGCTTATCAAATGCTTCCCTGCACTCATCACCAAAATCGAAAGGCATATCTTTTTGTAGCATCTTGGACAATGGCAGGGCAATCCTTGAAAAATCTTTGATGAACTTGCGATAATAACCTGCATGTCCAAGGAATGAATGAACCTCCCTAACATTTGTAGGGTAGGGTAAGCTCACAATTAAATCAATTTTAGCTTTATTGACCTCTATTCCTCTTGCTGAAATTACATGTCCCAACACAATGTCTTCCTTTATCATGAAGTGGCATTTTTCATAGTTTAAGACAAGATTTGTTTCAACACATTGATTCAGAATTTTGCTTAAAATATTTAGGCAGTCATCAAATGAATTACCATAAACAGTAAAATCATCCATAAACACTCCAATGCATTTTTCAATAAAATCAGAAAATATACTCATCGTGCATCTTTGAAAAGTGCTTGGAGCGTTACACAAACCGAAAGGCATTCGTCTATAGGCAAATGTGTCGAATGGGCAAGTAAATGTTGTTTTCTCTTGGTCCTCCTATGCAACAACAATCTGGTAATAACTTGAGAAACCATCAAGAAAACAAAAGAAAGACTTACCTGCTAATCGCTCTAACATCTGGTCGGTGAAGGGTAAGGGGAAATGGTCCTTTCGAGTGGCCAAGTTAAGTTTTCAAAAATCTATTACCATTCGCTAGCCACTTTGTACCCTCATGGGAATTAGTTCATTATTTTGATTTTTTACTACAGTAATCCCAGTTTTCTTAGGTACGACATGAATAGGACTTACCCATTTACTGTCTGAGATTGGATAAATTATCCCTTCATCTAACAGTTTAAGCACTTCTTTCGGTTCTACCTCTTTCATTACCGGATTGAGTTTTCTTTGTGGTTCCCAAACCAGTTTGGCACCATCTTCCAAAAGGATCCTATGCATGCAAATCGAGGGGCAGACCCCCTTTATGTCGGCTAGGGTCTAGCTGATCGCAGCCTTATGGTCCTTTAGAACTCTGATGAGCCTCTCCTCTTGCTCCTCAGTCAACCCTTTTGCAATTATTACGGGCAGTGTCTCATTTTCACCCAAGTATGCATATTTCAAATGATTAGGCAGGGTCTTCAGTTCCAGCTCCGGTGCCTGCAAAACAGAAGGCAGCAATTTTGTGTGAGAAATCTTCGATTGAATATCAGAATTACTTACCTCTTGTTCCGGTTTCGTAGTGCCATAGGATGCATCGAACTCCTCTTCCTTGTTCGATTGTCCCTAATATTCCAGCTCATCGCCCGTGTCTTCCTCTCCAAAGACTTCTTGCACAATCGAATCAATGGTGTCGATAGAGCAGATCGAATGGCATTCACTAGGGTATCTCATTGCTTAAAAAATATTAAATTTTACAATATCTCCGTCAAACTCGACAGAGAGGGTACCCTCATCCACATCTATTTTGGTCTTGGCCATTTTCATGAATGGCCGGCCTAATAGAAGTGGGGCTGAACTCGTGGCTGTGTCCTCTTCCATCTTTCGGATGTAAAAATCAGTTGGAAAGATCAAATCGTTAACCTACACCAATACATCCTCAACAATCCCCTCAGGGTAGGCATTAGAATGATCAACTAATTGGATTACAACTCTAGTCTCTTTCAAAGGACCTAGTCCCAATGCACAGTAAATCGAGTATGGCATGACATTAATAGATGCACCTAAGTCCAGCATGGCATGCTTGATTCGTTTGTTGCCAATCACACAGGGTAGGTTAAACATACCTGGATCAGCCCGTTTTTCTGGCAGGGTCCTCTTGATCACAGCTGAAACATTCTCCCCAACTCTTACCTTTTCATCAATTCGCAGCCTCCTCTTGTTAGTGCATAATTCTTTTAAAAATTTGGCATATTTAGGGATTTGTTTTATTGCATCTAACAAGGGGATGTTGATCTTCACCTTCCTGAAGGTTTCCAGCACTTCTTGCTCATATTCCTCCTTCTTTGACTTGGCCAACCTGCTAGGAAAAGGTGGTACAACATTAGTAACTTTAGGAAGAGGGGGGTCGGATTTTACCTCAATGGGGTTGTCGTTTGACCCTTGTCCTTCTTCTTCCTTGGCTGCCTTCGATGGTGAACTTGGTTGGGGCTGCAACTCTCTTCCACTTCTCAACACCACCGCACTTGCATTCTCTTTTGGGTTGACTACCGTTTGTGATGGTAGTTTCCCGGAGTTCTGCGCTTCCAATTCCTAATGGAAGTGGCAAGTTGGCTGATTTGGTTCCCCAAATTTTGAATGCTGGCTCTTGTTTCCTACTGAAATTGCTGAGTATTAGTAGCTAGAGCCTTGACTATATCATCTAATGACATATTTGAATTCGGGGGTTGGCCTTGCATTGTGATGGGTGTTGAAAACTGGGGCTGCCGATTGAAAATCTAGGGCTGGTATTTCTGCTATCCTCATTGGTTCCCGTAGCTTAAATTTGGATGATCTCTCCACCCCGGATTGTAATAATTGGAGTAGGGATCATACTTTCGTTGGGGTTGCCCCGGGAATCCTCTTACGGCATTTACTTGCTGCATCGATCCATCTTGTAATGATGGACACATGTCCGTAGGATGGCTAGGGATCGAACAGATACCACACACCCTAGCAGTTTGTAATTGCCCTACAGCAAGTTGCTTAACCAAAGTGGTTAGATCTGAAATCTGATTTTCTAAATTGACATGGCTTACCTCATTAA
This sequence comes from Nelumbo lutea, assembly GCF_056320005.1. NCBI lineage: Eukaryota > Viridiplantae > Streptophyta > Magnoliopsida > Proteales > Nelumbonaceae > Nelumbo > Nelumbo lutea. Next base: position 60,557,999 of record NC_142689.1, read on the forward strand.
CCCGTCTAGTGGCGCCATCTATCCTTGCATCAAACTGCTGTGAATTTTTGGCCATGTTGAAAATTAATTCCCTGGCCGCTTTGGGTGTCTTGTTCACTAGGGCTCCTCCACTTGCTGCATTGACCATATTTCTATCCATGGGCTGAAGCCCTTCATAGAAGTATTGGATCAAAAACTGTTTGGGTATTTGGTGGTGTGGACAGCTAGCAACAAGTTGCTTAAATCTTTCCCAATATTCATATAGCGTCTCACCACCAAATTGCCAAACTCCACATATTTCTTTTCTTATGTTTGCAGCCCAGGATGCAGGAAAATATTTTTCTAAAAATACCCTATTCACCTCATCCCATGTGCGTATTGAACCACAAGGAAGAATATACAACCAATCAATTGCTTTATCACGTAAAGTAAATGAAAAGGCTATGAGTTTTACTTGATTCTTGGTCGTGCCATGGGGTTTCATGCTTGAACAAACGACATGAAATTCCTTTAGATGCTTATGAGGGTCCTCTCCTGGAAAACAATGAAATAGAGGCAATAATTGTATCAAACCAGATTTCAATTCAAAACCTACCTCTAGATTGGGATACGTGATGCATAGGGGCTGTTGGTTCATCATTGGTGCAGCTAACTCTCTCAACGTCCTCTCTCTGTCAGCCATTCTTTCTTCTTCTTCGAAGATGGGTAGATCACAAGTAGGTAAATCACAATCTGAGTTCACCTTTTTAGGTGAACGATCCTTCCTTTGTTTCGCCTCCTTCCTTAAACGATGGGTGGTCCTCTCAATTTCGGGGTTGTACTCGAGTTCACCTTGTTGAGAAGCACGAGTCATAAAACAAGAAGGTTAACAAAAAGAAGGTAATAGCTAAGAAATTAAAGTTGCTCCCCAGCAATGGCGCCAAAATTTTGACGGGTTGTCAAAGCCCTCAAAATTAGTACTAGTCCCACAATCAAATATTTGTAGTAAAAAGTGGTACTAGTTCGAATCCCATAGGGAGCAAATCAGTAATCTCTTAGCCGAATGGATAAAGTAGTTGAGTGGAAAATTTAATAACTAAAATTTAAAAGAATAAGAAAGCAATAGCAAACTCAACAATCAGAAAGAAATCAGTCTTACTGAATTCTGGTTCAGGGGTTCGGTTTAGCCGATTGGCCATCGATCATAGGTATCCTTGGAAATCTTGCAATTCAAGCATTTAACCTTAAATTTATTAGGATAGCCATAATAAGCCTTGAGTTTTCCAAATTTAGTTGACCAAACCCAACATTCGAACAACACTTATCACCACTCAACTAGGTACGATAGAGTTCCATATTAACTGGTGATAGCATTAAGATTTGTGAATCTTGTTCCATCGATTCCTTTTAGGTTAAACCATGTCAATACATTGGTCAAAGGCTGTCACGAGAAATTGACCCAAAAAGATATAAACCTAATTGCTACTTGTACCACTATTCATGACAATTACAGATCACCGAAATCATGGATAGCAGTAGGAAAATCAACATTAATTCAGTTTGTCAGACTAATTAACATTAACATCCAATGAAAATATGCTCAAGAATCAATGAATACTTGAATTAAAAAGCAAGAAAATAAATTAACTACAGAACCTCACAATGGCACAATCGAACCTACCCCTTGAACCAAAAAAAGAAGTTTAGCTGCTCATGATGTACGAAACCTCCATGCTCTGCTTCTCCATGGCCGAACTGCTCTCTTGAGTTTCTTGAGTTGCTTGGTGATCTCTTGGATCTTGGAGTGAGTGATGCTAGAGTTGGTTCACCCCCCTCTTTATATAGCCAAAGGAGAGGGCTGTTTTCCAACTCCTTCTAGGAGATCATCTAATCTTTAGGGAGTCTTGATCTTCTTTGAACTAATCCTATCATATCTCTTATCTAATGATCTAATCTCAATATTCTTATCTCTCTAGGATTACATTCAAGACTTTAGATCTTATAAGACTCTCTCCTTGGAGATTACATTCAAGATTTGGACTCTTGACTCTTGAATTCGAGTTGGGCTACTTCAAGGTACTTCTGCGAGTTGGGCTTAAGTTGTGAAATGGGCCTGGCTGCGAACTTGCTCCGACTTCGGGCTCATTTTTGTATTCAATTCGGGTCGAATCTGTCAAAACAGAAAAGTTGTGGGCCTTCCTTTTTTCTTTCTAATGCATCTTGAATTGTCCAATTCGGAGTCCGGAATTGAGAGTTAGGACTAGATTACTGACTATCACCGAAATTGTGCAAAATCACCCGATTTGCCCTGTTTTCTTCCAATTGCCTTTTTTATTTCCCTGAATCAAAATACAAGAGTAATGAGTTCATTTAAGTTCTAAAGTAATGTAAAAAGATGAAAATTAGGGGACAAAAATAGGGTTCTTTTCAGTATCATCAGCGTCATAGACCGATGTGGGTGGTGTTTACCAGAAAATGGAAGACTCTTTCATGGTACCTTGGCGTTCACGAATATGATGGGTGACCACTCACTGGATAGAAAGGTTTAACCTAAAATGGAAATGATCCTTATCTGATAGAGGCCAAAGGGATCGCTCATATGATGAGTGGATATGATCCTTCATAGAAAGGTGGTAGGGTTATGCAGCTGAAATAGTTGGCTCCATGAACCCTATGTGATTTCCCACATTTCCAGAGACAATTCACAATCTCTGTCACTGAGAGAGGAGGGAAATCTAATAAATGAATAAATGGAAATGGAACATAGATTAAAAGTCATATCTATGTAGATAACATGAATCAAATTAGTTGTGGACTAATGTTTGTTTTTTTATCAGAAATGGCAAATGGACTATTTGCAAAGCTTTTGGATGACAATAAGCTTAAGGGCCCAAACTATGCCGACTGGTACCTGATGAACTTACAATTTATCTATAATTTTTGAGGACTTTAGCATGGATTTTTATGCCGGTTTTATTAATTTTTGCCTTAATTTAGCTTAATGCTAAGAATAAGTTCAGGGATAATCAATCCAAGAAAAGGAAGGAAAAAGGCAAGAAAAGAAGGTTCAAAAAGACCAATTTCAGTCCAGCCCAGTCGTGGAAGCAAGAGAGAGCACTTCGGCCCAAAAAGAGCAAGTGAATTCCTTGAGAAAACCCAAGAAAATAAAGCCTAGCAAGAAGGAGAATTCGGCCCAGCAAGGAAGGCCCATTTTTAGCCCAAATAACAGTCTAGAGTGTAGCCCACATGAGCTCAAAAGCAAGCTAAGTTGTAGCCCAAATAGCAGCCCAAAGGGAGCTAGGGGCGGCAACTTCTAGGAGTTTCTTGAAGAGAAGGAGGGAGCACTCTAGAAGGTTCATGAGGGGTGTAATACACCCCATTCTAGAGGCTTCAAGAAGGGGCAAGAGCCCCCTTGAAAAACTATATAAGGAGGCCTCTAGGAGAGGAGAAAGTTGTTCAATTGCTTGAGAGGAAGGCTCTCCCACTCTTAGAGGTTCGGCCACCTTGAGAAAAGAGAAGAGAAGAAGGATAGGCGCAAGGAAGAAGAAGAAGAAGGGCTGAAGGAAGTTCAAGACAAGCAAGCTAGAAGAAGAAGGTGAGTTCGAATTGAGAATTTGTGATTCAAAGATCTTCTGTAATAAATCATTTGTAGTTTCATTCTCTTTTGATTTGAATTCAGTTTCTTAGTTATATGTTCTTTTCTTCTTTCTCCTTGTTTCCATTCTTCCTTGATGTATTTCAGCTTGTAAAATTTCAGTTCAGCAATCTAATTCTTTTTGATTCATTCAAATGGTCATGCATTGTATTTGAAGTTTCTTGAATAAGGGTGTGATTGTAGATTAATTCGGCCAACTAACCTTCATAACTCATATCTGAATTCTCAGATCTGAGATTGCAAGATCTGAATTACTTGAAAGAGAATTCAGATCTGCAATTTTCAGATTGGGTGAATTAATCTACAGCTTGGAATTCCTACAATTGCTTGAAAGAGTAAATGTCAATCTCATAATTCAGCAATCTATCAATTTGGATCATTCGAATAAATCATGATTGAGCCTTGGTTTGGTGAAACCCCAAGGTCATGAACAGCCTCTCTCAAGTGCATGTTCATCCTATGCATGAGTGACGGTTCTTCTATCTCTAGCAAGAATCTAATCCCCATGCATGCATTTCTTCAAACACTTCTAAGGCATCAATTCAAATCTGAATTGATCACCAACTGAATTGTGCAAGTTATCTCTAACCTTGCACTCAATTCAGTTCTTGAATAGTAGATCTGAATTCCTAGAGTCTCTCTCAAGCACTCTAGGAATTCCAAGCTTTAGATCCATTCGGCCAATCTGAAAATTGTAGATCTGAATTCTCTTTCAAGCATTTCAGATCTTGCAATATCAGATCTGAGAATTCAGATATGAGTTTTGAAGGTTAGTTATCCGAATTAATCTACAAAAACACCCTTATTCAAGAAACTCCAAATATAATTCATGATCATTCGAATGAATAAAAAAGAATTAGATTGCTGAACTGAAATTTTACAAGCTGAAATACATCAAGGAAGAATGGAAGAAGGAGAAAGAAGAAATAAAATATAACAAAGAAACAAAATTCAAATTAAAGGAGAACGAAACTACAGTTGAGTACTTCAAATGATCTTTGAATCACAAACCCCCAATTTCGAACTCACCTTCTCTTCTATCTTGCTTGTCTTGAACTTCCTTCAGCCCTTCTTCTTCTTCTTCCTTGCGCCTAACCTTCTTCTCTTCTCTTCTCTCAAGGTGGCCGAACCTCTAAGAGTGGGAGAGCCTTCCTCTCAAGCAATTGAACACCTCTCCCCCCTTCTAAAGGCCTCCTTATATAGTTTTTCAAGGGGGCTCTTGCCCCTTCTTGAATCCTCTAGAATGGGGTGTATTACACCCCTTTCTTGAGCTTTCTAGAGCTCTCTTGAAAGCCTCCTAAGGGCTGCTATTTAGGCTGCACTTAGGCTCTCTCTTAGCACATGATAGCTATACATTGAGCTGTTCTTTTGGACTGAGAATGGGCCTTCCTTGTTGGGCCGAATTCTATTCTTAGCTAGGCTTTTTTTTCTTGGGTTTTCTCAAGGAATCCACTTGCTCTTCTTGGGCCGAAGTGCTCTCTCTTGCTTCCACAACTGGGCTGGGCTGGATTTGGTCTTTTTGAACCTTCTTTTCTTGCCTTTTTCCTTCATTTTCTTGGATTAATTACCCCTGAAACTTATTCTTAGCATTAAGCTAAATTAAGGCAAAAATTAATAAAACTGGCATAAAAATCCATGCTAAAGTCCTCAAAAATTATAGATAAATTGTAGGTTCATCAAATACCCCCACACTTAAGCTTTTGCTTGTCCTCAAGCAAAGACATCAGTCATAAACTGAACATTCCCCCCCTTTTGTTCTCACCATTTACCTGGTGAACTTTTTAAGATAGAAATGCATTGAGTAGTCGGGGAACTTTTGTAAGTGCTCAGCTCTTATTCTTGTAAATTACCATTTAACATAAGTATAAGATCCAAGGAAAGGAGAATATGAATTTCATCATAGTCTAGCCTTCACTCCTAATTCATATATAAATCAGCTCCTTAATTGTCAAGGTTAATAATCAAATTTCACTACGTTTCACATCTGTAACTAAATCTCAATGAGAGTTCAACTTTAGAGTGCCCCTTTGAACCTCAGTTGTCACCACAATTACTTATTTCTAAGGGTGAGTGCATCTTATGCTCCATCTCACCCTTTTCTTCTTCTTTTTTTCCGGTGTGAGTGCATTTTATGCTCCACCTCACACACTTTTCTCTCTTTTACTTTGCTTTTTTTTTTTTTTTTTGGTGTGAGTGCATCTTATGCTCCATCTCACACTGGTCACTTACTTGAGGTAGGTAAATAGGACTCATGTTCTGAGCTGCTAGTTTTATTATTCAGGTCAAAATAGCAGAGTCAATTTGGGCTTTTGTCCTTCTTTGCAATTATTGAACCTCAAGAATCAGCACTTCAGATGTGCACTAGCTCTCTTGACCATTAACCATGAAATCGAGGGCTTCCATACACATGAAGATAGTTAGGGCTAGTCATGCTGAAAGGCATATTCAGCTACCCTTTCCTCATGCATATATCAAATTGAGTCATTCACAAGAATAAAAACTTAACAAGTACATCAGTCTCCCTCAACTTATTGAATTCCTTCTTAAAAATCATCAAATAGATAGTAATGAACTTGAGGAGTTCCAGCCTTTTTTTGGTTATGTCATTGCCTGTGTATGTGTGTTGGGGTGAATGAGGTGCATGGTTTCAGCCCCCATACCCTAGCCTTGGGCTCACTCCCCCACACTTAAGATGAACATTGTCCTCAATGTTCGTAGTGTTAGGGAATCACACTTGCTAAAGCAAACTGAAGAAAAGAAAAGGATGAACTGAGTCCTTAAAGAATTGGAATTTTGAGAAAAAGAACTTTATTTTACTAACTAATATTCTAAAAAGATAAATGACAAAAAGATGCCTTAACCTGTTCATGAGCAAGCATAAAAGATTATTGGTTATCAAGATAAACAGTGGATGGAGGGGTTACAGTACCGCCCATTAAATATGGTTTCAAGCGCTGACCATTTACTTTAAACGTGCCCTGAACTGGGTGGGTGAGTTCTATAGCCCCATGGGGAAAAACCTGTGAAATGGTAAAGGGTCCAGACCACCTGGATCTCAGCTTACCTGGAAACAAGCGGAGACGGGAATTATATAACAATACATGTTGGCCTACATAAAAGTCCCGTCTTAGCAAGTTCTTATCATGCCAGTTTTTTATTCGTTCTTTATAAACTTTGGCATTCTCATAGGCGGCAAGTCTGAATTCATCCAATTCATTCAATTGCAACTGCCTTTTAGCCCCTGTGGCCTAAATGTCAAAATTTAAGAATTTAAGAGCCCAATAGGCCTTGTGTTCTAATTCAACTGGTAAATGGTATGCTTTACCAAAGACCAATCTATAGGGGGACATGCCAATGGGTGTCTTAAATGCAGTTCTGTATGCCCATAATGCATCATCTAATTTGATGGACCAATCTTTTATGGCAGATGCTACGATCTTTTCCAGAATTCTTTTGAGTACCCTATTAGCCAACTCCACTTGGCCACTAGTTTGAGGGTGATAAGGGGTAGCTAATTTATGTGTAATTCCATATTTCTGCATTAACCTCTCAAATTGGCTATTGCAGAAGTGAGTTCCCCTATCACTAATTATAGCTCGTAGAGTGCCAAATCGGGAGAATAGCTTCTTTAGGAAGTGTACCACCCTTCTTGAGCCATTTGTGGGTAAAGCCATGGCTTCTACCCATTTGGATACATAGTCAACTGCAACGAGGATGTACTTATTCCCAAAAGAATTCAGGAATGGTCCCATGAAATCTATACCCCAAACATCAAAGATTTCACATCAAAATATTGGAAAGGGGCATTTCATTCCGTCGGGAAATGTTTCCCGATCTTTGGCATTTGTCACATGTGGACACATACCTATGGGCATCTTTGAAAAGTGTGGGCCAATAAAAACCTGATTGCAAAACCTTGGCTGCAGTGCGACTAGCTCCAAAATGACCTCCTGCTTCTTTATCATGGAAAAATTGGAGCACCGACTCCATCTCCTCCTCAGGGACACATCTCCTCATGATCTGATCTGCACACAATTTATACAAAAAGGGTTTGAGTACAGCTGCACACAATAAAAACTTGTGCAGCTAAATAATTAGCAAAATCAGCATACCAAGGATATGAGTATTTCTGTATTGAGTACAGCTGCTCATCCGGAAATTCTTCTCGAATGTTGTTGGTTATCTCCTCTTTTGAGCTTACCTTGTCCAACCGGGAGAGATGGTCAGCAGCCAGGTTTGCAGCACCCTTCATGTCTCTAATCTCAATGTCAAACTCTTGCAATAAAAGGATCCACCTGATCAGTCTTGGTTTTGAGTTTTTCTTGGTAAGCAAGTGCCTTAATGCTGAGTGATCTGTGTAGACAACAACCTTGGATAATATCAGATATGAACAAAACTTGTCAAGTGCAAATATTACTGCTAGCAGCTCCTTTTCTGTGGTGGTGTAATTGAGTTGGGGTCTAGTCAAGGTTCTGCTAGCATAGTAAATTGGCTGAAAATGTTTGTTCATTCTTTGTCCTAAAATAGCTCCTATAGCAGAATCACTCGCATCACACATTAATTCAAATGGGAGGGTCCAATCTAGTGCTACCATGATAGGTGCATGGATCAATTTGTCTTTCAAGATGCTGAAAGCATGAAGGCATTTAGTTGAAAATTCAAAAGTCACTTCTTTTTTAAGCAAGGTAGATAATGGCTTGGCAATTTTTGAGAAATCCTTAATAAACCTCCTATAGAATCCGACATGTCCTAAGAAACTTCTCAAAAAATGAACAGATGTTGGGGATGGCAGTTTTTCAATTGCCTCCACCTTGGCCTTGTCGACTTCTATACCTCTTTGAGAGATCTTGTGTCCAAGCACTATGCCTTCTTGCACCATAAAATGACATTTCTCCCAATTCAACACAAGATGTGTTTCTTTGCATCTAGTAAGCACATGTTCCAGATTATTCAAACATGCATCAAACGAAGAGCCAAAAACTGAAAAATCATCCATAAAGATCTCAATAAATTTTTCAACCATATCAGAAAATATAGACATCATACATCGCTGAAAGGTTGCTGGGACATTGCATAACCCAAAGGGCATCCTTCGGTATGCAAAGGTTCCATATGGGCAAGTAAAAAGTGGTCTTTTCTTGATCATCTGGTGCAATTGGTATCTGGTTATACCCTGAATATCCATCCAAGAAACAATAATACTCATGCCCAGCTAGCCTCTCCAACATTTGGTCCATAAATGGGATAGGGAAATGGTCCTTCCGGGTGGCTTCATTTAATTTTCTATAGTCAATACACAAACGCCATCCGGTGACGGTTCTAGTAGGGATGAGTTCATTTTTCTCATTTGGAACAATAGTCATACCCCCTTTCTTGGGCACAACTTGCACAGGGCTTACCCAAGAACTATCAGAAATAGGATAAATGATCCCAGCATCTAACAACTTAATTATTTCAGCCTTTACCACTTCTTTAATGTTGGGGTTCAGGCGCCTATGGGGCTGAACGGAAGGCTTGCTGTCCTCTTCCATCAAAATTCTGTGAGTGCAGATTGATGGATTAATGCCTCTGATATCTTCTACCTTCCAAGCTATAGCATTTTTGTGTTCCCGCAGCACTCTTAATAATTTTTCTCTTTGTAAGGGATTCAGTGCTGCGGAAATTATCACGGGGAGATATGATGGTTCCTCAAGGAAAGCATACTCTAAATGGGATGATAATTGCTTCAGTTCAAGGGTGGGGGGTTCTTGGGGTGATGGCATACCTGATGGTCCAGGCAATTTGCCTAAGTTCTCTAATTTAAGAAATCCCTTTCCCTTGAATTGAGGCTTATCATTCAGGTATGCTATCATGAGGTTTTTTTATTCATTTTCTCCTTCTTCAAGTTCTCCCTGCTGGAGGCAGAGTTCAAGAGGATCAGTTATTCTGCTTACCTGGAAGCATTCATCAATTGTCAATTCAATGGCATCAATCATAAAACAAGAATCATCACTAGAGGGTGCATGTTTCATAGCATCAGACATTTTAAAAATTATCTCCTCATCTTGTATCCTAAGGCTGAGTTGTCCTTGTTGGACATCAATCATTGCTTTCCCGGTAGCCAGGAAAGGTCTCCTTAGGATAAGCGGGACCTCCACATCTTCTTGCATGTCTAACACAATGAAATCAACTGGAAAAATGAATTTGTCAACTTTAACTAACACATCTTCTATGATCCCCCTAGGATGTCTAATGGATCTATCAGCCAATTGTAATGCCACTCTAGTGGGTTGGGGTTCATTCAACCCCAATTTCTTGAAGATAGAATATGGCATTAAATTGATGCTAGCTCCTAGGTCACATAGAGCTTTTTCAATCTTTAAACTGCCAATGGTACAAGGAATAGTGAAACTCCCTGGATCTTTGAGTTTCTGAGGCAGCTTGTTCAGAAGGATAGTAGAACATTCCTCATTTAAAGCAACTATAGCCACATCTCCCAGTTTTCTTTTGTTTGCCAATAATTCCTTCAAAAACCTTACATAGTTTGGCATCTGGGCTAAAGCATCAGCAAAAGGAATATTAATATGTAAACTTTTAAATTCTTCAAGAAACTTACCAAATTCCTTTTCCAATTTTTATTGCTTCAGCCTGTTAGGGAATGGAACTTGTCGCTGCTGGTGCATCCCTTGTTGTGCTTCTGGTTGTTCCGTCTTTTGTTGTCCGGTCCCATGGCTTGTTTCTACCTTGGGTTCAGCCCAATTCTTCTTTTCTACCTCGGGCAACTCTTTTCCACTCCTTAAGGTAATAGCTTGCACCTGCTCTCGTGGATTCACTTCAGTGTTGCTAGGAAGAGTTCCTGGCAGTTTGGAAGGGATTAATTGTGCCAATTGGCCCACTTGGTTTTTCAGGTTTTTGATTGAGGCTTCCTGGTTCTGGAACCTAGTTTCTGCACTTGCTATAAATTTTGTCATCAGTTCCTCCAAATTGGATTTTGGTTCAGGCTGATGATAAGTCTGGTGGAACGGCTTGGAAGTATGTTGATTTGGCCAGGACTGGTTTGAATGTCCCTTCCATCCTGGATGAAAAGTATGGTGACTCTGGTAACCCTGCTGTCTTGACGAATTGCTGACATAGTCAACTTGTTCAGTAGATGGTCTGAACTGATTGCCAACTTGGCAGTCTGTACTGATGTGGCCTCCCCCACACAATTCACAATTAAGAGGCTGCACATGCATGGCAGCTATCTGCATTTCATCTATTTTCTTACTGAGTGCTCCTATTTGTGCAGATAGTGCTGTATAAGTGTCAACATTATGCAAGCCTTGTTGCTTCCTAGTTTGAGTTCTTTCCGAATGCCATTGATAGTTGTTGGCTGCCATTTCCTCAATAAGTGCATGGGTAACCTCAGGAGTTTTATTATTTATGGATCCTCCGGCTGCAGCATCTAATATGGTCTTATTTGAGTCAGTAAGACCATTATAGAAAGTCTGCACTTGCAGCCAAATGGGGAGGCCATGGTGAGGAACTCTCCTTAACAGCTCCTTGTATCGTTCCCATGACTCATATAAAGATTCCCCCTCTTACTGGAAAAAAAAATAGTGATGTCATTCCTCATTTTAGCAGTTTTAGAAGGGGGAAAATATGTAGAGAGAAAACGGCTGGCCATTTCGTCCCACGTAGCTATTGATCCTGCCGGTAATGAATTCAGCCATGCTTTGGCTTTATCCTTCAAAGAAAATGGGAATAACCTCAACCTAATGGCGTCATCACTTACCCCATTGTGTTTGAAGGTGTCACAAATTTCTAAAATGTTAGAAATGTGTGCATTGGGATCTTAGTGGGCCAATCCACAGAATTGCACCGTGTTTTGAATCATTTGTATGATGGCAGGTTTGATCTCAAAGTTGTTAGCAACAATATTGGGCCTGATAATGCTGGAGGCAGCTCCAGTGAGAGTGGGTTTGGCATAGTCCATCATAGTCCTCTGCTCAGCCATTTCTTGAGCTTCTTGAGCTTCTTGTGCTTCTTGTCTGACTTGCCTAGCAGCTCTTAAATGGACACGGAGAGTCTGTTCAATCTCCGGGTCGTAAAGGATCTCTTCCAATTCAGGTCTGCTTGTCATAAACTGTTAAGGTCAAAGCAATAAAAAGGCCAATATTCACAAAAGAAATTAATAACTAATCCTATCACACTGAAAATGTAAAGCGAATTATTGGAATACAAAAACCTACATCCTATCATGAATAAATGAAACCGATTATACTAAAAGTAGATTTAAACCAATCATCTTATTCAAGGTTCCTTTATCTACATCCATCGATTGCAACATCTGAATTCAGACCCAATTTAGTTGAGTTCAGATCTACAAGTCTTTGGTATTGTTAGTCCAGAGAAATTAACAAGTAATAATTCAGATCTGAGTTGTATATCTCATACACACTCATTGGTATACACTGCAATACACATCTACCAAATCTGTGATGCGTTAGGGCTGATATCAGAGTTAGGCTTGGTTTAAGGAATTTAAGCTCTACATTTGAAGCCCAAACCTGTATAGCTTATGCATATCAAACACTTGCTAAGACCTGAAAAATCAGATCTGCAATGTTTGGTATTGTTAACTGTTGCAAGAGATCTAATCCAAACATCAATTCAGATCGGGTGCAAGAGATTTAAAAGATAACAAAACATCAAGTTCAAAGAAATTTCAGATCATGTACTCATACTGCCTCAGATTCTCATGTAATTCAGATCTGATTTTACCATTCATGGCTTATATTTCATCAATGAGGCAAGTCTGATGCATCAAATGGTGCTGATACTACCCGAATTCACATCAGAATAGAGTGGGTTCAGGTTTGAGTTTAGATGAACTCAAATCTGAACCCACATTCATTTAGATCTGCAACTAGCTGAGCTCAAATCTGAGGTTCAGATCTGAAGGCTTACATATCATTCTTTCAAATATTTTTCATTCCTTGCTACCCTTTGATCCCTGAAGCTAATCTGATATCTCACATTGTGAATGGGGTGCCAAATTCTCATCAGGATTGAGTAGGTTCAGGTCTGAGTTCAGATGAACTCAGATCTGAACCTAGCAGATTTGCAACCAACTGAACTCATATCTGACCCCAAGTCTCAGTTCACATCAAATTTCTTTCATTCTTTGCTACATTTTCAGCCATGAGACAAGTCTGATGTATCAAAATATCAGTCATAATTGAGTAGGTTCAGGTCTGAGTTCAGATGAACTCAGATCTGAACCTAGTAGAATGCAGACCTGCAATTAGCTGAACTCAGATCTGAATCTAGCAGATTTGAGTTTCAGATCTGAAATTCAGATTTGAGTTTCAGATCTGAAAGTCAGATTTGAAGTTCAGATCTGAAAGCTCTCATGCTATTCTTTTCCTCAGAATAAACACACTTTTTCTCAACCAAATCAGCTCAAAAAAAAAAAATCATAGTACAAGTCTGCCCTCTATCCTGCTCTGTTCACAGTCCCAGTTCAGATCTGTGATGTGTGGCTCATTGTGACACTAGCAAGTGCACTAGCCGTTCAAGTAATAAAGTAGTGAGTGAAGTATCGTTCCCACGAGGATTTAGGAAACAATTACCAATACTAAATTGAACATTTCTTATCTGATCAACAAATAAATCAAAACTCTAATGAAAGCTAAGAAATCCTAAATTAAAATCTATCTAAATCATTGGTCCAATTGCCTTCAATTCAGGTTAGAAGAGTAAGCAGTAAATGTCAATCTCAGAATTCAGCAATCTATCAATTTGGATCATTCGAATGAATCATGATTGAGCCTTGGTTTGGTGAAACCCCAAGGTCATGAACAGCCTCTCTCAAGCGCATGTTCATCCTATGCATGAGTGACGGTTCTTCTATCTCTAGCAAGAATCTAATCCTCATGCATGCATTTCTTCAAACACTTCTAAGGCATCAATTCAAATCTGAATTGATCACCAACTGAATTGTGCAAGTTATCTCTAACCTTGCACTCAATTCAGTTCTTGAATAGTAGATCTGAATTCCTAGAGTCTCTCTCAAGCACTCTAGGAATTCCAAGCTGTAGATTAATTCGCCCAATCTGAAAATTGCAGATCTGAATTCTCTTTCAAGCAATTCAGATCTTGCAATCTCAGATCTGAGAATTCAGATCTGAGTTTTGAAGGTTAGTTGGCCAAATTAATCTACAATCACACCCTTATTCAAGAAACTTCAAATACAATGCATGACCATTTGAATGAATCAAAAAGAATTAGATTGCTGAACTGAAATTTTACAAGCTGAAATACATCAAGGAAGAATGGAAACAAGGAGAAAGAAGAAAGAACATATAACTAAGAAACTGAATTCAAATCAAAAGAGAATGAAACTACAAATGATTTATTACAGAAGATCTTTGAATCACAAACTCTCAATTCGAACTCACCTTCTTCTTCTAACTTGCTTGTCTTGAACTTCCTTCAGCCCTTCTTCTTCTTCTTCCTTGCGCCTAGCCTTCTTCTCTTCTCTTCTCTCAAGGTGGCCGAACCTCTAAGAGTGGGAGAGCCTTCCTCTCAAGCAATTGAACAACTTTCTCCCCTCCTAGAGGCCTCCTTATATAGTTTTTCAAGGGGGCTCTTGCCCCTTCTTGAAGCCTCTAGAATGGGGTGTATTACACCCCTCATGAACCTTCTAGAGTGCTCCCTCCTTCTCTTCAAGAAACTCCTAGAAGTTGCCGCCCCTAGCTCCCTTTGGGCTGCTATTTGGGCTACAACTTAGCTTGCTTTTGAGCTCATGTGGGCTACACTCTAGGCTGTTATTTGGGCTAAAAATGGGCCTTCCTTGCTGGGCCGAATTCTCCTCATAGCTAGGCTTCTTCCCTTGGATTTTCCAAAGAGTTTCACTTGCTCTTCTTGGGCCGAATGAAATTCTCTTGCTCTCATGGCTGGGCCGGGCTGAACTTGATAAATTTTTGGGTTTTCTTTTCTTGCTTTTGCCTTCTTTTTGTTGATTTGGCTCCCCCTGAAATCTTTCTTGCAATCAAGCTAAAATACGGCAAAAATTTAATTAAACCATTATAAAATTTCATGCAAAAACCTCATAAAATATAGATAAATTGTAAGTTCATCAAATACCCCCACACTTAAGCTTTTGCTTGTCCTCAAGCAAAGACATCAGCCATAAACTTAACATTCCCCCCTTCTGTTCTCACCATTTACCTGGTGAACTTTTTAAGATAGAAATGCATTGAGTAGTCGAGGAACTTTTGTAAGTGCTTAACTCTTATTCTTGTAAATTACCATTTAAGATATGTATCAGATCCGAGGAAAGGAGAATATGAATTTCATCATAGTCTAGCCTTCACTCCTAATTCATATATAAATCAGCTCTTTAATTCTTCAAGGTTAATAATCAAATTTCACTGAGTTTCACATCTGTAACTAAATCTCAATGAGAGTTCAACTTTAGAGTGCCCCTTTGAACCTCGATTGTCACCACAATTACTTATTTCTAAGGGTGAGTGCATTTTATGCTCCATCTCACCTTTTTTTTTTTTTCTTTTTTTTCTTTTCGGTGTGAGTGCATTTTATGCTCCATCTCACACTTTTCTCTCTCTTTTTTTTTTTTTTTTTTTTTTTTTTTTTTTTTTTTTTTTTTTGGTGTGAGTGCATCTTATGTTCCATCTCACACTGGTCACTTGTTTGAGGTAGGTAAATAGGACTCATGTTCTAAGCTGCTAGTTTTACTATTCAGCTCAGAATAGCGGAGTCAATTTGGGCTTTTGTCCTTCTTTGCAATTATTGAACCTCAAGAATTAGCACTTCAGATGTGCACTAGCTCTCTTGACCATTAACAATGAAATCAAGGGCTTCCATACACATGAAGGAAGTTAGGGCTAGTCATGCTGAAAGGCATATTCAGCTCCCCTTTTCTCCTGCATAAATCAAATTGGGTCATTCACAAGAATAAAAACTTAACAAGTACATCAGTCTCCCTCAACTCATTGAATTCCTTCTTAAAAAAAATCATCAAATAAATAGTAATGAACTTGAGGGGTTCCAGTCTTTTTTTTTTTTTTGTTTTTTTTTTTTTTTTTTTTGTGATGTCATTGCTTGCATATGTGTGTTGGGGTGCATGAGGTGCATGGTTTCAACCCCCATACCCTAGCCTCGGGCTCACTCCCCCACACTTGAGATGAACATTGTCCTCAATGTTCGTAGTGTTAGGGAGTCACACTTGCTAGAGCAAACTGAAGAAAAGAAAATGATGAACTGAGTCCTTAAAGAATTGGAATTTTGAGAAAAAGATCTTTATTTTACTAACTAATATTCTAAAAAGATAAATGACAAAAAGATTCCTTAACTTGTTCATGAGCAGGCATAAGAGATTATTGGTTATCTAGATAAACAGTGGATGGAGGGGGTACAGTACTGCCCATTAAATATGGTTTCAAGCGCTGACCATTTACTTTAAACGTGCCCTGAACTGGGTGGGTGAGTTCTATAGCCCCATGGGGAAAAACCTGTGAAATGGTAAAGGGTCCAGACCACCTGGATCTCAGCTTACCTGGAAACAAGCGGAGACGGGAATTATATAACAATACCTGTTGGCCTACATAAAAGTCCCGTCTCAGCAAGTTCTTATCATGCCAGTTTTTTATTCTTTCTTTATAAACTTTGGCATTCTCATAGGTGGTAAGTCTGAATTCATCCAATTCATTCAATTGCAACCGCCTTTTAGCCCCTGTGGCCTGAATGTCAAAATTTAAGAATTTAAGAGCCCAATAGGCCTTGTGTTCCAATTCAACTGGTAAATGGCATGCTTTACCAAAGACCAATCTGTAGGGGGACATGCCAATAGGTGTCTTAAATGCAGTTCTGTATGCCCATAATGCATCATCTAATTTGATGGACCAATCTTTTCTGGTGGATGCTACGGTCTTTTCCAGAATTCTTTTGAGTTCCCTGTTAGCCAACTCCACTTGGCCACTGGTTTGAGGGTGATAAGGGGTAGCTAATTTATGTGTAATTCCATATTTCTGCATTAACCTCTCAAATTGGCTATTGCAGAAGTGAGTTCCCCTATCACTAATTATAGCTCGCGGAGTGCCAAATCGGGAGAATAGCTTCTTTAGGAAGTGTACTACCCTTCTTGAGTCATTTGTGGGTAAAGCCATGGCTTCTACCCATTTGGATACATAGTCAACTGCAACGAGGATGTACTTATTCCCAAAAGAATTCGGGAAAGGTCCCATGAAATCTATACCCCAAACATCAAAGATTTCACAGATTAAAATATTGGAAAGGGGCATTTCATTCCGTCGGGAAATGTTTCCCGATCTTTGGCATTTGTCACATGTGGACACATACCGATGGGCATCTTTGAAGAGTGTGGGCCAATAAAAACCTGATTGCAAAACCTTGGCTGCCGTGCGACTAGCTCCAAAATGACCTCCTGCTTCTTTATCATGGCAAAATTGGAGTACCGACTCCATCTCCTCCTCGGGGACACATCTCCTTATGATCTGATCTGCACACAATTTATACAAAAAGGGTTCCTCCCATAGATAGTATTTTACATCAGAAAAGAATTTCTTTTTCTGTTGATATGAAAGGTTAGGAGGAAGGACTTGTGCAGCTAGATAATTAGCAAAATCAGCATACCAAGGATATGAGTATTTCTGTATTGAGTACAACTGCTCATCCGGAAATTCTTCTCGAATGTTGCTGGTTATCTCCTCTTTTGAGCTTACCGTGTCCAACCGGGAGAGATGGTCAGCAGCCAGGTTTGCAGCACCCTTCAGGTCTCTAATCTCAATGTCAAACTCTTGCAATAAAAGGATCCACCTGATCAGTCTTGGTTTTGAGTTTTGCTTGGTAAGCAAGTGCCTTAATGCCGAGTGATCTGTGTGGACAACAACCTTGGATAATATCAGATATGAACGAAACTTATCAAGTGCAAATATTACTGCTAACAGCTCCTTTTCTGTGGTGGTGTAATTGAGTTGGGGTCCAGTCAAGGTTCTGCTAGCATAGTAAATTGGCTGAAAATGTTTGTTCATTCTTTGTCCTAAAACAGCTCCTATAGCAAAATCACTCGCATCACACATCAATTCAAATGGGAGGGTCCAATCTGGTGCTATCATGATAGGTGCATGGATCAATTTGTCTTTCAAGATGTTGAAAGCATGAAGACATTCAGTTGAAAATTCAAAAGGCACTTCTTTCTGAAGCAAGGTAGATAATGGCTTGGAAATTTTTGAGAAATCTTTAATAAACCTTCTATAGAATCCGACATGTCCTAAGAAACTTCTCAAAGAACGAATAGATGTTGGGGTTGGTAATTTTTCAATTGCCTCCACCTTGGCCTTGTCGACTTCTATACCTCTTTGAGAGATCTTGTGTCCAAGCACTATGCCTTCTTGCACCATAAAATGACATTTATCCCAATTCAACACAAGATGTGTTTCTTTACATCTAGTAAGCACCTGTTCCAGATTATTCAAACATGCATCAAATGAAGAGCCAAAAACTGAAAAATCATCCATGAAGATCTCAATAAATTTTTCAACCATATCAGAAAATATAGACATCATACATCGCTGAAAGGTTGCTGGGGCATTGCATAACCCAAAGGGCATCCTTCGGTATGCAAAGGTTCCATATGGGCAAGTAAAAGTGGTCTTTTCTTGATCTTCTGGTGCAATTGGTATCTGGTTATACCCTGAATATCCATCCAAGAAACAATAATACTCATGCCCGGCTAGCCTCTCCAACATTTGATCCATAAATGGGAGAGGGAAATGGTCCTTCCGGGTGGCTTCATTTAATTTTCTATAGTCAATACACACACGCCATCCGGTAATGGTTCTAGTAGGGATGAGTTCATTTTTCTCATTTGGAACAACAGTCGTACCCCCTTTTTTGGGCACAACTTGCACAGGGCTTACCCAAGAACTATCAGAAATAGGATAAATGATCCCAGCATCTAACAACTTAATTATTTCAGCCTTTACCACTTCTTTCATGTTGGGATTCAGGCGCCTTTGGGGCTGAACGGAAGGCTTGCTGTCCTCTTCCATCAAAATTCTGTGAGTGCAGATTGATGGATTAATGCCTTTGATATCTTCTACCTTCCAAGCTATAGCATTTTTGTGTTCCCGCAGCACTCTTAATAGTTTTTCTCTTTGTAAGGGATTCAGTGCTGCGGAAATTATCACGGGGAGATCTGATGGTTCCTCAAGGAAAGCATACTCTAAATGGGATGGTAATTGCTTCAGTTCAAGGGTGGGGGGTTCTTGGGGTGATGGCTTACCTGATGGTCCGGGCAATTTGCCTAAGTTCTCTAATTTAAGAAACCCCTTTCCCTTGAATTGAGGCTTATCATTCAGGTATGCTATCATGAGGTTTATTTTTTCATTTTCTGTTTCTTCAAGTTCTCCCTGCTGGAGGCAGAGTTCAAGAGGATCAGTTATTCTACTTACCTGGAAGCATTCATCAATTGTCAATTCAATGGCATCAATCATAAAACAAGAATCATCACTAGAGGGTGCATGTTTCATAGCATCAGACATTTTAAAAATTATCTCCTCATCTTGTATCCTAAGGCTGAGTTGTCCTTGTTGGACATCAATCATTGCTTTCCCGGTAGCCAGGAAAGGTCTCCCTAGGATAAGCGGGACCTCCACATCTTCTTGCATGTCTAACACAATGAAATCAACTGGAAAAATGAATTTGTCAACTTTAACTAACACATCTTCTATGATCCCCCTAGGATGTCTAATGGATCTATCAGCCAATTGTAATGCCACTCTAGTGGGTTGGGGTTCATTCAACCCCAATTTCTTGAAGATAGAATATGGCATTAAATTGATGCTAGCTCCCAGGTCACATAAAGCTTTTTCAATTTTTAAACTGCCAATGGTACAAGGAATAGTGAAACTCCCTGGATCTTTGAGTTTCTGAGGCAGCTTGTTCAGAAGGATAGCAGAACATTCCTCATTTAATGCAACTGTAGCCACATCTCCCAGTTTCCTTTTGTTTGCCAATAATTCCTTCAAAAACCTTGCATAGTGTGGCATCTGGGCTAAAGCATCAGCAAAAGGAATATTAATATGTAAACTTTTAAATATTTCAAGAAACTTACCAAATTCCTTCTCCAATTTTTGTTGCTTCAGCCTGTTAGGGAATGGAACTTGTGGTTGTTGGTGCATCCCTTGTTGTGCTTCTGGTTGTTCCGTCTTCTGTTGTCTGGTTCCAAGGCTTGTTTCTGCCTTGGGTTCAGCCCAATTCTTCTTTTCTACCTCAGGCAACTCTTTTCCACTTCTTAAGGTAATAGCTTGCACCTGCTCTCGTGGATTCACTTCAGTGTTGCTTGGAAGAGTTCCCGGCAGTCTGGAAGAGATTAATTGTGCCAATTGCCCCACTTGGTTTTCCAGGTTTTTGATTGAGGCTTCCTGGTTCTGGAACCTAGTTTCTGCACCTGCTATAAATTTTGTCATCAGTTCCTCCAAATTGGATTTCGGTTCAGGCTGATGATAAGTCTGGTGGAACGGCTTGGAAATATGCTGATTTGGCCAGGACTGGTTTGAATGTCCCCTCCATCCTGGATGAAAAGTATGGTGACTCTGGTAACCCTGCTGTCTTGACGAATTGCTGACATAGTCAACTTGTTCAGTAGATGGTCTGAACTGATTGCCAACTTGGCAGTCTGTACTGATGTGGCCTCCCCCACACAATTCACAATTAAGAGGCTGCACATGCATGGCAGCTATCTGCATTTCATCTATTTTTTTACTGAGTGCTCCTATTTGTGCAGCTAGTGCTGTATAAGTGTCAACATTATGCAAGCCTTGCTGCTTCCTAGTTTGAGTCCTTTCCGAATGCCATTGATAATTGTTGGCTGCCATTTCCTCAATAAGTGCATGGGTAACCTCAGGAGTTTTATTATTTATGGATCCTCCGGCTGCAGCATCTAATATGGTCTTATTTGAGTCAGTAAGACCATTATAGAAAGTCTGCACTTGCAGCCAAATGGGGAGGCCATGGTGAGGAACTCTCCTTAACAGCTCCTTGTATCGTTCCCATGACTCATATAAAGATTCCCCCTCTTGCTGGAAAAAAGTAGTGATGTCATTCCTCATTTTAGCAGTTTTAGAAGGGGGAAAATATTTAGAGAGAAAACGGCTGGCCATTTCGTCCCATGTGGCTATAGATCCTGCCGGTAATGAGTTCAACCAAGCTTTGGCTTTATCCTTCAAAGAAAATGGGAATAACCTCAGCCGGATGGCATCATCACTTACCCCATTGTGTTTGAAGGTGTCACAGATTTCCAAGAAGTTAGCAATATGGGCATTCGGATCCTCATGGGCCATACCACAAAACTGAACCGTATTTTGTATCATTTGGATTATGGCCGGTTTAATTTTGAAGTTATTGGCAGCAATAGTTGGCCTGATAATGCTGGAGACAGTCCCGGTGAGGGTAGGCTTGGCATAATCCATCATAGTTCTTTGTTCAGCCATTTCTTGTGCTTCTTGTCTGACTTGCTTAGCAGCTCTCAAACGGACACGGAGAGTCCGTTCAATCTCTGGGTCGTAAAGGATCTCTTCCAGTTCAGGTCTGCTTGTCATAAACTGTTAAAGTCAAAGCAATAAAAATGCCAATATTCACAAAAGAAAATAAATAACTAATCCTATCACACTGAAAATGTAAAGTGAAGTAATGGAATACAAAACCTACATCCTATCATGAATAAATGAAGCCGATTATACTAAAAGCAGATTTAAACCAATCATCTTATTCAAGGTTCCTTTATCTACGTCCATCGATTGCAACATCTGAATTCAGACCCAATTTAGATCTGAGTTCAGATCTACAAGTCTTTGGTATTGTTAGTCTAGAGAAATTAATAAATAATAATTCAGATCTGAGCTGGTTATCTCATACACACTCATTGGTATACACTACAATATACATCCATTAAGGTTGGAATCAATTCTGTGATGCTTTAGGGCTGAAATCAGATCTGATCTAAAAAAAAAAAAATTTAAAAGGATCTGAAATAAACTAAAACCAGTCCTGAGTTAGGCTTGGGTTAAAAACTCTACAATTGAAGCCCAAACCTGTATAGCTGATGCATATCAAACACTTGCTAAGACCTGAAAATTGGGTCTGCAATGTTTGGTATTGCAAGCTATTCGGCCCATACAACTTTTGTAGAAATCTGAAATCAGGTCTGCTAACTGTTGCACTATAGCAGCCTTGCTACAGATCTGAATGCTAAAAGAAATACTTGGAAAGTGCTAATTTTTCTTAAATATCTGAGGCATAACAATTATTCAATCCAAACATACACCTCCTTAGCTAATGTAGCTCGGTTACAAGTGGGTAAAGCCAAGAATTCAGTCCACCCAGAATTCATAGTATGCTCTGTATCAGTTCAGTCCTCACATCATATCAACTGCATTTCAGATTTGAATTTCTCTCATTCCTTGCTATCCATTCACCCTTGAGGCAGGTTGGATGTATCCTAGGGTGGATTGGGGTAGTGATGGCACCCAATTCACCTCAAACTTGCATCGGTTCAGATCTGAGTTCAGATGAACTCAGATCTGAACTGAGCAGATCTGTAACAGCAGAATTCAGATCTGAACTCAAGTCTGAGTTTGGATCTGAATTCTCAATTGCCTTACCTTCAGTTATTGCTACCAAATTGTTTTTGGGGAATAGCAGAAGTGCCCTAGGGTGAATTGGGGTGGTGATGACACCCAATTCCCCTCAAAATTTCATCAGTTCAGGTCTGAGTTCAGAGGAACTCAGATCTGAACTGTTGCAGATCTGCAATAGCAGAATTCAGATCTGAACTCAGATCTGAGTTCTGATCCGAATTCTCAATTGCTCCTCTGGTTGTTCAAAAGATCTCCCCCTTTTTTCTTTCATTTGTTTTTTTTTTTTTTTTTTTTTTTTTTTTTTGTAACGAAAGAAAAGAATAATAAAATCTGAAACACAAGCAACTCTTTTCGGCTGAGGGCTGCAGATCTGAAATCTACTGATCTGAGTGCCGAATGCAACTCAGATCTGCAACACTCATGTTTATGTGAATTTTTTTTTCTTTTTCTTTATTCTTTTTGAAAGGAACAACACCAAGATTGAATAGTAATCAAATATGCCTTTATTAAAATGAAACTGAAACCAGAAAAAGAGAGTAATCTACTTAAGAAAGAAGAAACATAACTACATGAGTACAGCAGTTGCAGTCCAAGCTGAAATGAAAAAGTTAGCAAATTAACCCAACTATGAATGCAATGCTGAATGAGATCAGATTAAGAATGCTCAATGTTTCCTAATATTGCTTCTCTAAATCCTCGGCAACGGCGCCAAAAACTTGATGTGTGGCTCATTGTGACACTAGCAAGTGCACTAGCCGTTCAAGTAATAAAGTAGTGAGTGAAGTATCGTTCCCACGAGGATTTAGGAAACAATTACCAATACTAAATTGAACATTTCTTATCTGATCAACAAATAAATCAAAACTCTAATGAAAGCTAAGAAATCCTAAATTAAAATCTATCTAAATCATTGGTCCAATTGCCTTCAATTCAGGTTAGAAGAGTAAGCAGTAAATGTCAATCTCAGAATTCAGCAATCTATCAATTTGGATCATTCGAATGAATCATGATTGAGCCTTGGTTTGGTGAAACCCCAAGGTCATGAACAGCCTCTCTCAAGCGCATGTTCATCCTATGCATGAGTGACGGTTCTTCTATCTCTAGCAAGAATCTAATCCTCATGCATGCATTTCTTCAAACACTTCTAAGGCATCAATTCAAATCTGAATTGATCACCAACTGAATTGTGCAAGTTATCTCTAACCTTGCACTCAATTCAGTTCTTGAATAGTAGATCTGAATTCCTAGAGTCTCTCTCAAGCACTCTAGGAATTCCAAGCTGTAGATTAATTCGCCCAATCTGAAAATTGCAGATCTGAATTCTCTTTCAAGCAATTCAGATCTTGCAATCTCAGATCTGAGAATTCAGATCTGAGTTTTGAAGGTTAGTTGGCCGAATTAATCTACAATCACACCCTTATTCAAGAAACTTCAAATACAATGCATGACCATTTGAATGAATCAAAAAGAATTAGATTGCTGAACTGAAATTTTACAAGCTGAAATACATCAAGGAAGAATGGAAACAAGGAGAAAGAAGAAAGAACATATAACTAAGAAACTGAATTCAAATCAAAAGAGAATGAAACTACAAATGATTTATTACAGAAGATCTTTGAATCACAAACTCTCAATTCGAACTCACCTTCTTCTTCTAACTTGCTTGTCTTGAACTTCCTTCAGCCCTTCTTCTTCTTCTTCCTTGCGCCTAGCCTTCTTCTCTTCTCTTCTCTCAAGGTGGCCGAACCTCTAAGAGTGGGAGAGCCTTCCTCTCAAGCAATTGAACAACTTTCTCCCCTCCTAGAGGCCTCCTTATATAGTTTTTCAAGGGGGCTCTTGCCCCTTCTTGAAGCCTCTAGAATGGGGTGTATTACACCCCTCATGAACCTTCTAGAGTGCTCCCTCCTTCTCTTCAAGAAACTCGTAGAAGTTGCCGCCCCTAGCTCCCTTTGGGCTGCTATTTGGGCTACAACTTAGCTTGCTTTTGAGCTCATGTGGGCTACACTCTAGGCTGTTATTTGGGCTAAAAATGGGCCTTCCTTGCTGGGCCGAATTCTCCTCATAGCTAGGCTTCTTCCCTTGGATTTTCCAAAGAGTTTCACTTGCTCTTCTTGGGCCGAATGAAATTCTCTTGCTCTCATGGCTGGGCCGGGCTGAACTTGATAAATTTTTGGGTTTTCTTTTCTTGCTTTTGCCTTCTTTTTGTTGATTTGGCTCCCCCTGAAATCTTTCTTGCAATCAAGCTAAAATACGGCAAAAATTTAATTAAACCATTATAAAATTTCATGCAAAAACCTCATAAAATATAGATAAATTGTAAGTTCATCAATCTGGGTGATTTCAGATCTGAATTTCTTTACCCAATGCTATCCAATTGTTTTATAGAGATAGCAGATTTGTTCTAGGGTGTATTGGGGTGAAGATAACACCCAATTACCCTTTGAATTTATATCAGTTCAGGTCTGAGTTCAAGGGAACTCAGATCTGAACTGTTGCAAATCTGCTACAGCAGAACTCAGATCTGAACTCAGATCTGAGTTTTGATCCGAATCCTTGGTTTCCATTCTTTCGGTTATATGGTTCTCTCTCTCTCTCTTTTTTTCACTATCAAAATATATTTTTTTTTTGTAATGAAAGAAAAGAATAATAAAGGGCTGAGAACAGATTTTTTTTTTTTGCTGAGTATTGCAATTCTGCTATAGCAGATCTGAGTGCCGAATGCAACTCAGATCTGCAACACTCATGTTTTCAAATTTTTTTTTCTTTTAGAAGACAATAACTTCAAGATAGAAAGGAAAACAGGTCTCCCTTTATTAAAATTAAACTAAAACAGGGAAGAGAAAGTAATCTACTAAAACACAATTACAGTAGTACAACAGTTGCAGTCCAAGCTGAAATGAAAAAGTTAGCAAATTAACCCAACTATGAATGCAATGCTGAAAGAGATCAGATTAAGAATGCTCAATGTTTCCTAATATTGTTTCCCTAAATCCCCGGCAACGGCGCCAAAAACATGATGTGTGGCTCATTGTGACACTAGCAAGTGCACTAGCCATTCAAGTAATAAAGTAGTGAGTGAAGTATCGTTCCCACGAGGATTTAGGAAACAATTACCAATACTAAATTGAGCACTTCTTATCTGATCAACAAATAAATCAAAACTTTAATGAAAGCTAAAAAATCCTAAATTAAAATCTATCTAAATCATTGGCCCAATTGCCTTCAAATCAGGTTAGAAGAGTAAGCAGTAAATGTCATTCTCAGAATTCAGCAATCTATCAATTTGGATCATTCGAATAAATCATGATTGAGCCTTGGGTTGGTGAAACCCTAAGGTCATGAACAGCCTCTCTCAAGCGCATGTTCATCCTATGCATGAGTGACGGTTCTTCTATCTCTAGCAAGAATCTAATCCTCATGCATGCATTTCTTCAAACACTTCTAAGGCATCAATTCAAAACTGAATTGATCACCAACTGAATTGTGCAAGTTATCTCTAACCTTGCACTCAATTCAATTCTTGAATAGTAGATCTGAATTCCTAGATTCTCTCTCAAGCACTCTAGGAATTCCAAGCTATAGATTAATTCGGCCAACTAACCTTCAAAATTCAGATCTTGCAATCTCAGATCTGAGAATTCAGATCTGAGTTTTGAAGGTTAGTTGGCCGAATTAATCTACAGTAACACCCTTATTCAAGAAACTTCAAGTACAATTCATGACCATTTGAATGAATAAAAAAGAATTAGATTGCTGAACTGAAATTTTACAAGCTGAAATACATCAAGGAAGAATGGAAAAAAGGAGAAAGAAGAAAGAAAATATAACAAAGAAACTGAATTCGAATCAAAAGAGAATGAAACTACAATTGATTTATTACAAAAAATCTTTGAATCACAAACCCTCAATTCAAACTCACCTTCTCTTCTAGCTTGCTTGTCTTGAACTTCCTTCAGCACTTCTTCTTCTTCTTCCTTGTGCCTAGCCTTCTTCTCTTCTCTTCTCTCAAGGTGGCCGAACCTCTAAGAGTGGGAGAGCCTTCCTCTCAAGCAATTGAACACCTCTCCCCCCTCCTAGAGGCCTCCTGATGTGTTGCTCATTGTGACACTAGCAAGTGCACTAGCCGTTCAAGTAATAAAGTAGAGAGTGAAGTATCGTTCCCATGAGGATTTAGGAAACAATTACCAATACTAAATTGAGTACTTCTTATCTGATCAACAAATAAATCAAAACTCTAATGAAAGCTAAGAAATCCTAAATTAAAATCTATCTAAATCATTGGCCCAATTGCCTTCAATTCAGGTTAGAAGAGTAAGCAGTAAATGTCAATTTCAGAATTCAGCAATCTATCAATTTGGATCATTCGAATAAATCATGATTGAGCTTTGGTTTGGTGAAACCCCAAGGTCATGAACAGCCTCTCTCAAGCGCATGGTCATCCTATGCATGAGTGACGGTTCTTCTATCTCTAGCAAGAATCTAATCCCAATGCATGCATTTCTTCAAACACTTCTAAGGCATCAATTCAAATCTGAATTGATCACCATCTGAATTGTGCAAGTTATCTCTAACCTTGCACTCAATTCAGTTCTTGAATTGTAGATCTGAATTCCTAGAGTCTCTCTCAAGCACTCTAGGAATTCCAAGCTGTAGATTAATTCGCCCAATCTGAAAATTGCAGATCTGAATTCTCTTTCAAGCAATTTAGATCTTGCAATCTCAGATCTGAGAATTCAGATCTGAGTTTTGAAGGTTAGTTGGCCGAATTACTCTACAATCACACCCTTATTCAAGAAACTTCAAATACAATGCATGACCATTTGAATGAATCAAAAAGAATTAGATTGCTGAACTGAAACTTTACAAGCTGAAATAAATCAAGGAAGAATGGAAACAAGGAGAAAGAAGAAAGAACATATAACTAAGAAACTGAATTCAAATCAAAAGAGAATGAAACTACAAATGATTTATTACAAAAGATCTTTGAATCACAAACCCTTAATTCGAACTCACCTTCTTCTTCTAGCTTGTTTGTCTTGAACTTCCTTCAGCCCTATTCTTCTTCTTCCTTGCGCCTAGCCTTCTTCTCTTCTCTTCTCTCAAGGTGGCCGAACCTCTAAGAGTGGGAGAGCCTTCCTCTCAAGCAATTGAACCACTTTCTCCCCTCCTAGAGGCCTCCTTATATAGTTTTTCAAGGGGGCTCTTGCCCCTTCTTGAAGCTTCTAGAATGGGGTGTATTACACCCCTCATGAACCTTCTAGAGTGCTCCCTCCTTCTCTTCAAGAAACTCCTAGAAGTTGCCGCCCTAGCTCCCTTTGGGCTGCTATTTGGGCTACAACTTAGCTTGCTTTTGAGCTCATGTGGGCTACACTCTAGGCTGTTATTTGGGCTAAAAATGGGCCTTCCTTGCTGGTCCGAATTCTCCTCATAGCTAGGCTTTATTTTCTTGGGTTTTCTCAAGGAATTCACTTGCTCTTTTTGGGCCGAAGTGCTCTCTCTTGCTTCCACGACCGGGCTGGACTGAAATTGGTCTTTTTGAACCTTCTTTTCTTGCCTTTTTCCTTCCTTTTCTTGGATTGATTATCCCTGAACCTATTCTTAGCATTAAGCTAAATTAAGGCAAAAATTAATAAAACCGGCATAAAAATCCATGCTAAAGTCCTCAAAAATTATAGATAAATTGTAAGTTCATCAAATACCCCCACACTTAAGCTTTTGCTTGTCCTCAAGCAAAGACATCAGCCATAAACTTAACATTCCCCCCTTCTGTTCTCACCATTTACCTGGTGAACTTTTTAAGATAGAAATGCATTGAGTAGTCGGGGAACTTTTGTAAGTGCTCAACTCTTATATTTGTAAATTACCATTTAAGATATGTATCAGATCCGAGGAAAGGAGAATATGAATTTCATCATAGTCTAGCCTTCACTCCTAATTCATATATAAATCAGCTCCTTAATTGTCAAGGTTAATAATCAAATTTCACTAAGTTTCACATCTGTAACTAAATCTCAATGAGAGTTCAACTTTAGAGTGCCCCTTTGAACCTCGGTTGTCACTACAATTACTTATTTCTAAGGGTGAGTGCATTTTATGCTCCATCTCACCTTTTTTTTTTTTTTTTCTTTTCGGTGTGAGTGCATTTTATGCTCCATCTCACACTTTTCTCTCTTTTTTTTTTTTTTTTTTTTTTTTTTTTTGGTGTGAGTGCATCTTATGCTCCATCTCACACTGGTCACTTGTTTGAGGTAGGTAAATAGGACTCATGTTCTAAGCTGCTAGTTTTACTATTCAGCTCAGAATAGCGGAGTCAATTTGGGCTTTTGTCCTTCTTTGCAATTATTGAGCCCTCAAGAATTAGCACTTCAGATGTGCACTAGCTCTCTTGACCATTAACAATGAAATCAAGGGCTTCCATACACATGAAGGAAGTTAGGGCTAGTCATGCTGAAAGGCATATTCAGCTCCCCTTTTCTCCTGCATAAATCAAATTGGGTCATTCACAAGAATAAAAACTTAACAAGTACATCAGTCTCCCTCAACTCATTGAATTCCTTCTTTAAAAAAAATCATCAAATAAATAGTAATGAACTTGAGGGGTTCCAGTCTTTTTTTGGTTATGTCATTGCCTGCATATGTGTGTTGAAGTGCATGGTTTCAGCCCCCATACCCTAGCCTCGGGCTCACTCCCCCGCACTTAAGATGAACATTGTCCTCAATGTTCCTACTGTTAGGGGATCACAATAAAACCAACAAGAGAAATACCAAGTAAAGAGAAGGGTAAAGAGGATTTCCTGAAGATTAATTTCCAGATATGCAAGAGTTCTTTTGGTGGGGGCCTCTTCTACTAGAATTTACTTGCAACAGAGATCAGAAGCTTTGTTCTAACTAAAAATAATTTAAACCAAATAAAAAAAAAGACTACTATTCACAATTCAAAAGAATGTAAGTAATCCTAATCTACTAGCTATACAAGAAAAATTTACAAAGCCAAGTAATTAATAAGACAAACCAAAGTCATTTGCTTCACTCTTTTTCTCTCTCTCTTTCTCTCTCTCTTTTTTTTTTTTTTTTTTTTTTTTTTTTTTTTATAAACAAGAAAAACAGAGCTCCATTACTGAAAACCAGCATTCAAGTGTGAAGTAGATCATTAATGAAAAAGAAAGCTAGCTAAATTAGCAATAGATATTTTTACACACTATTCTAGACTAAATAGAAGTAAACATATCTAACATCTACTATAATCAGATCTAAAATCAATTGCTGAATTTAGTATCTTTAGGCTGCTCTTCAGGCTCTTAATAGAATCAGACCTGAAGTCTTAGCTTTTGAGAACAGTCTTACAAAAAAAACCTAACATCAATAAATCTGAATTATGATGCAATTAGGTTTGAAATAAGTCTGAACTCAAGAGTTTAAGACTTCTTATTTCAAGTCCCAACTTATATGTCTTGTATGCGTCAATAAATTGCAGAGACTTGAAATTAGATCTGTAAACTTACCTACTGAGAACAGTCACCTTTGGATCTGAGTTTAGATTTGAAATTACAGTAGTCATTTATACTGAAATCAGTGGTTACTAGCATTCAAATAACCACTGATTTTAGATCATAAATGATTTTGATTATTAACAAAAAAGAATCCAAACCAGCAATCTTATTTACATTCCTTAATTATAGCATCTAAATTCAGATACAATTTATCTGAGTTCAAATATGCAATTAACAAACCATAAAAATTGGAGTCTGAATTGAATATACTTATTGAAACTATTGCACATCACCATTTACATCTGCTATACTGTGGGCTGCTATTCAAAGCTGAATTGTCAATGTGCCTTCAGAGGGCTTAAATTGGGCTACAACCAGACCTGAGCCAGGTTTGGATTCAGGTTTGTAAGCTATGCAAGTGTATGGCTTCATAATCTTGAAGACTTCTGTGACCTGAAATCAGGTCTGCAATGCATACAACCTGTAAATTCAGCACACAGTTAGTTCAGCCCATGTTTTGTTTCAGATCTCATATCAGCCTCTATCAGTCCATATCAGCCCAAATCTGTCTAGCTCAAATATATTAAGCTGTTCAGTCCACAAATTTACAGAAACCTGAAATCAGGTCTGCACTATTTGGCATTGTTACTGCTGCAATTTAGCAGTGTTGCAGAACAGAACTGAGTCCAATTTCAGATCAAATCTCAAAGCAATCAGAGCTGGTCATCTAAAACTTTGATTTTACTAATGGACATCCAAGACTATGTGCAAGAGGTTCAAAGCAGAAACCTGAAATCATGATGGCTCAAATTAAGTAGTTGCAGAAACCTGAAATCAAGTCTGCTAACTATATACTGTAAGCAGCCCTGAATGCTAGTATATTACACTCATCCAGTTCAGATCTGGTGCAAGTGGTTTAAAGCTAGTAAAATCAGTCCACATATATGATTATCAGCCCATAGATATAACACAAATATCAGTCCACAGACAAACAATCAATCAGATCGGATGAAAGTAATTTAAAAAACATCAGTCCACATATTGCCTCATGTCATCAGTCAGTCCACAGTAGAAATCAAGTGCACTCTGATATCATCACACATTGCTACTATTTCATCAATGATGCAGATCTGATTTTTACACATTTTTGGTATACTGCTACAAGTCCACATCAATGAAGCATCAATGAAATATACTGCAATCATAAATCAGATTTGATGCATCAGATTGCAATGTGACATATTGCAATTTTTGGTACTATTAATAACTGAATTCAGATCTGAGTTCTGATCTCAATTGCCCTTCTTTGCTATCCAACTAATTTTGGGGGCTGGAAGATGTATAATAGGGTGAATTGGGGTGATTATGGCTCCCAATTCACCTCATGATTGCATCAGTTCAGGTCTGAGTTCTGATGAACTCAGATCTGAAATGTTGCAGATCTGCAATATCAGAAGAGAAGTCTGAAATAGAGAATTGTGTGGAGGTGCTGCATCGCATTAAAACTATTGAGGCATAAAAAAATCTCAGATTAAATATACTTTTCTTCAACCAAATCAGCTCAGATAGGTTGGAGTACAAGTTATTTAATACAGCAAAGTATGCCCTGTATCCTGCTCTGTTCACAACCCCAGTTCAGATCTAGGTGATTGCAGATTCAAATTGTTTTTTTTTTTTTTTTTAACCATGACTATCCAATTGTTTTTGGGAGATAGCAGGTTTTTTGTAGGGTGTATTGGGGTGAAGATAACCCCCAATTACCCTTTGAATTTACATCAGTTCAGGTCTGAGTTCAAGAGAACGCAGATCTGAACTGTTGCAGATCTGAACTCAGATCTGAACTCAGTTCTGAGTGCTGATCCGAATCCTTGGTTTCCATGGTTCTTTCTCTCTCTTTTTTTTTTCACTATCTAAATATATATTTTTTTTCTTTTTGTAATGAAAGAAAAGAATAATAAAGGGCTGAGAACAGATTTTTTTTTTTTTTTTTGAGTATTGCAGTTCTGCTATAGCAGAGTTCAGGTCTGAACTCAAGTCTGAGTTCGGATCTGAAATCTCAATTGCCTTACCTTCAGTTATTTCTACCAAATTGCCTTTGAGGAGTAGCAGAAGTGCCCTAGGGTGAATTGGGGTGGTGATGACACCCAATTCCCCTCAAAATTGCATCAGTTCAGGTCTGAGTTCAGAGGAACTCAGATCTGAACTGTTGCAGATCTGCAATAGCAGAATTCAGATCTGAATTCAAATCTGAATTCTGTTCCGAATTCTCAATTGCTCCTCTTGTTGTTCAAAAGATCTCCCCTTTTTTTTTCATTTTTTTTTTTTGTAATGAAAGAAAAAAATAATAATAAAGTCTGAAACACAAGCAACTCTTTTCGGCTGAGTGCTGCAGATCTGAAATCTGCTGATCTGAGTGCCGAATGCAACTCAGATCTGCAACACTCATGTTTTTGTGAATTTTTCTTCTTTTTTTTTTTTTCTTTTTGAAGGGAACAACACCAAGATTGAATAGAAATCAAATATGCCTTTATTAAAATGAAACTGAAACCAGAAAAAGAAAGTAATCTACTTAAGAAATAAGAAACATAACTACAATAGTACAGCAGTTGCAGTCCAAGCTGAAATGAAAACGTTAGCAAATTAACCCAACTATGAATGCAATGCTGAATGAGATCAGATTAAGAATGCTCAATGTTTCCTAATATTGCTTCTATAAATCCCCGGCAACGGCGCCAAAAACTTGATGTGTTGCTCATTGTGACACTAGCAAGTGCACTAGCCGTTCAAGTAATAAAGTAGAGAGTGAAGTATCGTTCCCACGAGGATTTAGGAAACAATTACCAATACTAAATTGAGCACTTCTTATCTGATCAACAAATAAATCAAAACTCTAATGAAAGCTAAGAAATCCTAAATTAAAATCTATCTAAATCATTGGCCCAATTGCCTTCAATTCAGGTTAGAAGAGTAAGCAGTAAATGTCAATTTCAGAATTCAGCAATCTATCAATTTGGATCATTCGAATAAATCATGATTGAGCCTTGGTTTGGTGAAACCCCAAGGTCATGAACAGCCTCTCTCAAGCGCATGTTCATCCTATGCATGAGTGACGGTTCTTCTATCTCTAGCAAGAATCTAATCTCCATGCATGCATTTCTTCAAACACTTCTAAGGCATCAATTCAAATCTGAATTGATCACCATCTGAATTGTGCAAGTTATCTCTAACCTTGCACTCAATTCAGTTCTTGAATAGTAGATCTGAATTCCTAGAGTCTCTCTCAAACACTCTAGGAATTCCAAGCTGTAGATTAATTCACCCAATCTGAAAATTGCAGATCTGAATTCTCTTTCAAGCAATTCAGATCTTGCAATCTCAGATCTGAGAATTCAGATCTGAGTTTTGAAGGTTAGTTGGCCGAATTACTCTACAATCACACCCTTATTCAAGAAACTTCAAGTACAATGCATGACCATTTGAATGAATAAAAAAGAATTAGATTGCTGAACTGAAATTTTACAAGCTGAAATACATCAAGGAAGAATGGAAACAAGGAGAAAGAAGAAAGAACATATAACTAAGAAACTGAATTCAAATCAAAAGAGAATGAAACTACAAATGATTTATTACAAAAGATCTTTGAATCACAAACCCTCAATTCGAACTCACCTTCTTCTTCTAGCTTGCTTGTCTTGAACTTCCTTCAGCCCTTCTTCTTCTTCTTCCTTGCGCCTAGCCTTCTTCTCTTCTCTTCTCTCAAGGTGGCCGAACCTCTAAGAGTGGGAGAGCCTTCCTCTCAAGCAATTGAACCACTTTCTCCCCTCCTAGAGGCCTCCTTATATAGTTTTTCAAGGGGGCTCTTGCCCCTTCTTGAAGCCTCTAGAATGGGGTGTATTACACCCCTCATGAACCTTCTAGAGTGCTCCCTCCTTCTCTTCAAGAAACTCCTAGAAGTTGCCGCCCCTAGCTCCCTTTGGGCTGCTATTTGGGCTACAACTTAGCTTGCTTTTGAGCTCATGTGGGCTACACTCTAGGCTGTTATTTGGGCTAAAAATGGGCCTTCCTTGTTGGGCCGAATTCTCCTCATAGCTAGGCTTTATTTTCTTGGGTTTTCTCAAGGAATTAATTTGCTCTTTTTGGGCCGAAGTGCTCTCTCTTGCTTCCACGACCGGGCTGGACTGAAATTGGTCTTTTTGAACCTTCTTTTCTTGCCTTTTTCCTTCCTTTTCTTGGATTGATTATCCCTGAACCTATTCTTAGCATTAAGCTAAATTAAGGCAAAAATTAATAAAACCGGCATAAAAATCCATGCTAAAGTCCTCAAAAATTATATAGTTTTTCAAGGGGGCTCTTGCCCCTTCTTGAAGCCTCTAGAATGGGGTGTATTACACCCATTTTTGAACTTTCTAGAGCTCTCTTGAAAGCCTCCTAAGGGCTGCTATTTGGGTTGCACTTAGGCTCTCTCTTAGCACATGATAGCTATACATTGAGCTGCTCTTTTGGGCTGAGAATGGGCTTTCCTTGCTGGGCCAAATTCTACTCATAGCTAGGCTTTCTTTTCTTGGGTTTTCTTAAGAAATTCAATTGCTCTTCTTGGGTCGAAGTGCTCTCTCTTGCTTCCACGACCGGGCTGGATTGAAATTGGTCTTTTTGAACCTTCTTTTTTTGCCTTTTTCTTTCCTTTTCTTGGATTAATTATCCCTGAACTTATTCTTAGCATTAAGCTAAATTAAGGCAAAAATTAATAATACCGGCATAAAAATCCATGCTAAAGTCCTCAAAAATTATAGATAAATTGTAAGTTCATCATGCTCCTATTTGTGCAGATAGTGTCGTATAAGTACCAACATTATGCAAGCTATGCTGGTTCCTAGTTTGAGTTCTTTCAGAATCCCATTAATAGTTGTTTGCTGCCATTTCCTCAATAAGTGCATGGGCAACCTTAGGAGTTTTATTATTTATGGACCCTCTGGCTGCAGCATCTAATATGGTCTTATTTGAGTCAGTAAGACCATTATAGAAGTCTGCATTTGCAGCCAAATGGGGAGGCCATGGTGAGGAACTCTCCTTAACAGCTCCTTGTATCGTTCCCATGACTCGTATAAAGATTCCCCCTCTAGTTGGAAAAAAGTAGTGATACCATTCCTCATTTTAGCAGATTTAGAAGGGGGAAAATATTTAGAGAGAAAACGGCTGGCCATTTCATCCCACGTAGCTATTGATCTTGCCAGTAATGAATTCAACCATGCTTTGGCTTTATCCTTCAAAGAAAATGGGAATAACCTCAACCTAATGGCGTCATCACTTACCCCATTTTGTTTGAAGGTGTCACAAATTTCTAAAAAGTTAGAAATGTGTGCATTGGGATCTTTGTGGGCCAATCCACAGAATTGCACCATGTTTTGAATCATTTGTATGATGGCAGGTTTGATCTCAAAGTTGTTAGCAGCAATATTGGGCCTGATAATGATAGAGGCAGCTCCAGTGAGAGTGGGTTTGGCATAGTCCATCATAGTCCTCTGCTCAACCATTTCTTGAGCCTCTTGAGCTTCTTGAGCTTCTTGCTAGACTTGTTTGGCTGCTCTTAGTTGGACACAGAGAGTTATTTCAATCTCTGGGTCGTAGAGGATTTCTGATGTGTGGCTCATTGTGACACTAGTGAGTGAAGTATCGTTCCCACGAGGATTTAGGAAACAATTACCAATACTAAATTGAGCACTTCTTATCTGATCAACAAATAAATCAAAACTCTAATGAAAGCTAAGAAATCCTAAATTAAAATCTATCTAAATCATTGGTCCAATTGCCTTCAAATCAGGTTAGAAGAGTAAGCAATAAATGTCAATCTCAGAATTCAATAATCTATCAATTTGGATCATTCGAATGAATCATGATTGAGCCTTGGTTTGGTGAAACCCCATGGTCATGAATAGCCTCTCTCAAGCGCATGTTCATCCTATGCATGAGTGACGGTTCTTCTATCTCTAGCAAGAATCTAATCCCCATGCATGCATTTCTTCAAACACTTCTAAGGCATCAATTCAAATCTGAATTGATCACCAACTGAATTGTGCAAGTTATCTCTAACATTGCACTCAATTCAGTTCTTGAATAGTAGATCTGAATTCCTAGAGTCTCTCTCAAGCACTCTAGGAATTCCAAGCTGTAGATTAATTCGCCCAATCTGAAAATTGCAGATCTGAATTCTCTTTCAAGCAATTCAGATCTTGCAATCTCAGATCTGAGAATTCAGATCTGAGTTTTGAAAGTTAGTTGGCCAAATTAATCTACAATCACACCCTTATTCAAGAAACTTCAAATACAATGCATGACCATTTGAATGAATTAAAAAGAATTAGATTGCTGAACTGAAATTTTACAAGCTGAAATACATCAAGGAAGAATGGAAACAAGGAGAAAGAAGAAAGAACTTATAACTAAGAAACTGAATTCAAATCAAAAGAGAATGAAACTACAAATGATTTATTACAGAAGATCTCTTAATCACAAACTCTCAATTTAAGCTTTTGCTTGTCCTCAAGCAAAGACATCAGCCATAAATTTAACATTCCCCCCTTCTGTTCTCACCATTTACCTGGTGAACTTTTTAAGATAGAAATGCATTGAGTAGTTAGGGAACTTTTGTAAGTGCTCAACTCTTATTCTTGTGAATTACCATTTAAGATATGTATCAGATCCAAGGAAAGGAGAATATGAATTTCATCATAGTCTAGCCTTCACTCCTAATTCATATATAAATCAGCTCCTTAATTGTCAAGGTTAATAATCAAATTTCACTAAGTTTCACATCTGTAACTAAATCTCAATGAGAGTTCAACTTTAGAGTGCCCCTTTGAACCTCGGTTGTCACCACAATTACTTATTTCTAAGGGTGAGTGCATCTTATGCTCCATCTCACCCTTTTCTTCTTTTTTTTTTTTTTTTTTTTCGGTGTGAGTGCATTTTATGCTCCATCTCACACACTTTTCTTTTTTTTTTTTTTTTTTTTTTGGTGTGAGTGCATCTTATGCTCCATCTCACACTGGTCACTGACTTGAGGTAGGACTCATGTTCTGAGCTGCTAGTTTTACTATTCAACTCAAAATAGCGGAGTCAATTTGGGCTTTTGTCCTTCTTTGCAATTATTGAACCTCAAGAATTAGCACTTCAGATGTGCACTAGCTCTCTTGACCATTAACCATGAAATCAAGGGCTTCCATACACATGAAGATAGTTAGGGCTAGTCATGCTGAAAAGCATATTCAGCTCCCCTCATGCATATCTCAAATTGGGTCATTCACAAGAATAAAAACTTAACAAGTACATCAGTCTCCCTCAACTCATTGAATTCCTTCTTAAAAATCATCAAATAAATAGTAATGAACTTGAGGGGTTCCAGTCTTTTTTTTTTTTTTGTCCTTCTTTGCAATTATTGAACCTCAAGAATTAGCACTTCAGATGTGCACTAGCTCTCTTGGCCATTAACCATGAAATCAAGGGCTTCCATACACATGAAGATAGTTAGGGCTAGTCATGCTGAAAAGCATATTCAGCTCCCCTTTTCTCATGCATATCTCAAATTGGGTCATTCACAAGAATAAAAACTTAACAAGTACATCAGTCTCCCTCAACTCATTGAATTCCTTCTTAAAAATTATCAAATAAATAGTAATGAACTTGAGGGGTTCCAGTCTTTTTTTTTTTTTGTGATGTCATTGCCTGCATATGTGTGTTGGGGTGCATGGTTTCAACCCCCATACCCTAGCCTCGGGCTCACTCCCCCACACTTAAGATGAACATTGTCCTCAATGTTCCTAGTGTTAGGGAGTCACAATAAAACCAACAAGAGAAATTCCAAGTAAAGAGAAGGGTGTATAGAGGACTTCCTGAAGATTAATTTCCAGATATGCAAGAGTTCTTTTGGTGGGAGCCTCTTCTGCTAGAATTTACTTGCAAGAGAGATCAAGAGCTTTGTTCTAACTAAAAACCAAATAATAAAAAGACTACTATACACAATTCCAAACAATGTAAATAATTTAACCAGTCTGTAATACACAACAGAAACTTACAAGGCCAAGAAGTTTGAATTCTATCTAACAAAAAAAATAAATAAATAAATAAATTAAAAAAAACAAGATCAAAAGCCAATATAAATATCTCTTGGAATCTGATATGCAAGTGATAAACAAGTGATTTACAAGATTGAAACTAGCCTAGAAGTCTAAGAGTTCTTGAAATCAGCACACTACCAAAGTTATTTGATTTTTTTTTTTTGTTGTAGTGTGCTCAGATCTGCATTAGAATTTCAGCAATGTAAGTGAACGTACGCAGATCTGATCCACACTAATAAATTTGCAAACTAGAAAAACATAGCTTCATTACTGAAACTAAACCAACATTCAAGTGTGAAGTAGATGTTCAATGGAAAAGAGAGCTAGCTAAATCAGCAATGGAGTTTATTACACACTATTCTAAATTTAAATGAACATAAGTAAACAAATCTAAAATCTACTGTAAACAGATCTACAATCATTGCTGAATTTATGATCTTTAAGCTGCTCTTCAAGTTCTAACCAAAAAAAAAAAAAAAAAAAAAAAAATCAGATTTGAAAACTTAACCTTTGAGAACAGTCACTAACAAAAACTCCAAACCTAATATCAATAAGTAGGTCTAAAATCTGTTGCAGTTAGGTCTGAAATAAGTTTGATCCCAAGAGCTTAAGACTTCTCTTTCAAGTCCCAACTTAAATGTCTTGTATGCCTCAATTGATTGCAGAGACCTGAAATCAGATATGCAATTTTATAATGAAAGCAGCCTTGATTCAGATCTGAATACCATTACATCAAAAAGATGAAGCTCTTTTTAGACCTCACAAATATCAGTCCTAATTCAATACAACCAATTCAGATTGGGTGCAAGTGATTTAAAAGATAACAAAACATCAAGTTCACAAAAATTTCAGATTATGTACTTATACTGCCTCTGATTCTCATGCACTTCAGAATTGATTTTACCAATCATGGCTTAAATTTTCATCAATGAGGCAAGTCTGATGCATCAAATTGTGAATTGGGTGCTGTCACTACCCGAATTCACATCAAAATAGAGTGGGTTCAGGTCTGAGTTCAGATGAACTCAAATCTGAACCTAGCAGAATGCAGTCCTGCAACCGGCTGAACTCAGATCTGAACTTCAAATCTGAGTTTCAGATTTGAAAACTCACATGCTATTTTTTCATTGTTTTCTTTTAATTTTCTTTATCTATTTTTTTTCTTTTTTTTTTATAAATCTAAAACAAAATACAGCAATGCAACCAAAATCTTTTTGGATGAGTGCAGGTCTGATTGATGAATGCAATTCAGATCTGAACTCATTTTAAATTTTTTTTTTTTTTTTTGGTGTGAGTGCTGCAGTTCTGCTATAGCAGATCTGAGTGCCGAATGCAACTTAGATCTGCAACACTCATGATTTTGTGATTTTTTTTTCTTTTAGAGGGTAATAACTTCAAAATAGAAAGCAAAACATGTCTCCTTTTATTAAAATTAAACTGAAACAAGAAAAATAAAGTAATCTACTAAAGAGAAAAGAAGCATAACTACAGTAATACAGCAGTTGCATTCAAAGCAAAAATGAAAAATTAAGCAAATTAAACCAACTATGAATGCAATGCTGAAGAACTACATCTGAAGAACTACATCTACCAGCTACACTAAATCAGCAATCAAATATGAAGTAGATCATCAATGGGAAAGAGAGTTAAATAGATCAGCAGTGGAGTTTCATGCTAATTGCTGTACTGTAGTAGCCCTGCTACAGCTCTGAATGCTAGTGGAATGCACTGCTGCTTTTATTGAATATGTGAGGCATCACAATTATTCAATCCAAACTCACATCCTCAGCAAATTTAGATTGGGTACAAGTGGGTAAAGCCAAGAATTCAGTCCTCCCAGAATTCATAGTATGCTCTGTATCAGTTCAGTCCTCACATCATATCAACTGCATTTCAGATTTGAATTTCTCTCATTCTTTGCTATCCATTCACCCTTGAGGCAGGTTGGATGTATCATAGGGTGGATTGGGGTAGTGATGGCACCCAATTCACCTCAAACTTGCATCGTTTCAGATCTGAGTTCAGAGGAATTCAGATCTGAACTGAGCAGATCTGTAACAGCAGAATTCAGATCTGAACTCAAGTCTGAGTTTGGATCTGAATTCTCAATTGCCTTACCTTCAGTTATTGCTACCAAATTGTTTTTGGGGAATAGCAGAAGTGCCCTAGGGTGAATTGGGGTGGTGATGACACCCAATTCTCCTCAAAAGTGCATCAGTTCAGGTCTGAGTTCAGAGGAACTCAGATC
The DNA here is from genome assembly GCF_056320005.1 of Nelumbo lutea. Classification (NCBI taxonomy): domain Eukaryota; kingdom Viridiplantae; phylum Streptophyta; class Magnoliopsida; order Proteales; family Nelumbonaceae; genus Nelumbo; species Nelumbo lutea. The sequence goes on from NC_142689.1 coordinate 60,598,105, forward strand.
TGAACTGTTGCAGATCTGCAATAGTAGAATTCAGATCTGAACTCAGATCTGAGTTCTGATCCGAATTCTCAATTACTCCTCTGGTTGTTCAAAAGATCTCCCCTTTTTTTTTCATTTGTTTTTTTCTTTTTGTAATGAAAGAAAGAAAAAAGAAAAAAAAATTAATAAAGTCTGAAACACAAGCAACTCTTTTCGGCTGAGTGCTGTAGATCTGAAATCTGCTGATCTAAGTGCCGAATACAACTCAGATCTGCAACACTCATGTTTATGTGAATTTTTTTTCTTTTTTTTTTCTTTTTGAAGGGAACAACATCAAGATTGAATAGAAATCAAATATGCCTTTATTAAAATGAAACTGAAACCAAAAAAGAAAGTAATCTACTTAAGAAAGAAGAAACATAACTACAGTAGTACAGCAGTTGCATTCAAAACTAAAATGTAAAGTTAAGCAAATTAAACCAACTATGAATGCAATGCTGAATGATACCAGATTAAGAATGCTCAATGTTTCCTAATATTGCTTCTATAAATCCCCGGCAACGGCGCCAAAAACTTGATGTGTGGCTCATTGTGACACTAGCAAGTGCACTAGCCGTTCAAGTAATAAAGTAGTGAGTGAAGTATCGTTCCCACGAGGATTTAGGAAACAATTACCAATACTAAATTGAGCACTTCTTATCTGATCAACAAATAAATCAAAACTCTAATGAAAGCTAAGAAATCCTAAATTAAAATCTATCTAAATCATTGGTTCAATTGCCTTCAAATCAGGTTAGAAGAGTAAGCAATAAATGTCAATCTCAGAATTCAACAATCTATCAATTTGGATCATTCGAATGAATCATGATTGAGCCTTGGTTTGGTGAAACCCCAAGGTCATGAACAGCCTCTCTCAAGCGCATGTTCATCCTATGCATGAGTGACGGTTCTTCTATCTCTAGCAAGAATCTAATCCCCATGCATGCATTTCTTCAAACACTTCTAAGGCATCAATTCAAATCTGAATTGATCACCAACAGAATTGTCCAAGTTATCTCTAACCTTGCACTCAATTCAGTTCTTGAATAGTAGATCTGAATTCCTAAAGTCTCTCTCAAGCACTCTAGGAATTCCAAGCTGTAGATTAATTCGCCCATTCTGAAAATTGCAGATCTGAATTCTCTTTCAAGCAATTCAGATCTTGCAACTGAGTTTTGAAGGTTAGTTGGCCGAATTAATCTACAATCATACCCTTATTCAAGAAACTTCAAATACAATGCATGGCCATTTGAATGAATAAAAAAGAATTAGATTGCTGAACTGAAATTTTAGAAGCTGAAATACATCAAGGAAGAAGGGAAACAAGGAGAAAGAAGAAAGAACAAATAACTAAGAAACTGAATTCAAATCAAAAGAGAATGAAACTACAAATGATTTATTACAGAAGATCTCTGAATCACAAACTCTCAATTCGAACTCACCTTCTTCTTCTAGCTTCCTTGTCTTGAACTTCCTTCAGCCCTTCTTCTTCTTCTTCCTTGCGCCTAGCCCTCTTCTCTTCTCTTCTCTCAAGGTGGCCGAACCTCTAAGAGTGGGAGAGCCTTCCTCTCAAGCAATTGAACACCTTCTCCCCTCCTAGAGGCCTCCTTATATAGTTTTTCAAGGGGGCTCTTGCCCCTTCTTGAAGCCTCTAGAATGGGGTGTATTACACCCCTCATGAACCTTCTAGAGTGCTCCCTCCTTCTCTTCAAGAAACTCCTAGAAGTTGCCGCCCCTAGCTCCCTTTGGGCTGCTATTTGGGCTACAACTTAGCTTGCTTTTGAGCTCATGTGGGCTACACTCTAGGCTGTTATTTGGGCTAAAAATGGGCTAGGCCAAAATTTCCTTCTTGCTAGGCTTATTCCCTTGGATTTTCCAAAGAGTTTCACTTGCTCTTTTTGGGCCGAATGAAATTCTCTTGCTCTCATGGCTGGGCCGGGCTGAACTTGATAAATTTTGGGTTTTCTTTTCTTGCTTTTGCCTTCTTTTTGTTGATTTGGCTCCCCCTGAAATCTTTTTTGCAATCAAGCTAAAATAGGGCAAAATTTAATTAAACTATCATAAAATTTCATGCAAAAACCTCATAAAATATAGATAAATTGTAGGTTCATCAATTTCCTCCAGCTCGACTCTGCTTGTCAGATACTGCAATAGTCAAGGCAATAAACAAGCCAATATTCACAAAATAACTAACCTTATTACAACTGAAAATGTATAGTGAAGTATTGGAATATACAAACCTACATCCTAAAATAAATAAATGCAGCTAAATAAAAGCAGATCAATGGTGTGTTGCTCATTGTGACACTAGCAAGTGCACTAGCCGTTCAAGTAATAAAGTAGAGAGTGAAGTATCGTTCCCACGAGGATTTAAGAAACAATTACCAATACTAAATTGAGCACTTCTTTTCTGATCAACAAATAAATCAAAACTCTAATGAAAGCTAAGAAATCCTAAATTAAAATCTATCTAAATCATTGGCCCAATTGCCTTCAATTCAGGTTAGAGGAGTAAGCAGTAAATGTCAATCTCAGAATTCAGCAATCTATCAATTTGGATCATTCGAATGAATCATGATTGAGCCTTGGTTTGGTGAAACCCCAAGGTCATGAACAGCCTCTCTCAAGCGCATGTTCATCCTATGCATGAGTGACGGTTCTTCTATCTCTAGCAAGAATCTAATCCCCATGCATGCATTTCTTCAAACACTTCTAAGGCATCAATTCAAATCTGAATTGATCACCATCTGAATTGTGCAAGTTATCTCTAACCTTGCACTCAATTCAGTTCTTGAATAGTAGATCTGAATTCCTAGAGTCTCTTTCAAGCACTCTAGGAATTCCAAGCTGTAGATTAATTCGCCCAATCTGAAAATTGCAGATCTGAATTCTCTTTCAAGCAATTCAGATCTTGTAATCTCAGATCTGAGAATTCAGATCTGAGTTTTGAAGGTTAGTTGGCCGAATTACTCTACAATCACACCCTTATTCAAGAAACTTCAAATACAATGCATGACCATTTGAATGAATCAAAAAGAATTAGATTGCTGAACTGAAATTTTACAAGCTGAAATACATCAAGGAAGAATGGAAACAAGGAGAAAGAAGAAAGAACATATAACTAAGAAACTGAATTCAAATCAAAAGAGAATGAAAATACAAATGATTTATTACAGAAGATCTTTGAATCACAAACTCTCAATTCGAACTCACCTTCTTCTTCTAGCTTGCTTGTCTTGAACTTCCTTCAGCCCTTCTTCTTCTTCTTCCTTGCGCCTAGCCTTCTTCTCTTCTCTTCTCTCAAGGTGGCCGAACCTCTAAGAGTGGGAGAGCCTTCCTCTCAAGCAATTGAACCACTTTCTCCCCTCCTAGAGGCCTCCTTATATAGTTTTTCAAGGGGGCTCTTGCCCCTTCTTGAAGCCTCTAGAATGGGGTGTATTACACCCCTCATGAACCTTCTAGAGTGTTCCCTCCTTCTCTTCAAGAAACTCGTAGAAGTTGCCGCCCCTAGCTCCCTTTGGGCTGCTATTTGGGCTACAACTTAGCTTGCTTTTGAGCTCATGTGGGCTACACTCTAGGCTGTTATTTGGGCTAAAAATGGGCCTTCCTTGCTGGGCCGAATTCTCCTCATAGCTAGGCTTTATTTTCTTGGGTTTTCTCAAGGAATTCACTTGCTCTTTTTGGGCCGAAGTGCTCTCTCTTGCTTCCACGACCGGGCTGGACTGAAATTGGTCTTTTTGAACCTTCTTTTCTTGCCTTTTTCCTTCCTTTTCTTGGATTGATTATCCCTGAACTTATTCTTAACATTAAGCTAAATTAAGGCAAAAATTAATAAAACCGGCATAAAAATCCATGCTAAAGTCCTCAAAAATTATAGATAAATTGTAAGTTCATCAAGTACCCCCACACTTAAGCTTTTGCTTGTCCTCAAGCAAAGACATCAGTCATAAACTTAACATTCCCCCCTTCTGTTCTCACCATTTACCTGGTGAACTTTTTTTAAGATAGAAATGCATTGAGTAGTCGGGGAACTTTTGTAAGTGCTCAACTCTTATTCTTGTAAATTACCATTTAAGATATGTATCAGATCCGAGGAAAGGATAATATGAATTTCATCATAGTCTAGCCTTCACTCCTAATTCATATATAAATCAGCTCCTTAATTGTTAAGGTTAATAATCAAATTTCACTAAGTTTCACATCTGTAACTAAATCTCAATGAGAGTTCAACTTTAGAGTGCCCCTTTGAACCTCGGTTGTCACCACAATTACTTATTTCTAAGGGTGAATGCATCTTATGCTCCATCTCACCCTTTTCTTCTTTTTTTTTTTTTTTTTTCGGTGTGAGTGCATTTTATGCTCCATCTCACACTTTTCTCTTTTTTTTTTTATTTATTTTTTATTTATTTTTTGGTGTGAGTGCATCTTATGCTCCATCTCACACTGGTCACTTGCTTGAGGTAGGTAAATAGGACTCATGTTCTAAGCTGCTAGTTTTACTATTCAGCTCAGAATAGCGGAGTAAATTTGGGCTTTTGTCCTTCTTTTGCAATTATTGAACCTCAAGAATTAGCACTTCAGATGTGCACTAGCTTTTTTGACTATTAACAATGAAATCAAGGGCTTCCATACACATGAAGGAAGTTAGGGCTAGTCATGCTGAAAAGCATATTCAGCTCCCCTTTTCTCCTGCATATATCAAATTGTGTCATTCACAAGAATAAAAATTTAACAAGTACATCAGTCTCCCTCAACTCATTGAATTCCTTCTTAAAAATCATCAAATAAATAGTAATGAACTTGAGGGGTTCAAGTCTTTTTTTTTTTTTTTTGGTTATGTCATTGCCTGCATATGTGTGTTGGGGTGAATGAGGTGCATGGTTTCAGCCCCCATACCCTAGCCTCGGGCTCACTCCCCCACACTTAAGATGAACATTGTCCTCAATGTTCCTATTGTTAGGGGATCACAAAAAAAAAAAACAACAAGAGAAATACCAAGTAAAGAGAAGGGTGTATAGAGGACTTCCTGAAGATTAATTTCCAGATATGCAAGAGTTCTTTTGGTGGGAGCCTCTTCTGCTAGAATTTACTTGCAAGAGAGATCAAGAGCTTTGTTCTAACTAAAAACCAAATAATAAAAAGACTACTATACACAATTCCAAACAATGTAAATAATTTAACCAGTCTGTAATACACAACAGAAACTTACAAGGCCAAGAAGTTTGAATTCTATCTAACAAAATAAATAAATAAATAAATTTAAAAAAACAAGATCAAAAGCCAATATAAATATCTCTTGGAATCTGATATGCAAGTGATAAACAAGTGATTTACAAGATTGAAACTAGCCTAGAAGTCTAAGAGTTCTTGAAATCAGCACACTACCAAAGTTATTTGATTTTTTTTTTTTTTTTTTTCGTTAGAACTTGACTTTTGAGAACAGTCACTTACAAAAACTCCAAACCTAATATCAATAAGTAGGTCTAAAATCTGTTGCAGTTAGGTCTGAAATAAGTTTGATCCCAAGAGCTTAAGACTTCTCTTTCAAGTCCCAACTTAAATGTCTTGTATGCCTCAGACCTGAAATCAGATATGCAATTTTATAATGAAAGCAGCCTTGATTCAGATCTGAATACCATTACATCAAAAAGATGAAGCTCTTTTTGGACCTCACAAATATCAGTCCTAATTCAATACAACCAATTCAGATTGGGTGCAAGTGATTTAAAAGATAACAAAACATCAAGTTCACAAAAATTTCAGATTATGTACTTATACTACCTCTGATTCTCATGCACTTCAGAATTGATTTTACCATTCATGGCTTAAATTTTCATCAATGAGGCAAGTCTGATGCATCAAATTGTGAATTGGGTGCTGTCACTACCCGAATTCACATCAAAATAGAGTGGGTTCAGGTCTGAGTTCAGATGAACTCAAATCTGAACCTAGCAGAATGCAGTCCTGCAACCGGCTGAACTCAGATCTGAACTTCAAATCTGAGTTTCAGATTTGAAAACTCACATGCTATTTTTTCATTGTTTTCTTTTTATTTTCTTTATCTATTTTTTTTTTTTTTTTTATAAATCTAAAACAAAATACAGCAATGCAACCAAAATCTTTTTGGATGAGTGCAGGTCTGATTGATGAATGCAATTCAGATCTGAACTCATTTTAAATTTTTTTTTTTTTTTTTAGAACCAAAAGGAGAAGAGAAATTTGATTTGCATAAGCTACATTAAAATTGAAACTAAGGATGGAACAATCAAGTATCAAGAGAAGAAACATGGCTCCATCAATGTAGCCCTTGATGGAGTATACACTTATTGGAATGTAGTACACACGGCTGCACACACCCATTCAGATCTGCTAGACTTTCTATTCATGCACAGCTGAAATCAGAGCTATCTATCTTGAAAAAAAATTTCAAAGATCAGCCCAGGACAATTCACAATGCCAATTTAGTAATGTTAATTGTAATACAAACCTGTTCAAAACCTGCCCTGGTTCAGTCTTGCTGTAGCAGGTCTGCTATAGTAGCCCTGCTATAGGTCTGAACTCTAATAGAAAAATGGTGTGGAAGTGCCACTTTGCATGAAATCTCTTGAGGCATAAAAAAATTCTCAGATTAAATATACTTTTCTTCAACCAAATCAGCTCAGATAGATCGGAGTACAAGTTATTTAATACAGCAAAGTATGCCCTGTATCCTGCTCTGTTCACAACCCCAGTTCAGATCTAGGTGATTGCAGATTCGAATTTTTTTTTTTTTTTTTAACCATGACTATCCAATTATTTTTGGGAGATAGCAGATTTTTTTGTAGGGTGTATTGGGGTGAAGTTAACCCCCAATTACCCTTTGAATTTACATCAGTTCAGGTCTGCTACAGTAGAACTCAGATCTGAACTCAGATCTGAGTTCTGATCCGAATCCTTGGTTTCCATGGTTCTTTCTCTTTCTTTTTTTTTTCACTATCTAAATATATTTTTTTTTCTTTTTGCAATGAAAGAAAAGAATAATAAAGGGCTGAGAACAGATATATTTTTTTTTTTCTGAGTATTGCAGTTCTGCTATAGTAGAGTTCAGGTCTGAACTCAAGTCTGAGTTCGGATCTGAAATTTCAATTGCCTTACCTTCAGTTATTGCTACCAAATTGTTTTTGGGGAATAGCAGAAGTGCCCTAGGGTGAATTGGGGTGGTGATGACACCCAATTCCCCTCAAAATTGCATCAGTTCAGGTCTGAGTTCAGAGGAACTCAGATCTGAACTGTTGCAGATCTGCAATAGCAGAATTCAGATTTGAACTCAGATCTGAGTTCTGATCCGAATTCTCAATTGCTCCTCTGGTTGTTCAAAAGATCTCCCCCTTTTTTTTTCTCATTTGTTTTTTTTTTTCTTTTTGTAATGAAAGAAAGAGAAAAAAAAAATAATAAAGTCTGAAACACAAGCAACTCTTTTCGGTTGAGTGCTGCAGATCTGAAATCTGCTAATCTGAGTGCTGAATGCAACTCAGATCTGCAACACTCATGTTTTTTGTGAAATTTTTTTTTTTCTTTTTGAAGGGAACAACACCAAGATTGAATAGAAATCAAACATGCCTTTATTAAAATGAAACTGAAACCAAAAAAAAAAGAAAGTAATCTACTTAAGAAAGAAGAAACATAACTACAGTAGTACAGCAGTTGCAGTCCAAGCTGAAATGAAAAAGTTAGCAAATTAACCCAACTATGAATGCAATGCTGAATGAGATCAGATTAAGAATGCTCAATGTTTCCTAATATTGCTTCTCTAAATCCCCGGCAACGGCGCCAAAAACTTGATGTGTTGCTCATTGTGACACTAGCAAGTGCACTAGCCGTTCAAGTAATAAAGTAGAGAGTGAAGTATCGTTCCCACGAGGATTTAGGAAACAATTACCAATACTAAATTGAGCACTTCTTATCTGATCAACAAATAAATCAAAACTCTAATGAAAGCTAATAAATCCTAAATTAAAATCTATCTAAATCATTGGCCCAATTGCCTTCAATTCAGGTTAGAAGAGTAAGCAGTAAATGTCAATCTCAGAATTCAGCAATCTATCAATTTGGATCATTCGAATGAATCATGATTGAGCCTTGGTTTGGTGAAACCCCAAGGTCATGAACAGCCTCTCTCAAGCGTATGTTCATCCTATGCATGAGTGAAGGTTCTTCTATCTCTAGCAAGAATCTAATCCCCATGCATGCATTTCTTCAAACACTTCTAAGGCATCAATTCAAATCTGAATTGATCACCAACTGAATTGTGCAAATTATTTCTAACCTTGCACTCAATTCAGTTCTTGAATAGTAGATCTGAATTCCTAGAGTCTCTCTCAAGCACTCTAGGAATTCCAAGCTGTAGATTAATTCGCCCAATCTGAAAATTGCAGATCTGAATTCTCTTTCAAGCAATTCAGATCTTGCAATCTCAGATCTGAGAATTCAGATCTGAGTTTTGAAGGTTAGTTGGCCGAATTACTCTACAATCACACCCTTATTCAAGAAACTTCAAATACAATGCATGACCATTTGAATGAATCAAAAAGAATTAGATTGCTGAACTGAAATTTTACAAGCTGAAATACATCAAGGAAGAATGGAAACAAGGAGAAAGAAGAAAGAACATATAACTAAGAAACTGAATTCAAATCAAAAGAGAATGAAACTACAAATGATTTATTACAGAAGATCTTTGAATCACAAACTCTCAATTCGAACTCACCTTCTTCTTCTAGCTTGCTTGTCTTGAACTTCCTTCAGCCCTTCTTCTTCTTCTTCCTTGCGCCTAGCCTTCTTCTCTTCTCTTCTCTCAAGGTGGCCGAACCTCTAAGAGTGGGAGAGCCTTCCTCTCAAGCAATTGAACCACTTTCTCCCCTCCTAGAGGCCTCCTTATATAGTTTTTCAAGGGGGCTTTTGCCCCTTCTTGAAGCCTCTAGAATGGGGTGTATTACACCCCTCATGAACCTTCTAGAGTGCTCCCTCCTTCTCTTCAAGAAACTCCTAGAAGTTGCCGCTCCTAGCTCCCTTTGGGCTGCTATTTGGGCTACAACTTAGCTTGCTTTTGAGCTCATGTGGGCTACACTCTAGGCTGTTATTTGGGCTAAAAATGGGCCTTCCTTGCTGGGCCGAATTCTCCTCATAGCTAGGCTTTATTTTCTTGGGTTTTCTCAAGGAATTCACTTGCTCTTTTTGGGCTGAAGTGCTCTCTCTTGCTTCCACGACCGGGCTGGACTGAAATTGGTCTTTTTGAACCTTCTTTTCTTGCCTTTTTCCTTCCTTTTCTTGGATTGATTATCCCTGAACTTATTCTTAGCATTAAGCTAAATTAAGGCAAAAATTAATAAAACCGGCATAAAAATCCATGCTAAAGTCCTCAAAAATTATAGATAAATTGTAAGTTCATCAATCAACATCTTATTCAATATACAGAATTCAGTAGCAATTTACAAACAGGTCTGAATTCAGTAATCTCTTAGTAGAACAACAGTTTACAAATTCATTTTCTTTAAATTCCTGAAATAGATCTGAATTGCTGAGAGCTGAAATCTCAGTAGCTACTGAGAACAGTAATATACAGTTCTGAAATCAGATCTGAAATCTTAGCAGTTACTGAGGACAGCCAAATGCAGATCAGCAGTGATTGTGTTCAGGTCTGATCTTCATATTAAAAGGCTATTCTGTGCTACAGAAGGTCAATACACAAAAATGAACTCAGTGTACAAAGGATTGTGAGATAGCAATTTCAAACATCAGTTCTACACAAAATTGAGATTAGCTCTAAAATCTTAGAAGCCACTGAGAACAGCAATAAATATAACAGTAGCTACTGATAACATTACAGTTGTGCTCAGGTCTGATTTCCATATTGGAAGGCTACTAAGTATCAGATCTGAACCCACTGTTTTGATGAGCTATACATCACCAAAGACCAGCTAGAGTAGCCATACTAAAACTGACCAATTCAGTAGGATAACCCACTGATATCAGCAATGAAACATGCTATATACAGATCTGCACAAAACCGAAATCAATCAGTAGTAAAAAGATATGAAATTAGACCTGTATTCACCATGGTGTGACTGCTGGGATCTGATTTTTTTTTCTTTTCTTTTGAGATGAAATAAAACACAAAGCAGTAATGCAACTATACTACTAAACAAAATCTCTTTTTTTTTTCGGTTTGCTCAGATCTGATTTTTGATTTCAGTACTGAAATCTACTGTGTATAGATCTGAGCTCCCCTATTTTTATGAGCTATATAAAACCAAAAACCAGCTAAACTAGCAGCACTAAAACAGTAATCAAAACCAAGTAATATCAATAATGAAGAATAATATATGCAGATTTGTACAGAACTGAAATCAGCTAATAGTTAAAGAAATCAGTAATGAAATTTTTGATAAACAAAACCAGCAATCAACTAAACTACCTAAACTAAAACAGGAACCAAAGATGAAGCAATTCAGCATTAGGAAAGAAGACCAGCTTCATCAGTAATGAAAGCTACTGCATTCAAATCTGAATTCTAAGATGCAGAATTAAAAATCAGTTCTTTGCTATCCATTCACCCTTGAGGCAGGTTGGATGTATCGTAGGGTGGATGTATCAGAGGAATTCAGATCTGAACTAAGCAGATCTGTAACAATAGAATTCAGATCTGAACTCAACTCTGAGTTTGGATCTGAATTCTCAATTGCCTTACCTTCAGTCATTACTACCAAATTGCCTTTGAGGAGTAGCATAAGTGTCCTAGGGGAAATTGGGGTGGTTATGACACCCAATTCACCACAAATTTGCATCAGTTCAGATCTGTGTTAAGAGGAATTCAGATCTGAACTGTTGCAGGTCTGCTGTAGCAGAATTTAGATCTGAACTCAGATCTGCGTGCTGATCTGAATTCTCAATTGCCCCTCTTATTGTTCATATGATCTTTTTCTTTCCTTTTCACTTTATATTTTTTTTCTTTTTGTAATGAAAAAAATAAATAAAAGGCTGAAACACAAACTAACTAAGTCTTTTCGACAGAGTGTTGCAGTTCTAAGTTCTGCTGATCTGAGTGCCGAATGCAACTCAGATCTGCAAAACTTATGTTGTTTTGAATTTTTCTTCTTTTTTTTTCTTTTTGAATGTAACAACACCAAGATTGAAAGGAAATGAAATCTATCATTATTAAAATGAAACTGAAACAAGGAAATGAAGTAATCTACTGAAGAAAGAACATAATTAAATCAGTACAACTGTTGCATTCAAGGCCAAAATGTAAAATGAAGCAATTAAAACCTTCTATGAATGCAATGACGACTGAGACCAGATTAAGAATGCCCAATGTTTCCTAATAATGCTTCCCTAAAATCCCGGCAACGGTGCCAAAAACTTGATGTGTGGCTCATTGTGACACTAGCAAGTGCACTAGCCGTTCAAATAATAAAGTAGTGAGTGAAGTATCGTTCCCATGAGGATTTAGGAAACAAGTATCAATACTAAATTGAGTACTTCTTATCTGATTAACAAATAAATCAAAACTTTAATTAAAGCTAAAAATCCTAAATTAAAATCTATCTAAATCATTGGTCCAATTACCTTCAAATCAGGTTAGAAGAGTAAACAGTAAATTTCAATCTCATAATTCAGCAATCTATCAATTTGGATCATTCGAATAAATCATAATTGAGCCTTGGTTTAGTGAAACCCCAAGGTCATGAATAGCCTCTCTCAAACACATGTTCATCCTATGCATGAGTGACAATTCTTCTATCTCTAACAAGAATTTAATCCCCATACATGCATTTCTTCAAACACTTCTAAGGCATCAATTCAAAACTGAATTGATCACCAACTGAATTGTGCAAGTTATCTCTAATTTTGCATCCAATTCAGTTCTTGAATAGTAGATCTGAATTCCTAGAGTCTCTCTCAAGCACTCTAGGAATTCCAAGCTTTAGATCCATTCAGCCAATTTGAAAATTGCAGATCTGAATTCTCTTTCAAGCATTTCAGATCTTGCAATCTTAGATCTGAGAATTCAGATCTGAGTTTTGAAGGTTAGTTGGCCGAATTAATCTACAAAAACACCCTTATTCAAGAAACTCCAAGTACAAGTCATGACCATTCGAATGAATAAAAAAGAATTAGATTGCTGAACTGAAATTTTATAAGCTGAAATACATCAAGGAAGAATGGAAGAAGGAGAAAGAAAAAAGAAAATATAACAAAGAAACAGAATTCAAATTAAAGGAGAATGAAACTACAATTGAGTTATTACAAATGATCTTGAATCAAAAACCCCCAATTTCGAACTCACCTTCTCTTCTAGCTTGATTGTCTTGAACTCCTTCAGTCCTTCTTCTTCTTCTTCCTTGTGCCTAACCTTCTTCTCTTCCATTATCTCAAGGTGGCCGAACCTCTAAGAGTGGGAGAGCCTTCCACTCAAGCAATTGAACACCTCTCCACCCTCCTAGAGGCCTCCTTATATAGTTTTTCAAGGGGGCTCTTGCCCCTTCTTGAAGCCTCTAGAATGGGGTGTATTACACCCCTTTCTTGAGCTTTCTAGAGCTCTCTTGAAAGCCTCCTAAGGGCTACTATTTGGGCTGCACTTAGGCTCTCTCTTAGCACATGATAGCTATACATTGAGCTGCTCTTTTGGGCTGAGAATGGGCCTTCCTTGTTGGGCCGAATTCTATTCTTAGCTAGGCTTTCTTTTCTTGGGTTTTCTCAAGGAATCCACTTGCTCTTCTTGGGCCGAAGTGCTCTCTCTTGCTTCCACAACCGGGCTGGGCTGGATTTGGTCTTTTTGAACCTTCTTTTCTTGCCTTTTTCCTTCATTTTCTTGGATTATTTACCCCTGAAACTTATTCTTAGCATTAAGCTAAATTAAGGCAAAAATTAATAAAATCGGCATAAAAACCCATGCTAAAGTCCTCAAAAATTATAGATAAATTGTAGGTTCATCACAAGACTTAGGCCATCATTGACTACATCAACTCTTCCAGATTCGACGACGTGATGATGGAGGCCTACCATAAGGACTTCAAACTCAGTCGGTGGTTGATCAGGCACCTCTACCCCGAGCTGGACATGAGCGCCATCACTACTTCGCGGATTACTGACAACATCGTGCATCAGTCAAAAGATGACCCCAATTCCGAAGATGAGGGCATCAAAGATGAAGCAGAGGATGTCAGTCCAGATATTGTCCCCGAGGGGGTCCCTGATAGAGGCGACGAGCTCCCGAAGTAGTTTGCTCTTTATACTTGTAACTTAATCTTTTCCCTTTTTCTTTCTTGTAATCAAGGCGTCCTTAATGAAATTTATGTAACGAATTTTCTGAAATGAAGAAATTTCTTCCTTTTGTCAAAAGTTTGCGCAATTCATCTATGTCGAAATGGTTATCTCACCCCAAGCTGTCAACCCGTCAAGTTGGACTTCCAAAGTGGGTGTTCCTTAACGGCCATCGTGGCCCTGAACTGTTTAGTAGGGGCAACCTCGTGTATGTCAGGGTGAGGGACATAGTAGGGTGCATGCTCGACCTATCTGTACCAGAGGTAGGTTGTTGTCAGTTGTCCTTACGAGTTTAACTCTTTGCATGCCAGGGCAGGCTATTTGTCATAAGGTTTGTGCCCGAGCCACCTATACCTCAGGTGCTGCAAGTACTTAATTCATGCTGATGGGGCAACTTAGCTTTGTATGCTGCCGAGGTTTCTTCATTAGCTCGGCATTTCAGCCCTTAGGCTAGAGGAGTGGCTCGTGGCTCACTCTCGAAGTTTGCCCATGCCATAGAGGCGATTGGTTCCTGTTGTGTCGAGGTCATATTAGCTCGGTATTCTGGCCCTTACGCTTTGGGAGTGGCTCGTGACCTACTCAATTCTTACATATAGTATTGTCTTTGGTTGACAATATTCCATGCCCAAGGTACTTGTTTCCCTTCGAGGGTCTCGAGCTCGTATGTTCCTTCCCCGAGCACTCGTTTCACTCGGTAAGGGCCTTCCCAATTGGACCCGAGTTTGCCAGCGCCGGGCTTAGGCACCATAACTTTACGAAGGACCAGGTCGCCAACACGGAGATTCTGCTTCTTGACCCTAGCATTATAGTACCAAACTACTCTCTATTAGTAGGTTGTTGTCCTGATGTACGCAAGGTCCCTTACTTCGTCGAGTAGATCGAGGTTGGTAAGTAGCTTATCTTCGTTTGTCTGATCGTTGTATGCCTCTAATCGTAGCGTAGGCACTTTGATCTCTGCGGGAATCACTGCTTTAGTGTCGTAGGTGAGATTGAAGGGTGTTTCTCCCGTGGCGGTCTTCTCTTTGGTCTGGTATGCCCATAGAACATTGGATAGTTCATCTGCCCACAGTCCTTTAGCCCGGTCCAACCGTGACTTTAATCCACGGAGGATGGCTCTGTTTATGACTTCTTCCTGACCGTTTTCTTAAGGGTGTGCGACTAAAGTAAAGTTCTGCTGGATTACCATATCTTGGCACCAGTCTTGGAATTTGATGTCTTTGAACTATTTGCCATTGTTGAAAATCAATACCCAAGGTAATCCGAAGCAGCATACGATGTTTTTCCAAAAGAAAATTTGCACATTTTGGGTTGTTATCGTTACAAGGGGTTCGGCTTCTACCCACTTGGTAAAATAGTCCACTGCTACCACTAAGAACTTCCTTCCACCTGTTGCTGGCGGGAATGGCCCATGTAGATCAATGCCCCATTGTGCAAAGGGCCACGGACTGGTGAGATACTTGAGGTCGGCAGCGGGTTGGTGGTGAATATTGGCATGTCTCTGGCATTTGTCACATTTTCTAACGAGTTCAATGGCATCTGCCTTCATTGTTGGCCAATAATACCATTGTCGAAGTGCTTTCTGGGCAAGGGATCTGCCCCCCAAGTTCCCGCCGCACAACCCGTCATGAGTGTCACGGAGTACGAGTTCGACTTTGGTTGGCCGCAAGCAACACAGATAGAGGAGCGTGTAGGATCTCCTATACAGCCGCTCGTCTATCATGACGTATTTGGCTGCCTAGCACTGCACCCTTCTGGCTGCATTGCGATCTACAGAGTGGGTCCCGTGTAGCAAGAAGCTCATGAGCGGGTCAATCCAACTCTTCTCTGCTTGAACGATAGGAGCAACCTCCTTGCCCCCTTGAGAATGCTAGGTCGAGACAGGTCCTCTATGTACACAGTTCTCATGGTGATGTCGCTAGCGCTGGCTAACTTGGATAGGGCATCGGCCTCAGCAATGTCTGACCTAGGGATCTGTTTGATGAAGTGTGATTGGAAGTCAAGTAGGGTCTCTCTAACTTTGGTGAAGTAGGCAATCATGGTTGGCTCGCGAGCTTCATACTCGCCGGTGACCTGGTTAACCACGAGCTGGGAGTCGCTGTAGATAACAATGTTCTTTGCTTTTACTTCTCTGGCTATGGCTAGTCCAGCTATCAATGCCTCATACTCTGCTTCATTTTTAGACGCCGCAAACTCGAAGCATAGCGTGTATTCCAATTTCTTACCGCTTGGGCCGTGCAGAACTTTTCCGACACCACAGCCCTGTTGGTTCGAGGAGCCATCTACATTAAGGATCCAGGGCTCCTCATCCCAACTCATGATTGGCCGAACTTGGAGAGGTGCCACACTAGCTGCTACCTCACGGGGTTCAGACTCGACCAACCCGGGAGCTTCGGGCTCACCCGAGCTGGGAGCCTTGTGCTTAACCGACCTAGGAACTTCAGAGCTGAATGTGCATTTGACTATGAAATCTGCTAAGGTTTGGGCCTTAATGGCAGTCCACGGCTTGTACTGGAGGTCGTACTCGCAGAGCTCAATGGCCCACTTCGTCAACCGACCAGAGACCTCGAGCTTAAGCAATACTTGCCTCAGAGGTTTGTCAGTGAGGACGACAATAGTATGAGCTCGAAAGTACGGGTGGAGCTTCCGAGCTGCGATTATCAATGCGTTTGCTAGCTTTTCCATCTCCGAGTATCTCATTTCTACTCCCTGCAATACTTTACAAATGTAATAGATTGGTCATTGGACCCGATCTACTTCCTTTATTAGTACCGAATTGACCACTTCGTCACTCGCCAAGAGATACAGTTCTAAAACATCGCCCTCATTGGGCCGGGTTAAGGTTGGCACACTAGTGAGGTATTTCTTGAGCTCGTCGAACGTGAGCTGGTAGTCTTGGGTCCACTCAAACCCTGTGCTCTTAATTTCCTTAAAGAACGGTAGACAGCGGTCCGCCGATTTAGACATGAAGCAGCTCAGGGCGGCTATGTGATGAACTTACAATTTATCTATAATTTTTGAGGACTTTAGCATGGATTTTTATGCCGGTTTTATTAATTTTTGCCTTAATTTAGCTTAATGCTAAGAATAGGTTCAAGGATAATCAATCCAAGAAAAGGAAGGAAAAAGGCAAGAAAAGAAGGTTCAAAAACACCAATTTCAGTCCAGCCCGGTCGTGGAAGCAAGAGAGAGCACTTCGGCCCAAAAAGAGCAAGTGAATTCCTTGAGAAAACCCAAGAAAATAAAGCCTAGCTATGAGGAGAATTCGGCCCAGCAAGGAAGGCCCATTTTTAGCCCAAATAACAGCCTAGAGTGTAGCCCACATGAGCTCCAAAGCAAGCTAAGTTGTAGCCCAAATAGCAGCCCAAAGGGAGCTAGGGGCGGCAACTTCTAGGAGTTTCTTGAAGAGAAGGAGGGAGCACTCTAGAAGGTTCATGAGGGGTGTAATACACCCCATTCTACAGGCTTCAAAAAGGGGCAAGAGCCCACTTGAAAAACTATATAAAGAGGCCTCTAGGAGGGGAGAAAATTGTTCAATTGCTTGAGAGGAAGGCTCTCCCACTCTTAGAGGTTCGGCCACCTTGAGAGAAGAGAAGAGAAGAAGGCTAGGCGCAAGGAAGAAGAAGAAGAAGGGCTGAAGGAAGTTCAAGACAAGCAAGCTAGAAGAAGAAGGTGAGTTCGAATTGAGAGTTTGTGATTCAAAGATCTTCTGTAATAAATCATTTGTAGTTTCATTCTCTTTTGATTTGAATTCAGTTTCTTAGTTATATGTTCTTTCTTCTTTCTCCTTGTTTCCATTCTTCCTTGATGTATTTCAGCTTGTAAAATTTCAGTTCAGCAATCTAATTCTTTTTGATTCATTCAAATGGTCATGCATTGTATTTGAAGTTTCTTGAATAAGGGTGTGATTGTAGATTAATTCGGCCAACTAACCTTCAAAACTCAGATCTGAATTCTCAGATCTGAGATTGCAAGATCTGAATTGCTTGAAAGAGAATTCAGATCTGCAATTTTCAGATTGGGCGAATTAATCTACAGCTTGGTATTCCTAGAGTGCTTGAGAGAGACTCTAGGAATTCAGATCTACTATTCAAGAACTGAATTGAGTGCAAGGTTAGAGATAACTTGCACAATTCAGTTGGTGATCAATTCAGATTTGAATTGATGCCTTAGAAGTGTTTGAAGAAATGCATGCATGGGGATTAGATTCTTGCTAGAGATAGAAGAACCGTCACTCATGCATAGGATGAACATGCGCTTGAGAGAGGCTGTTCATGACCTTGGGGTTTCACCAAACCAAGGCTCAATCATGATTTATTCGAATGATCCAAATTGATAGATTGCTGAATTCTGAGATTGACATTTACTGCTTACTCTTCTAACCTGAATTGAAGGCAATTGGACCAATGATTTAGATAGATTTTAATTTAGGATTTCTTAGCTTTCATTAGAGTTTTGATTTATTTGTTGATCAGATAAGAAGTGTTCAATTTAGTATTGGTAATTGTTTCCTAAATCCTCGTGGGAACGATACTTCACTCATTACTTTATTACTTGAACGGCTAGTGCACTTGCTAGTGTCACAATGAGCAACACATCAAGTTTTTGGCGCCGTTGCCGGGGATTTAGAGAAACAATATTAGGAAACATTGAGCATTCTTAATCTGATCTCATTCAGCATTGCATTCATAGTTGGGTTAATTTGCTAACTTTTTCATTTCAGCTTGGACTGCAACTGCTGTACTACTGTAGTTATGTTTCTTCTTTCTTAAGTAGATTACTTTCTTTTTCTGGTTTCAGTTTCATTTTAATAAAGGCATATTTGATTTCTATTCAATCTTGGTGTTGTTCCCTTCAAAAAGAAAAAAAAAAATTACATAAACATGAGTGTTGCAGATCTGAGTTGCATTCGGCACTCAGATTAGCAGATTTCAGATCTGCAGCACTCAGCCGAAAAGAGTTGCTTGTGTTTCAGATTTTATTATTCTTTTCTTTCATTACAAAAAAAAAAAAAAAAAAAAAACAAATGAAAAAAAAAAAAAAGGGAGAGATCTTTTGAACAACCAGAGGAGCAATTGAGAATTCGGATCAGAACTCAGATCTGATTTCAGATCTGAATTCTGCTATTGCAGATCTGCAACAGTTCAGATCTGAGTTCCTCTGAACTCTGACCTGAACTGATGAAATTTTGAGGGGAATTGGGTGTCATCACCACCCCAATTCACCCTAGGGCACTTCTGCTATTCCCCAAAAACAATTTGGTAGCAATAACTGAAGGTAAGGCAATTGAGAATTCAGATCCAAACTCAGACTTGAGTTCAGATCTGAATTCTGATGTTACAGATCTGCTCAGTTCAGATCTGAATTCCTCTGAACTCAGATCTGAACCGATGCAAGTTTGAGGTGAATTGGGTGCCATCACTACCCCAATCCACCCTATGATACATCCAACCTGCCTCAAGGGTGAATGGATAGCAAGGAATGAGAGAAATTCAAATCTGAAATGCAGTTGATATGATGTGAGGACTGAACTGATACAGAGCATACTATGAATTCTGGGTGGACTGAATTCTTGGCTTTACCCACTTGTAACCGAGCTACATTAGCTAAGGAGGTGTATGTTTGGATTGAATAATTGTTATGCCTCAGATATTTAAGAAAAATTAGCACTTTCCAAGTATTTCTTTTAGCATTCAGATCTGTAGCAGGGCTGCTATAGTGCAACAGTTAGCAGACCTGATTTCAGATTTCTACAAAAGTTGTATGGGCCAAATAGCTTGCAATACCAAACATTGCAGACCCAATTTTCAGGTCTTAGCAAGTGTTTGATATGCATCAGCTATACAGGTTTGAGCTTCAATTGTAGAGTTTAAAATCTTTAACCCAAGCCTAACTCAGGACTGGTTTTAGTTTATTTCAGATCCTTTGAAAATTTTTTTTTTTTTCAGATCAGATCTGATTTCAGCCCTAAAGCATCACAGAATTGATTCCAACCTTAATGGATGTATATTGTAGTGTATACCAATGAGTGTGTATGAGATATCCAGCTCAGATCTGAATTATTATTTATTAATTTCTCTAGACTAACAATACCAAAGACTTGTAGATCTGAACTCAGATCTAAATTGGGTCTGAATTCAGATGTTGCAATCAATGGATGTAGATAAAGGAACCTTGAATAAGATGATTGGTTTAAATCTGCTTTTAGTATAATCGGCTTCATTTATTCATGATAGGATGTAGGTTTTGTATTCCAATAATTCACTTTACATTTTCAGTGTGATAGGATTAGTTATTTATTTTCTTTTGTGAATATTGGCATTTTTATTGCTTTGACTTTAACAGTTTATGACAAGCAGACCTGAACTGGAAGAGATCCTTTACGACCCGGAGATTGAACGGACTCTCCGTGTCCGTTTGAGAGCTGCTAAGCAAGTCAGACAAGAAGCACAAGAAATGGCTGAACAAAGAACTATGATGGATTATGCCAAGCCTACCCTCACCGGGACTGTCTCCAGCATTATCAGGCCAACTATTGCTGCCAATAACTTCGAAATTAAACCGGCCATAATCCAAATGATACAAAATACGGTTCAGTTTTGTGGTATGGCCCATGAGGATCCGAATGCCCATATTGCTAACTTCTTGGAAATCTGTGACACCTTCAAACACAATGGGGTAAGTGATGATGCCATCCGGCTGAGGTTATTCCCATTTTCTTTGAAGGATAAAGCCAAAGCTTGGTTGAACTCATTACCGGCAGGATCTATAGCCACATGGGACGAAATGGCCAGCCGTTTTCTCTCTAAATATTTTCCCCCTTCTAAAACTACTAAAATGAGGAATGACATCACTACTTTTTTCCAGCAAGAGGGGGAATCTTTATATGAGTCATGGGAACGATACAAGGAACTGTTAAGGAGAGTTCCTCACCATGCCCTCCCCATTTGGCTGCAAGTGAAGACTTTCTATAATGGTCTTACTGACTCAAATAAGACCATATTAGATGCTGCAGCCGGAGGATCCATAAATAATAAAACTCCTGAGGTTGCCCATGCACTTATTGAGAAAATGGCAGCCAACAATTATCAATGGCATTCGGAAAGGACTCAAACTAGGAAGCAGCAAGGCTTGCATAATGTTGACACTTATACAGCACTAGCTGCACAAATAGGAGCACTCAGTAAAAAAATAGATGAAATGCAGATAGCTGCCATGCATGTGCAGCCTCTTAATTGTGAATTGTATGGGGGAGGCCACATCAGTACAGACTGCCAAGTTGGCAATCAGTTCAGACCATCTACTGAACAAGTTGACTATGTCAGCAATTCGTCAAGACAGCAGGGTTACCAGAGTCACCATACTTTTCATCCAGGATGGAGGGGACATTCAAACCAGTCCTGGCCAAATCAGCATATTTCCAAGCCGTTCCACCAGACTTATCATCAGCCTGAACCGAAATCCAATTTGGAGGAACTGATGACAAAATTTATAGCAGGTGCAGAAACTAGGTTCTAGAACCAGGAAGCCTCAATCAAAAACCTGGAAAACCAAGTGGGGCAATTGGCACAATTAATCTCTTCCAGACTGCCGGGAACTCTTCCAAGCAACACTGAAGTGAATCCACGAGAGCAGGTGCAATCTATTACCTTAAGAAGTGGAAAAGAGTTGCCTGAGGTAGAAAAGAAGAATTGGGCTGAACCCAAGGCAGAAACAAGCCTTGGAACCAGACAACAAAAGACGGAACAACCAGAATCACAACAAGGGATGCACCAACAACCACAAGTTCCATTCCCTAACAGGCTGAAGCAACAAAAATTGGAGAAGGAATTTGGTAAGTTTCTTGAAATATTTAAAAGTTTACATATTAATATTCCTTTTGCTGATGCTTTAGCCCAGATGCCACACTATGCAAGGTTTTTGAAGGAATTATTGGCAAACAAAAGGAAACTGGGAGATGTGGCTACAGTTGCATTAAATGAGGAATGTTCTGCTATCCTTCTGAACAAGCTGCCTCAAAAACTCAAAGATCCAGGGAGTTTCACTATTCCTTGTACCATTGGCAGTTTAAAAATTGAAAAATCTTTATGTGACCTAGGAGCTAGCATCAATTTAATGCCATACTCTATCTTCAAGAAATTGGGGTTGAATGAACCCCAACCCACTAGAGTGGCATTACAATTGGCTGATAGATCCATTAGACATCCTAGGGGGATCATAGAAGATGTGTTAGTTAAAGTTGACAAATTCATTTTTCCAGTTGATTTCATTGTGTTAGACATGCAAGAAGATGTGGAGGTCCCGCTTATCCTAGGGAGACCTTTCCTGGCTACCGGGAAAGCAATGATTGATGTCCAACAAGGACAACTCATCCTTAGGATACAAGATGAGGAGATAATTTTTAAAATGTCTGATGCTATGAAACATGCACCCTCTAGTGATGATTCTTGTTTTATGATTGATGCCATTGAATTGACAATTGATGAATGCTTCCAAGTAAGTAGAATAACTGATCCTCTTGAACTCTGCCTCCAGCAGGGAGAACTTGAAGATGCAGAAAATGAAAAAATAAACCTCATGATAGCATACCTGAACGATAAGCCTCAATTCAAGGGAAAGGGGTTTCTTAAATTAGAGAACTTAGGCAAATTGCCCAGACCATCAGGTAAGCCATCACCCCAAGAACCCCCCACCCTTGAACTGAAGCAATTACCATCCCATTTAGAGTATGCTTTCCTTGAGGAACCATCAGATCTCCCCGTGATAATTTCCGCAGCACTGAATCCCTTACAAAGAGAAAAATTATTAAGAGTGCTGCGGGAACACAAAAATGCTATAGCTTGGAAGGTAGAAGATATCAAAGGCATTAATCCATCAATCTGCACTCACAGAATTTTGATGGAAGATGACAGCAAGCCTTCCGTTCAGCCCCAAAGGCGCCTGAATCCCAACATGAAAGAAGTGGTAAAGGCTGAAATAATCAAGTTGTTAGATGTTGGGATCATTTATCCTATTTCTGATAGTTCTTGGGTAAGCCCTATGCAAGTTGTGCCCAAAAAAGGGGGTACGACTGTTGTTCTAAATGAGAAAAATGAACTCATCCCTACTAGAACCATTACCGGATGGCATGTGTGTATTGACTATAGAAAATTAAATGAAGCCACCCGGAAGGACCATTTCCCTCTCCCATTTATGGATCAAATGTTGGAGAGGCTAGCCGGGCGTGAGTATTATTGTTTCTTGGATGGATATTCAGGGTATAACCAGATACCAATTGCACCAGAAGATCAAGAAAAGACCACTTTTACTTGCCCATATGGAACCTTTGCATACCGAAGGATGCCCTTTGGGTTATGCAATGCCCCAGCAACCTTTCAGCGATGTATGATGTCTATATTTTCTGATATGGTTGAAAAATTTATTGAGATCTTCATGGATGATTTTTCAGTTTTTGGCTCTCCGTTTGATGCATGTTTGAATAATCTGGAACAGGTGCTTACTAGATGTAAAGAAACACATCTTGTGTTGAATTGGGAGAAATGTCATTTTATGGTGCAAGAAGGCATAGTGCTTGGACACAAGATCTCTCAAAGAGGTATAGAAGTCAACAAGGCCAAGGTGGAGGCAATTGAAAAATTACCAACCCCAACATCTGTTCGTTCTTTGAGAAGTTTCTTAGGACATGTCGGATTCTATAGAAGGTTTATTAAAGATTTCTCAAAAATTTCCAAGCCATTATCTACCTTGCTTCAGAAAGAAGTGCCTTTTGAATTTTCAACTGAATGTCTTCATGCTTTCAACATCTTGAAAGACAAATTGATCCATGCACCTATCATGGTAGCACCAGATTAGACCCTCCCATTTGAATTGATGTGTGATGCGAGTGATTTTGCTATAGGAGCTGTTTTAGGACAAAGAATGAACAAACATTTTCAGCCAATTTACTATGCTAGCAGAACCTTGACTGGACCCCAACTCAATTACACCACCACAGAAAAGGAGCTGTTAGCAGTAATATTTGCACTTGATAAGTTTCGTTCATATCTGATATTATCCAAGGTTGTTGTCCACACAGATCACTCGGCATTAAGGCACTTGCTTACCAAGCAAAACTCAAAACCAAGACTGATCAGGTGGATCCTTTTATTGCAAGAGTTTGACATTGAGATTAGAGACCTGAAGAGTGCTGCAAACCTGGCTGCTGACCATCTCTCCCGGTTGGACACGGTAAGCTCAAAAGAGGAGATAACCAGCAACATTCGAGAAGAATTTCCGGATGAGCAGTTGTACTCAATACAGAAATACTCATATCCTTGGTATGCTGATATTTCTAATTATCTAGCTGCACAAGTCCTTCCTCCTAACCTTTCATATCAACAGAAAAAGAAATTCTTTTCTGATGTAAAATACTATCTGTGGGAGGAACCCTTTTTGTATAAATTGTGTGCAGATCAGATCATAAGGAGATGTGTCCCCGAGGAGGAGATGGAGTCGGTACTCCAATTTTGCCATGATGAAGAAGCAGGAGGTCATTTTGGAGCTAGTCACACTGCAGCCAAGGTTTTGCAATCAGGTTTTTATTGGCCCACACTCTTCAAAGATGCCCATCGGTATGTGTCCACATGTGACAAATGCCAAAGATCGGGAAACATTTCCCGACGGAATGAAAAGCCCCTTTCCAATATTTTAATCTGTGAAATCTTTGATGTTTGGGGTATAGATTTCATGGGACCTTTCCCGAATTCTTTTGGGAATAAGTACATCCTCGTTGCAGTTGACTATGTATCCAAATGGGTAGAAGCCATGGCTTTACCCACAAATGACTCAAGAAGGGTAGTACACTTCCTAAAGAAGCTATTCTCCCGATTTGGCACTCCGCGAGCTATAATTAGTGATAGGGGAACTCACTTCTGCAATAGCCAATTTGAGAAGTTAATGCAGAAATATGGAATTACACATAAATTAGCTACCCCTTATCACCCTCAAACCAGTGGCCAAGTGGAGTTGGCTAACAGGGAACTCAAAAGAATTCTGGAAAAGACCGTAGCATCCGCCAGAAAAGATTGGTCCATCAAATTAGATGATGCATTATGGGCATACAGAACTGCATTTAAGACACCTATTGGCATGTCCCCCTACAGATTAGTCTTTGGTAAAGCATGCCATTTACCAGTTGAATTGGAACACAAGGCCTATTGGGCTCTTAAATTCTTAAATTTTGACATTCAGGCCACAGGGGCTAAAAGGCGGTTGCAATTGAATGAATTGGATGAATTCAGACTTACCACCTATGAGAATGCCAAAGTTTATAAAGAAAGAATAAAAAACTGGCATGATAAGAACTTGCTGAGACGGGACTTTTATGTAGGCCAACAGGTATTGTTATATAATTCCCGTCTCCGCTTGTTTCCAGGTAAGCTGAGATCCAGGTGGTCTGGACCCTTTACCATTTCACAGGTTTTTCCCCATGGGGCTATAGAACTCACCCACCCGGTTCAGGGCACGTTTAAAGTAAATGGTCAGCGCCTGAAACCATATTTAATGGGCAGTACTGTACCCCCTCCATCCACTGTTTATCTAGATAACCAATAATCTCTTATGCTTGCTCATGAACAAGTTAAGGAATCTTTTTGTCATTTATCTTTCTAGAATATTAGTTAGTAAAATAAAGATCTTTTTCTCAAAATTCCAATTCTTTAAGGACTCAGTTCATCATTTTCTTTTCTTCAGTTTGCTCTAGCAAGTGTGACTCCCTAACACTACGAACATTGAGGACAATGTTCATCTCAAGTGTGGGGGAGTGAGCCCGAGGCTAGGGTATGGGGGTTGAAACCATGCACCTCATGCACCCCAACACACATATGCAGGCAATGACATAACCAAAAAAAAAAAAAAGACTTGAACCCCTCAAGTTCATTACTATTTATTTGATGATTTTTTTTAAGAAGGAATTCAACGAGTTGAGGGAGACCGATGTACTTGTTAAGTTATTATTCTTGTGAATGACCCAATTTGATATATGCATGAGAAAAGGGGAGCTGAATATGCCTTTCAACATGACTAGCCCTAACTTCCTTCATGTGTATGGAAGCCCTTGATTTCATTGTTAATGGTCAAGAGAGCTAGTGCACATCTGAAGTGCTAATTCTTGAGGTTCAATAATTGCAAAGAAGGACAAAAGCCCAAATTGACTCCGCTATACTGAGCTGAATAGTAAAACTAGCAGCTTAGAACATGAGTCCTATTTACCTACCTCAAACAAGTGACCAGTGTGAGATGGAGCATAAGATGCACTCACACCAAAAAAAAAAAAAAAAAAAAAAAAAAAAAAAAAAAAAAAAAAAAGAGAGAAAAGTGTGAGATGGAGCATAAAATGCACTCACACCGAAAAGAAAAAAAAAAAAAAAAAGGTGAGATGGAGCATAAAATGCACTCACCCTTAGAAATAAGTAATTGTGGTGACAACCGAGGTTCAAAGGGGCAATCTAAAGTTGAACTCTCATTGAGATTTAGTTACAGATGTGAAACTTAGTGAAATTTGATTATTAACCTTGACAATTAAGGAGCTGATTTATATATGAATTAGGAGTGAAGGCTAGACTATGATGAAATTCATATTCTCCTTTCCTCGGATCTGATACATATCTTAAATGGTAATTTACAAGAATAAGAGTTGAGCACTTACAAAAGTTCCCCGATTACTCAATGCATTTCTATCTTAAAAAGTTCACCAGGTAAATGGTGAGAACAAAAGGGGGGAATGTTAAGTTTATGGCTGATGTCTTTGCTTGAGGACAAGCAAAAGCTTAAGTGTGGGGGTATTTGATGAACTTACAATTTATCTATAATTTTTGAGGACTTTAGCATGGATTTTTATGCCGGTTTTATTAATTTTTTCCTTAATTTAGCTTAATGCTAAGAATAGGTTCAGGGATAATAAATCCAAGAAAAGGAAGGAAAAAGGCAAGAAAAGAAGGTTCAAAAAGACCAATTTCAGTCCAGCCCGGTCGTAGAAGCAAGAGAGAGCACTTCGGCCCAAAAAGAGCAAGTGAATTCCTTGAGAAAACCCAAGAAAATAAACCCTAGCTATGAGGAGAATTCGGCCCAGCAAGGAAGGCCCATTTTTAGCCCAAATAATAGCCTAGAGTGTAGCCCACATGAGCTCCAAAGCAAGCTAAGTTGTAGTCCAAATAGCAGCCCAAAGGGAGCTAGGGGCGGCAACTTCTAGGAGTTTCTTGAAGAGAAGGAGGGAGCACTCTAGAAGGTTCATGAGGGGTGTAATACACCCCATTCTAGAGGCTTCAAGAAGGGGCAAGAGCCCCCTTGAAAAACTATATAAGGAGGCCTCTAGGAGGGGAGAAAATTGTTCAATTGCTTGAGAGGAAGGCTCTCCCACTCTTAGAGGTTCGGCCACCTTGAGAGAAGAGAAGAGAAGAAGGCTAGGCGCAAGGAAGAAGAAGAAGAAGGGCTGAAGGAAGTTCAAGACAAGCAAGCTAGAAGAAGAAAGTGAGTTCGAATTGAGAGTTTGTGATTCAAAGATCTTCTGTAATAAATCATTTGTAGTTTCATTCTCTTTTGATTTGAATTCAGTTTCTTAGTTATATGTGCTTTCTTCTTTCTCCTTGTTTCCATTCTTCCTTGATGTATTTCAGCTTGTAAAATTTCAGTTCAGCAATCTAATTCTTTTTGATTCATTCAAATGGTCATGCATTGTATTTGAAGTTTCTTGAATAAGGGTGTGATTGTAGATTAATTCGGCCAACTAACCTTCAAAACTCAGATTTGAATTCTCAGATCTGAGATTGCAAGATCTGAATTGCTTGAAAGAGAATTCAGATCTGCAATTTTCAGATTGGGCGAATTAATCTACAGCTTGGAATTCCTAGAGTGCTTGAGAGAGACTCTAGGAATTCAGATCTACTATTCAAGAACTGAATTGAGTACAAGGTTAGAGATAACTTGCACAATTCAGTTGGTGATCAATTCAGATTTGAATTGATGCCTTAGAAGTGTTTGAAGAAATGCATGCATGGGGATTAGATTCTTGCTAGAGATAGAAGAACCGTCACTCATGCATAGGATGAACATGCGCTTGAGAGAGGCTGTTCATGACCTTGGGGTTTCACCAAACCAAGGCTCAATCATGATTTATTCGAATGATCCAAATTGATAGATTGCTGAATTCTGAGATTGACATTTACTGCTTACTCTTCTAACCTGAATTGAAGGCAATTGGACCAATGATTTAGATAGATTTTAACTTTGGATTTCTTAGCTTTCATTATAGTTTTGATTTATTTGTTGATCAGATAAGAAGTGTTCAATTTAGTATTGGTAATTGTTTCCTAAATCCTCGTGGGAACGATACTTCACTCATTACTTTATTACTTGAACGGCTAGTGCACTTGCTAGTGTCACAATGAGCAACACATCACTATGCAGCCATTCAACCTTTGAACCTCCTTCAACTTCCAGGGCAGTTTCATATCTAAAATGGCCTTAATTTTATTTGGGTTGGCCTCGATGCCGCATCGGTTAACGATGTATCCTAGGAACTTGCCCGAGGTCACCCCGAACACACATTTGTTTGGGTTCAGTCTCATGTTAAACTTACGCAAAATTTCAAAAACAGAGTGCAAATCTTGCATTAATTCATGTGAGAATTGAGTTTTGACGACCATGTCGTCTACATAGCATTCTACTTTTCTACCGATTAACGGCGCAAACAACTTATTTACATGCCTTGGGAGGTTGCCCCTGCGTTTTTCAACCCGAAGGGCATAACCTTGTGACAGTATAGGCCGAATTCTATGATGAAGGCAGTCTTTTCTTCATCCACCAGGTCCATCTAGATCTAGTTATAGCCCGAATAGGTGTCCAAGAAGCTTAGCAACTCGTGCCCTAAGGTTGCGTCCACTAATCGGTCAATTCTGGGGAGTGAGAAGCAGTCTTTTGGGCAAGCCCGGTTCAGGTCGGTGTAGTCGACGCACATGCGCCACTTGCCGTTGGCCTTCCTTACCAGGATGGGGTTGGCTACCCAACTCGGGTAGTGGACTTCTCTTATGAAGTCAGTTGCAAGGAGCTTTTTGACCTCCTCATCGATTGCTTTCCACCGCTTCGGGGCTAGGTTGCGTTTCTTTTGTCTAACAGGCCTAACTACAGGATCAGTGTTCAGCTTGTGAGTTATGAGTTCGGGGTCTATACCGAGCATCTCTGCCCCGGACCATGCAAAAATATCTAAATTTTGAAGTAAGAAACTTACTAGTTCTGATTGTAGAGGTTCCTGGACGGAAGTGTCAATCTGAAGTATTCGAGTTGGGTCTGCTGCTGAGGTCGGAACCACAACTGTTTCTTCTATTGGCGTGGCTAGTTCTTCGCCTTGCTCCATAGGCTGCTCCAGCTCGAGGTCATTGGCTACCTTGGTTTTTCCCTTCAGGGTGGTGATGTAGCACTTACGGGACTCGAGCTGGTCGCCCCGCGCTACTCCCACACCGAAGTCAATTAAGAACTTCATAGCCAAATGGTAAGTGGAGACCACTGCCCATAGGACATGGGTGATTGGTCAACCTACTATGGCATTGTAGGGGGAGGAGTTGCGACCACCAAGAAGTCGTGCTTGAATCTGATCACACAAGGCCACATGCCGACTTCCATAGGTACTGTTATTTTCCCAAGGGGCCAGACTTCTTCTCTGCTGAAGCCTACCAAAGAAGTGTCTGCAGGCTTTAGCTCGATTCTCTGCAACTGGAGCTGGTCAAATGCAACTTTAAAGAGGATGTCAGCTGAGTTGCCTGAGTCGACGAGTCCATGCCTGACCTCAAAGTTGTTGACTCTTAGCTTTATTACGAGCATGTCGTCATGGGGATAGTGGACTCCTCGCGCATCATCTTCTATGAAGAAAATTGGCTCTTCTGTCCTTGGCCGCTTTGGGGGTTCTACTCCTCCCGAGTGGCTTCACGAACCAAAGTCTGAGCTGTTGCTGAAGTGCAACCCGCGATGATAGAGCCTCCCACTATCATGTGGATGGTTCCCCAGACTAGCCTCTCCTCCGGAGGCTACCTCTGCGGTTGTTCGGCCGACCTGCTACTGGACTCGGGAGTATCCTTACCGCGCTCCCCTTGCCGACCTGTTTTATTACTATTATTATTATTCTGTACAAATTTTCTTAGATACCTGCAACGGATGAGCTCTTCTATCTCATCGCGAAGGTTTTTACAACTCCCGGTATTGTGACCGTGATCTTTGTGAAAACTGCAATACAAATTCTTATTTCTTTCATTAAGATTCCCCCTCAGACGGGGTGGCCACTTCACGTATGGGGCATCCTTGATCGCCATCAGGATTTCAGCCCGCTTTGCATTCAGTGGGGTGTAATCGGCTCGATCCGCTATAGGAGGTCTGAATAATTGACCTGGCCTTGCCCCCTGAGCTGTGTCCTTTTTCTTTCAGCTGTCTCCTTGACTGGAGAGCTCTCCTTCCCTCTTTCTTTTTTTGGGTGCGCCCTCGCCCTTTTGGTTGATCTCCTCTTTGGTGGCTATGAACCTATCCGCAAGCTTCAGGAACTTGGTTATGGTCGCTGGATGGTTGACAACCATGTGCCATTTAAACTCTTTGTGTGTCACGCCCTTCTTAGCTGCTGCAAGGCATATGGCAGGGTCTGGGTGCGGTATCTATATACAAGCATCGTTGAACCGCTTGATATAGCTTCGGATGGATTCTCCCTCTCTCTATACTATGCTGAGGAGACTTTCTTTAGTTCACGGACACCGCTTGCTAGTAACAAAGTGGGACGTGAAGGTTTGTGTAAACTGTGCCCAACTTCTTATTGACCCGGATGCCAAGTTCCGGTACCACGTGCGGGCTGCTCCCCTAAAAGTAGTGGAGAAGGCCATGCACAATGCACGACTCACTGGCTCGTGCTAGGTGCATCTATGACTGAAAGGCATCTACGTGATCATTTGGATCAAACGACCCGTCATACTTGTCAAGAGAGGGGAGCTTGAAGTCTTTGGGCATTGGGACTGTGAGGAGTTCGGAAGATAGGGGGGATGGAACCAAGAGGAGGGGATCTTTGACTTCGGTTGAGCTTACCTCTTCTTTTCCCATGAGCTCGAACAAATCGTGGGTGAAAGATCGACGAGCTCGGTGGTGGCGTCTCTGCTTCTTGGTGGGCTTGGCGTTCATGTTGCTCACCTCTGCGTTGTCCGGAATGGTCTACGCAGGGAGTATCCCAGTCTATAGGTGATGACTGTGAACAGAGGGGTCCTGCTTGGAGTCTATTGCCAGGACCTCAAAATGATTCTCAAGGAGCGGGGTTTCAAACTTTGACTGCCGAGGTGACGTAGACCTGGCCAGCTGGGGCCCTCCCAACCTATCCACCTGCGGTGAGATCGGGGTAGTCAGTCTCTCTTGTCTGCTGTGGGGGGAGGCCAGGTTTTTTGAAAGGTTTTGGGGGACCGCTCCTTGGCGATGAGACTTAGCTTGCTGTGAGGCTGGGTGTCGAGGCAGAAACTGCGGCTACTGAAGTTGAGGTTGAGGTAGCTGGGGGAACTGCTATTGACACTGATACTGGGAAACCTAGTGTAGTACGTGTTGTTGATAGAGCTGAAGTTGCTGGAACTGTTGCATTTGGGCCTGCATGGCCCGCATGAACCGCATCAAGTCCTCCAGTTGGTTTGAGCTGGCCGCTGGGGGCACGATCGAAGGTTCGGTGAACGTCGCACCGACTATAGTAGGGAGTGGGGTGACGACAGGTGCCACTATGAGAGGCACATTCAAGCTAGGGATTCCGTCCGCTTAGAGGGGGATGGTGAATTGTCCGATATAGATAGTAGGAAGCTGGGCGTTGGATTGTTTCAAAGAAGAACAGAACTGTGAAAGCTTAGAGAGAAAGGCCTTTTGAAGCGTATCCCACAGACGGCGCCAAATGATGTAGCGCAATCTGGTCACTCCTAGTTAGCATTCGCGTGGCTCCTGAGAGGTACCTGAGATGAGAGGAAAGAGGAAGAACTCCTGGGGGTTTTCCGGCGGGAACGCTCTGATGCTTAAGTTAGTATTGTGCAAGAAGCAAAAGGAGAACGAAGGCTAAGAGTGTGAGTTATGCAGGTGATTCGAAGATACCTTGTTCCTTGACAATAAGCCCTTATAACTGAATTTCGTTGCTTCAGGCCCTCTGACTTCTGGCAGGGTAGGTATAACCACCACTGTCAGTCTGCCACAGCCGTTATAGGCAAGGCTGAGGTGGCATGCGTGGGGCCATCGCTGCTGGGTACGAGTCTGTCAGGTACGGGACACCTTTCTAAAGGTGGCAGGCGCAACGAGAGGTACAAGCCTACTGTCCACAGATTTGTCGAGTATGGCAGTCGAGCAGGAAGCCCTCCTGTGGTATACCGAACTACCCTCCCACGAAATACCCTAAGTCGGGCTATCCTTTGAGTGACAGGCTGCCTGTAGCCGGTTATGCCGAGCTAGCTGCCCCATGGTGTCTGTTCCATAGGGTGTCCAGAGAAGGATCGGTGCGTTCTTTCTTGGGAGTGGCTCGAGGTTCATTGGGAGGAGCTCGGGTCTTAAAAGGGGTCGGGGCACCCCGAACATGGGACCCCCCGAAGTGCCTTGACCCCGGGGAGGAGGCGCGGGTAAGACGGCTCCCGGCGAGTAGTTTACACGCCGAGTTGCCGAGCTAAACTCGGTGGGACTTTCCCTTTGAGTTATGCTCACGCTAATTGCGCTATCATGCTGAGTCACTGTATGAGCAAGGTCACGCCCACGTGTACCTGTGCTGCAAAGTTGGGCCAAATCACCCTCCATCAAAGGCCACTAAGGGTAAGAAGCAGAAGAATGACAAAGCATTGGATGCCTGTCACTTCTGCAAGAAGACCGGCCATTGGAAAAGGAACTATCCTGCCTACCTAGAATCCAAGAAAGGTAATTTCGAATATTGTGTTATAGAAACCAATTTATTGGTAGCTTATGCGTCTTGGTGTATTGACTCCGGGGCTTCAACTCATGCGTGTAACTCACTGCAGGGGTTCAATGTAAGCAAAAGGCTGAGTGAAGGAGAAGTTACACTCTTCTTGGGGACTTCTACAAGTGTTGTAGTTGCGGCCATAGGAACCGTGGAATTAATTTTTAGAGAAAGAACTATTGTACAGAAAGATTGTCTTTAAGTACAAAATTTAAGAAGAAATTTGATTTCTGTCTCAAAACTGTGTGCGGATGGTTATTCGGTCTTCTTTAGTAATACGATTACTATTAAAGGAAACAACAGATTCATCGCATACGGGGAACTAGAGAATGGTCTCTATGTTCTACATCCTTCCCTATAAACTAACATAACCAAAACTACATCGGCTGAAATCCCCAAGAAAAGAGTACGTGATGCAGTTAATCGCACGTGCCCGTGGCATTACCGACTTGGCCATATCGGTGTTGACTGAATCAAAAGGTTGGTAAAGGATGTTACCTTGGATTTTCTAACTATAGAAGATCTTCCCACTAGTGAGCCTTGCCTACAAGGTAAGATGACGAAATGGCCATTTAATGGTAAGCCTGAAAGATGTACAGGCACACTTGACCTTTTACATACTAATGTATGTGGTCCCCTAAGTGTTAGGACATGGAATCAACACGTGTATTTCATCACCTTTATAGATGATTTCAGACAAGAGGTCGAGAAACAATTAGGGAGAGAAATTAACCCTTCGATAAGATCGAGGTGGCGAGTATCTCTCTAACGAATTCAGGGACTACTTAAAGGACAATGGGATAATATCACAATTGGCTCCTCCTACTACACCACAACTTAATGGTGTTTTAGAGAGGAGGAATAGGCCCTTATTGGATATGGTCCGGTCACTTCTCGTACACTCAGAGTTACCTACATCCTTTTGGGGTTATGCATTAGAGACAGTGATTTACGTGCTGAATCAGGTTTCAACCAAATCGGTTTCAAAGACTCCATATGAACTTTGGACCGGAAAGAAACCAAGTGTCAGACAGTTGAAGATTTGGGGTTGTCCAGCACACGATAAAAGAACAAGTGCAGACAAGTTGGAATCCAAGACCAGTCGTTGCCTATTTGTGGGCTACCCAAAAGGCTCTGTGGGTTACCTATTCTATGACCCAAGTGAGCAGAAGGTGTTCTGCAGTCGAAATACACAATCCTTGGAAACCGATTACATCTTGGACACCAATTGTCGGGAAGTAGTTCTTGATGAAGAGAGCTCAGAAGTAGTGGGAGATGTCCCACATGTTTTAGGTAGTGACCAACCTAGAAGATCCACTTAGGTATCCAGGCCACCAGTCTGTTAAGGTTATGACTAGGATAGTTACCTGGTAGAAACCTTGACTAGTGAGGATGATTCTGTGACATATGCGGAAGCTATGTTGGACATAGATTCCCAGAAGTGGGTGGAGAACATCAATGTAGAGATGGACTCAATGAAGGCCAATGGAGTCTGGACTCTAGTAGATCCGCCCTCCAGGGTAAAAGCAATTGGATGCAAATGGATTTACAAGAGGAAGAAGGGTCCCGATGGTAGGGTTGAGACCTTCAAAGCTCGTCTGGTGGCGAAAGGGTACACTCAGAAAGAGGGCATCGATTATGAAGAAACCTTTTCGCCTGTGGCCATGCTTAAATCCATTAGGATCCTACTAGCTGTAGCAGCATATCATGATTATGAGATTTGGCAAATGGATGTCAAAACTGCATTCCTGAATGGAGACCTTATTGAAAATATCTATATGCAGCAGCCACAAGGCTTCATTGCTGCTGGTCAGGAACACATGGTATGTAAACTTAATAGATCCATTTATGGACTTAAGCAAGCTTATAGGAGTTGGAACATCCATTTTGACTCTGCTGTCAAATCGTTTGACTTCAAGCAGAATCCGGATGAGCCCTGTGTTTACAGGAAGTCCAGTGGGGATAAGGTTACTTTCTTGGTTCTGTATGTAGATGACATTCTACTCATTGGGAATGATGTAGGAATGTTAACTATGGTGAAAGTATGGCTTAAATAGCAATTCCCCATGAAAGATCTTGGAGAAGCCTCCTATACATTGGGTCTTCGACTCTATAGAGATACATCGAAGCGGATAATAGGATTATCCCAATCTGCTTACAGTGACAACATGGAGAACTTTAAGAAGGGAAATGTTCCTTTTTAGGAACGGAGTCAGTCTCTCCAAGAAGATATCTCCCAAGACCTCTGAGGAGATTGAGGGCATGAAAGACATTCCCTATGCTTCTGTCATAGGGAGCATCATGTATGCCATGCTGTGCACTCAGCCCGACATTGCTCAGGCAATGAGTGTGGTAACCAGATTTCAAGCCAACCCGGGCAGGAGCACTGCACTGCTGTGAAAAACATACTTAAGTACGTTCGAAAGACCAAAGAGTTTTGTCTGGTATTCGAGGGTAGATCAGTACAGATCTAGGGGTATAGTGATGCTGACTTCCAGTCAGATCCAGATTATAGAAAGTCTACATCTGGGTATGTTTTAACGATAGGATCGTGTGTTGTTTCCAAAATGTCAACAAACAGGGGTCCTAAGTTACAACTTAACAGTCCACAACCCAAGCTGAACACATTGTCGTAAGTGAGGCTGCCTTATGAATGAAGGTATTCATTCCTGAATTTGGAATTCAGCACATCATCCACTCCACTGTTGTGTGACAATGGGAGGTTGATGTTAAGATGTAGCATCAGCAGAGATTGTGGCAGACCCATTGACGAAGCCACTATCATAGAAAGTTTTTGAGAAACACAGTGAAAGAATGGGACTCCGGCTTGCACCAGATTGGACCTAAGTGCAAGTGGGAGC
The DNA here is from genome assembly GCF_056320005.1 of Nelumbo lutea. NCBI lineage: Eukaryota > Viridiplantae > Streptophyta > Magnoliopsida > Proteales > Nelumbonaceae > Nelumbo > Nelumbo lutea. The sequence continues at coordinate 60,633,247 of NC_142689.1, forward strand.
TGTTAGACAATTTTTGTATGCCCTTAGCTTCAATTAGAATGATGTACATTATGAGTTTATTGTAAATGAATAAATTACATATTTAATTCATGTTCCTATGGTATTTTTCTATGTAATACCCTTAAACTGGATACTTATTGAGGCTCGTGTTAGTTTAGAATGTTCACAACCAGTGGATCAGTCAAGGGAGTCCTATCCTGATAAGGCTGACACTAATGTGCCACCAAGTTGGTTGGGGTGGCCTATCTCAGCTGCAAGGGTGAGACCCTAGGCACATGTAGTGTAGGATTAATTGAATCTTTGAACCAGACCAGATTTCCAGTATTGCCCTGGACCTTGGAAATTAATGGGCAATACTGGAAAGTTACACCCGACCACTAGACTCGATTATGATACTACACTAGGTGTCAGATTGGGCTGTCTTTGATTTACCAATCAGTGAGATCCTTAGCGGGGCTCAAAACCTGGGTATGTTGGGACAGTCTGAGAATTCATCTGAGTGGGTGATCATAGTGACAGGATCAGCCCCTTTGTCTGACAAAGGTAATGATTGGGATGCACTCTCACTGATGGAAACCAAGACTGATGGCAGCCGATTTCAATCATTGAGATTTGTTTTGAAAAATATATTTTATATGAGATATAAAAGTATATATATTCTGGTCTCCAAAATGTTTACAAATGGTTTTAATTCCCGGGATCCATGTGAGTAGAGAGTGCAACACTGTTCCTTGCAGCCGAGGGAGAGGTCCTCTCTTGTCGGGCAGTGTTTGATCATTATGGGCTGAGAGGTTAAGTGTAATCCTAGAGAGATAAGAAGATTGAGATTAGAACATTAGATAAGAGATAGGATAGGATTAGTTCAAAGAAGATAAGATCAAGACTCCCTAAGGATAAGATGATCTCCTAGAAGGAGTTGGAAAACAGCCCTCTCCTTTGGCTATATAAAGAGCGGGGCGAACCAGCTCTAACAATCACTCAATCATCCAGCAATCAAGCATCAAGCAACTCAAGAAGATCAGTTTGGCCATGGAGAAGCAAAGCATGGAGATTGCGCAAATCATGAGCAGCTAAGCTTCTTTTTCTGGTTCAAGGGGGGAGGTTCGATTGTGTCATTGTGAGGTTCTGTAGTTACTTTATTTTCTTTCTTTTTAGTTCAAGTATTCATTGGTTCTTGTGCACATTTTTATTGGATGTTAATGTTAATTAGTCTGACAAACTGAATTAATGTTGATTTTCCTACTGCTATCCATGATTTCGGTGATCCGTAATTGTCACGAATAATGGTACAAGTAGCAATTAGGTTGATATCTTTTTGGGTCAATTGTTCGTGACAGCCTTTGACCAATGTTTTAACATGGTTCAACCTAAAAGAATCGATGGAACAAAATTCAGTAATTGCAGCTATCTCAATTATTGTTATTTTGGTTTAACTGTTTTCACAAATCTTAATGCTATCATTGTTTAACATGGAATGCTATCGTACCCAGTTGAGTGGTGATAAGTGTTGATCGAATGCTGGGTTTGGTCAACTGAATTAGGAAAACACAAGGTTTATTATGGCTATCCTAATAAATCTAAGGTTAAATGCTTGAATTGCAAGAATGCTGAATTGTACCTAGGATCGATGGCCAATCGATTCAACTTGAACCCTTGAACCAGAATTCGGTAAGACTGATTTTCTCTTGTTTGTTTAGTTTGTTATTCTTTTAATTTTAGTTATTTAATTTTCCCACACAATTACTTTATCCATTCGACTAAGAGATTACTGATTTGCTCCCTATGGGATTCGACCTAGAACCACTTTTACTGCAAATATTTTATTGTGGGACTAGTACTAATTTTGAGGGCTTCGACAAACCCGTCAAAATTTTGGCGCCGTCGCCGGGGAGCAACTTTAATTTCTTAGCTATTACCTTCCTCTTGTTAACCTCTTTTGTTTTATGACTCGTGCTTCTCAACGAGGTGAACTCGAGTACAACCCTGAAATTGAGAAGACTACCCGTCGTTTAAGGAAGGAGGCGAAACAAAGGAAGGATCGTTCACCTAAAAGGGTGAACTCAGATTTCGATCTACCCACTTGTGATTTTCCCATCTTCGAAGAAGTAGAAAGAATGGCTGACAGAGAGAGGAAATTAAGGGAGTTGGCTGCACCAATTATGAACCAACAGCCCTTATGCATCACGTACCCCACTCTTGAGGTATCCTTTGAACTCAAATCTGGTTTGATTCAATTATTGCCTCTGTTTCATGGTTTCCCAGGTGAGGACCCTCACAAACATCTAAAGGAATTTCATGTCGTCTGTTCAAGCATGAAACTCCACGGTATGACCGAGGACCAGGTAAAACTCATAGCCTTTCCATTTACTTTAAGAGATAAAGCAAAGGATTGGTTGTATATTCTTCCTCCCGGTTCTGTACGCACATGGGATGAGATGAACAGGATATTTTTAGATAAATATTTTCCTGCATCCCGGGCTGCAAATATAAGAAAAGAAATATGTGGAGTTCAGCAATTTGATGGTGAGACACTATACGAATATTGGGAAAGATTTAAACAACTTGTTGCTAGCTGTCCACATCACCAAATACCCGAACAACTATTAATCCAATACTTCTATGAAGGGCTGCAACCCATGGATAGAAGTATGGTCGATGCAGCCAGTGGAGGAGCCTTGGTGAACAAGACACCCGAAGCGGCCAGGGAGTTAGTCTCCAACATGGCCGAAAATTCACAAAGTTTGGTGCAAGGACAGACGGTACCATTAGACGGGTTAATGAGGTAAGTCATGTAAATTTAGAAAATCAGATTTCTGACCTAACTGCTTTGGTAAGACAACTCGCTGCAGGACAAGTACAAACTGCTAGGGTGTGTGGTATCTGTTTGATTCCTGGCCATCCTACGGACATGTGTCCATCATTGCAAGATGGTTCGATGCAGCAAGTCAATGCCGTAGGAGGATTCCCGGGCCAGCCCCAATGAAAGTATGATCCCTACTCCAATTATTACAATCCGGGGTGGAGAGATCACCCAAACCTAAGCTACGGGAACCAAGGAGGACAGCAGCAATACCAGCCCCAGTTTTCAACACCCATCACAGCGCAAGGCCAACCCTCGAATTCAGGTACATCATTAGAAGATATAGTTAAGGCTCTAGCTACTAATACTCAGCAATTTCAATAGGAAATAAGAGCCAGCATTCAGAATTTGGGGAACCAAATCAGCCAACTTGCCACTGCCGTTAGCAAGTTGGAGGTGCAGAGCTCCGGGAAACTACCATCACAAACGGTAGTCGACCCCAAGGAGAGTGTAAGTGCAATGGTGCTGAGAAGCGGGAAGGAACTGCAGCTAGAACCTACCTCACCAAGGAAGGTGGATAAAAGACAAGAAGAAGAGGAGATACAGGACTCAAACGAAAGCCCCATTACGGTAGGAGTTGGAGAGAACGTTTCAGCCGTGATCAAGAGGACCTTATCAGAAAAACATGCTGATCCAGGTATGTTCACCCTACCTTGTGTGATTGGCAATAAGCAAATCGAGTATGCCATGCTAGACTTAGGTGCATCTATCAACGTCATGCCATACTCGATTTACTATGCTTTGAGATTAGGTCCTTTAAGGGAAACTAAAGCTGTTATCCAATTATCTTATCGTTCTAACGCCTTCCCAGAAGGGATTGTTGATGTGTGGCTCATTGTGACACTAGCAAGTGCACTAGCCATTCAAGTAATAAAGTAGTGAGTGAAGTATCGTTCCCACGAGGATTTAGGAAACAATTACCAATACTAAATTGAACATTTCTTATCTGATCAACAAATAAATCAAAACTCTAATGAAAGCTAAGAAATCCTAAATTAAAATCTATCTAAATCATTGGTCCAATTGCCTTCAATTCAGGTTAGAAGAGTAAGCAGTAAATGTCAATCTCAGAATTCAGCAATCTATCAATTTGGATCATTCGAATGAATCATGATTGAGCCTTGGTTTGGTGAAACCCCAAGGTCATGAACAGCCTCTCTCAAGTGCATGTTCATCCTATGCATGAGTGACGGTTCTTCTATATCTAGCAAGAATCTAATCCTCATGCATGTATTTCTTCAAACACTTCTAAGGCATCAATTCAAATCTGAATTGATCACCAACTGAATTGTGCAAGTTATCTCTAACCTTGCACTCAATTCAGTTCTTGAATAGTAGATCTGAATTCCTAGAGTCTCTCTCAAGCACTCTAGGAATTCCAAGCTGTAGATTAATTCGCCCAATCTGAAAATTGCAGATCTGAATTCTCTTTCAAGCAATTCAGATCTTGCAATCTCAGATCTGAGAATTCAGATCAGAGTTTCGAAGGTTAGTTGGCCGAATTAATCTACAATCACACCCATATTCAAGAAACTTCAAATACAATGCATGACCATTTGAATGAATCAAAAAGAATTAGATTGCTGAACTGAAATTTTACAAGCTGAAATACATCAAGGAAGAATGGAAACAAGGAGAAAGAAGAAAGAACATATAACTAAGAAACTGAATTCAAATCAAAAGAGAATGAAACTACAAATGATTTATTACAGAAGATCTTTGAATCACAAACTCTCAATTCGAACTCACCTTCTTCTTCTAGCTTGCTTGTCTTGAACTTCCTTCAGCCCTTCTTCTTCTTCTTCCTTGCGCCTAGCCTTCTTCTCTTCTCTTCTCTCAAGGTGGCCGAACCTCTAAGAGTGGGAGAGCCTTCCTCTCAAGCAATTGAACAACTTTCTCCCCTCCTAGAGGCCTCCTTATATAGTTTTTCAAGGGGGCTCTTGCCCCTTCTTGAAGCCTCTAGAATGGGGTGTATTACACCCCTCATGAACCTTCTAGAGTGCTCCCTCCTTCTCTTCAAGAAACTCCTAGAAGTTGCCGCCCCTAGCTCCCTTTGGGCTGCTATTTGGGCTACAACTTAGCTTGCTTTTGAGCTCATGTGGGCTACACTCTAGGCTGTTATTTGGGCTAAAAATGGGCCTTCCTTGCTGGGCCGAATTCTCCTCATAGCTAGGCTTTATTTTCTTGGGTTTTCTCAAGGAATTCACTTGCTCTTTTTGGGCCGAAGTGCTCTCTCTTGCTTCCATGACCGGGCTGGACTGAAATTGGTCTTTTTGAACCTTCTTTTCTTGCCTTTTTCCTTCCTTTTCTTGGATTGATTATCCCTGAACTTATTCTTAGCATTAAGCTAAATTAAGGCAAAAATTAATAAAACCGGCATAAAAATCCATGCTAAAGTCCTCAAAAATTATAGATAAATTGTAAGTTCATCAAATACCCCCACACTTAAGCTTTTGCTTGTCCTCAAGCAAAGACATCAGCCATAAACTTAACATTCCCCCCTTCTGTTCTCACCATTTACCTGGTGAACTTTTTAAGATAGAAATGCATTGAGTAGTTGGGGAACTTTTGTAAGTGCTCAACTCTTATTCTTGTAAATTACCATTTAAGATATGTATCAGATCCGAGGAAAGGAGAATATGAATTTCATCATAGTCTAGCCTTCACTCCTAATTCATATATAAATCAGCTCCTTAATTGTCAAGGTTAATAATCAAATTTCACTAAGTTTCACATTTATAACTAAATCTCTATGAGAGTTCAACTTTAGAGTGCCCCTTTGAACCTCGGTTGTCACCACAATTACTTATTTCTAAGGGTGAGTGCATTTTATGCTCCATCTCACCTTTTTTTTTTTTTTCTTTTCGGTGTGAGTGCATTTTATGCTCCATCTCACACTTTTCTCTCTTTTTTTTTTTTTTTTTTTTTTTTTTTTTTTTTTGGTGTGAGTGCATCTTATGCTCCATCTCACACTGGTCACTTGTTTGAGGTAGGTAAATAGGACTCATGTTCTAAGCTGCTAGTTTTACTATTCAGCTCAGAATAGCGGAGTCAATTTGGGCTTTTGTCCTTCTTTGCAATTATTGAACCTCAAGAATTAGCACTTCAGATGTGCACTAGCTCTCTTGACCATTAACAATGAAATCAAGGGCTTCCATACACATGAAGGAAGTTAGGGCTAGTCATGCTGAAAGGCATATTCAGCTCCCCTTTTCTCCTGCATAAATCAAATTGGGTCATTCACAAGAATAAAAACTTAACAAGTACATCAGTCTCCCTCAACTCATTGAATTCCTTCTTAAAAAAAAATCATCAAATAAATAGTAATGAACTTGAGGGGTTCCAGTCTTTTTTTTTTTTTTTTTTTTTTTTTTTTTTTTTGTGATGTCATTGCTTGCATATGTGTGTTGGGGTGCATGAGGTGCATGGTTTCAACCCCCATACCCTAGCCTCGGGCTCACTCCCCCACACTTGAGATGAACATTGTCCTCAATGTTCGTAGTGTTAGGGAGTCACACTTGCTAGAGCAAACTGAAGAAAAGAAAATGATGAACTGAGTCCTTAAAGAATTGGAATTTTGAGAAAAAGATCTTTATTTTACTAACTAATATTCTAAAAAGATAAATGACAAAAAGATTCCTTAACTTGTTCATGAGCAAGCATAAGAGATTATTGGTTATCTAGATAAACAGTGGATGGAGGGGGTACAGTACTGCCCATTAAATATGGTTTTAGGCGCTGACCATTTACTTTAAACGTGCCCTGAACCAGGTGGGTGAGTTCTATAGCCCCATGGGGAAAAACCTGTGAAATGGTAAAGGGTCCAGACCACCTGGATCTCAGCTTACCTGGAAACAAGCGGAGACGGGAATTATATAACAATACCTGTTGGCCTACATAAAAGTCCCGTCTCAGCAAGTTCTTATCATGCCAGTTTTTTATTCTTTCTTTATAAACTTTGGCATTCTCATAGGTGGTAAGTCTGAATTCATCCAATTCATTCAATTGCAACCGCCTTTTAGCCCCTGTGGCCTGAATGTCAAAATTTAAGAATTTAAGAGCCCAATAGGCCTTGTGTTCCAATTCAACTGGTAAATGGCATGCTTTACCAAAGACCAATCTGTAGGGGGACATGCCAATAGGTGTCTTAAATGCAGTTCTATATGCCCATAATGCATCATCTAATTTGATGGACCAATCTTTTCTGGTGGATGCTACGGTCTTTTCCAGAATTCTTTTGAGTTCCCTGTTAGCCAACTCCACTTGGCCACTGGTTTGAGGGTGATAAGGGGTAGCTAATTTATGTGTAATTCCATATTTCTGCATTAACCTATCAAATTGGCTATTGCAGAAGTGAGTTCCCCTATCACTAATTATAGCTCGCGGAGTGCCAAATCGGGAGAATAGCTTCTTTAGGAAGTGTACTACCCTTCTTGAGTCATTTGTGGGTAAAGCCATGGCTTCTACCCATTTGGATACATAGTCAACTGCAACGAGGATGTACTTATTCCCAAAAGAATTCGGGAAAGGTCCCATGAAATCTATACCCCAAACATCAAAGATTTCACAGATTAAAATATTGGAAAGGGGCATTTCATTCCGTCGGGAAATGTTTCCCGATCTTTGGCATTTGTCACATGTGGACACATACCGATGGGCATCTTTGAAGAGTGTGGGCCAATAAAAACCTGATTGCAAAACCTTGGCTGCCGTGCGACTAGCTCCAAAATGACCTCTTGCTTCTTTATCATGGCAAAATTGGAGTACCGACTCCATCTCCTCCTCGGGGACACATCTCCTTATGATCTGATCTGCACACAATTTATACAAAAAGGGTTCCTCCCACAGATAGTATTTTACATCAGAAAAGAATTTCTTTTTCTGTTGATATGAAAGGTTAGGAGGAAGGACTTGTGCAGCTAGATAATTAGCAAAATCAGCATACCAAGGATATGAGTATTTCTGTATTGAGTACAACTGCTCATCCGGAAATTCTTCTCGAATGTTGCTTGTTATCTCCTCTTTTGAGCTTACCGTGTCCAACCGGGAGAGATGGTCAGCAGCCAGGTTTGCAGCACCCATCAGGTCTCTAATCTCAATGTCAAACTCTTGCAATAAAAGGATCCACCTGATCAGTCTTGGTTTTGAGTTTTGCTTGGTAAGCAAGTGCCTTAATGCCGAGTGATCTGTGTGGACAACAACCTTGGATAATATCAGATATGAACGAAACTTATCAAGTGCAAATATTACTGCTAACAGCTCCTTTTCTGTGGTGGTGTAATTGAGTTGGGGTCCAGTCAAGGTTCTGCTAGCATAGTAAATTGGCTGAAAATGTTTATTCATTCTTTGTCCTAAAACAGCTCCTATAGCAAAATCACTCGCATCACACATCAATTCAAATGGGAGGGTCCAATCTGGTGCTATCATGATAGGTGCATGGATCAATTTGTCTTTCAAGATGTTGAAAGCATGAAGACATTCAGTTGAAAATTCAAAAGGCACTTCTTTCTGAAGCAAGGTAGATAATGGCTTGGAAATTTTTGAGAAATCTTTAATAAACCTTCTATAGAATCCGACATGTCCTAAGAAACTTCTCAAAGAACGAATAGATGTTGGGGTTGGTAATTTTTCAATTGCCTCCACCTTGGCCTTGTCGACTTCTATACCTCTTTGAGAGATCTTGTGTCCAAGCACTATGCCTTCTTGCACCATAAAATGACATTTCTCCCAATTCAACACAAGATGTGTTTCTTTACATCTAGTAAGCACATGTTCCAGATTATTCAAACATGCATCAAATGAAGAGCCAAAAACTGAAAAATCATCCATGAAGATCTCAATAAATTTTTCAACCATATCAGAAAATATAGACATCATACATCGTTGAAAGGTTGCTGGGGCATTGCATAACCCAAAGGGCATCCTTCGGTATGCAAAGGTTCCATAAGGGCAAGTAAAAGTGGTCTTTTCTTGATCTTCTGGTGCAATTGGTATCTGGTTATACCCTGAATATCCATCCAAGAAACAATAATACTCATGCCCGGCTAGCCTCTCCAACATTTGATCCATAAATGGGAGAGGGAAATGGTCCTTCCGGGTGGCTTCATTTAATTTTCTATAGTCAATACACACACGCCATCCGGTAATGGTTCTAGTAGGGATGAGTTCATTTTTCTCATTTGGAACAACAGTCGTACCCCCTTTTTTTGGGCACAACTTGCACAGTGCTTACCCAAGAACTATCAAAAATAGGATAAATGATCCCAGCATCTAAAAACTTAATTATTTCAGCCTTTACCACTTCTTTCATGTTGGGATTCAGGCGCCTTTGGGGCTGAACGGAAGGCTTTCTGTCCTCTTCCATCAAAATTCTGTGAGTGCAGATTGATGGATTAATGCCTTTGATATCTTCTACCTTCCAAGCTATAGCATTTTTGTGTTCCCGCAGCACTCTTAATAATTTTTCTCTTTGTAAGGGATTCAGTGCTGCGGAAATTATCACGGGGAGATCTGATGGTTCCTCAAGGAAAGCATACTCTAAATGGGATGGTAATTGCTTCAGTTCAAGGGTGGGGGGTTCTTGGGGTGATGGCTTACCTGATGGTCCGGGCAATTTGCCTAAGTTCTCTAATTTAAGAAACCCCTTTCCCTTGAATTGAGGCTTATCGTTCAGGTATGCTATCATGAGGTTTATTTTTTCATTTTCTGTTTCTTCAAGTTCTCCCTGCTGGAGGCAGAGTTCAAGAGGATCAGTTATTCTACTTACCTGGAAGCATTCATCAATTGTCAATTCAATGGCATCAATCATAAAACAAGAATCATCACTAGAGGGTGCATGTTTCATAGCATCAGACATTTTAAAAATTATCTCCTCATCTTGTATCCTAAGGCTGAGTTGTCCTTGTTGGACATCAATCATTGCTTTCCCAGTAGCCAGGAAGGGTCTCCCTAGGATAAGCGGGACCTCCACATCTTCTTGAATGTCTAACACAATGAAATCAACTGGAAAAATGAATTTGTCAACTTTAACTAACACATCTTCTATGATCCCCCTAGGATGTCTAATGGATCTATCAGCCAATTGTAATGCCACTCTAGTGGGTTGGGGTTCATTCAACCCCAATTTCTTGAAGATAGAATATGGCATTAAATTGATGCTAGCTCCCAGGTCACATAAAGCTTTTTCAATTTTTAAACTGCCAATGGTACAAGGAATAGTGAAACTCCCTGGATCTTTCAGTTTCTGAGGCAGCTTGTTCAGAAGGATAGCAGAACATTCCTCGTTTAATGCAACTGTAGCCACATCTCCCAGTTTCCTTTTGTTTGCCAATAATTCCTTCAAAAACCTTGCATAGTGTGGCATCTGGGCTAAAGCATCAGTAAAAGGAATATTAATATGTAAACTTTTAAATATTTCAAGAAACTTACCAAATTCCTTCTCCAATTTTTGTTGCTTCAGCCTGTTAGGGAATGGAACTTGTGGTTGTTGGTGCATCCCTTGTTGTGCTTCTGGTTGTTCCGTCTTCTGTTGTCTGGTTCCAAGGCTTGTTTCTGCCTTGGGTTCAGCCCAATTCTTCTTTTCTACCTCAGGCAACTCTTTTCTACTTCTTAAGGTAATAGCTTGCACCTGCTCTCGTGGATTCACTTTAGTGTTGCTTGGAAGAGTTCCCGGCAGTCTGGAAGAGATTAATTGTGCCAATTGCCCCACTTGGTTTTCCAGGTTTTTGATTGAAGCTTCCTGGTTCTAGAACCTAGTTTCTGCACCTGCTATAAATTTTGTCATCAGTTCCTCCAAATTGGATTTCGGTTCAGGCTGATGATAAGTCTGGTGGAACGGCTTAGAAATATGCTGATTTGGCCAGGACTGGTTTGAATGTCCCCTCCATCCTGGATGAAAAGTATGGTGACTCTGGTAACCCTGCTGTCTTGACGAATTGCTGACATAGTCAACTTGTTCAGTAGATGGTCTGAACTGATTGCCAACTTGGCAGTCTGTACTGATGTGGCCTCCCCCACACAATTCACAATTAAGAGGCTGCACATGCATGGCAGCTATCTGCATTTCATCTATTTTTTTACTGAGTGCTCCTATTTGTGCAGCTAGTGCTGTATAAGTGTCAACATTATGCAAGCCTTGCTGCTTCCTAGTTTGAGTCCTTTCCGAATGCCATTGATAATTGTTGGCTGCCATTTCCTCAATAAGTGCATGGGCAACCTCAGGAGTTTTATTATTTATGGATCCTCCGGCTGCAGCATCTAATATGGTCTTATTTGAGTCAGTAAGACCATTATAGAAAGTCTGCACTTGCAGCCAAATGGGGAGGCCATGGTGAGGAACTCTCCTTAACAGCTCCTTGTATCGTTCCCATGACTCATATAAAGATTCCCCCTCTTGCTGGAAAAAAGTAGTGATGTCATTCCTCATTTTAGCAGTTTTAGAAGGGGGAAAATATTTAGAGAGAAAACGACTGGCCATTTCGTCCCATGTGGCTATAGATCCTGCCGGTAATGAGTTCAACCAAGCTTTGGCTTTATCCTTCAAAGAAAATGGGAATAACCTCAGCCGGATGGCATCATCACTTACCCCATTGTGTTTGAAGGTGTCACAGATTTCCAAGAAGTTAGCAATATGGGCATTCGGATCATGGGCCATACCACAAAACTGAACCGTATTTTGTATCATTTGGATTATGGCCGATTTAATTTCGAAGTTATTGGCAGCAATAGTTGGCCTGATAATGCTGGAGACAGTCCCGGTGAGGGTGGGCTTGGCATAATCCATCATAGTTCTTTGTTCAGCCATTTCTTGCGCTTCTTGTCTGACTTGCTTAGCAGCTCTCAAACGGACACGGAGAGTCCGTTCAATCTCTAGGTCGTAAAGGATCTCTTCCAGTTCAGGTCTGCTTGTCATAAACTGTTAAAGTCAAAGCAATAAAAATGCCAATATTCACAAAAGAAAATAAATAACTAATCCTATCACACTGAAAATGTAAAGTGAAGTATTGGAATACAAAACCTACATCCTATCATGAATAAATGAAGCCGATTATACTAAAAGCAGATTTAAACCAATCATCTTATTCAAGGTTCCTTTATCTACATCCATCGATTGCAACATCTGAATTCAGACCCAATTTAGATCTGAGTTTAGATCTACAAGTCTTTGGTATTGTTAGTCTAGAGAAATTAATAAATAATAATTCAGATCTGAGCTGGATATCTCATACACACTCATTGGTATACACTACAATATACATCCATTAAGGTTGGAATCAATTCTGTGATGCTTTAGGGCTGAAATCAGATCTGATCTGAAAAAAAAAAAAAAAATTTAAAAGGATCTGAAATAAACTAAAACCAGTCCTGAGTTAGGCTTGGGTTAAAAACTCTACAATTGAAGCTCAAACCTGTATAGCTGATGCATATCAAACACTTGCTAAGACCTGAAAATTGGGTCTGCAATGTTTGGTATTGCAAGCTATTCGGCCCATACAACTTTTGTAGAAATCTGAAATCAGGTCTGCTAACTGTTGCACTATAGCAGCCCTGCTACAGATCTGAATGCTAAAAGAAATACTTGGAAAGTGCTAATTTTTCTTAAATATCTGAGGCATAACAATTATTCAATCCAAACATACACCTCCTTAGCTAATGTAGCTCGGTTACAAGTGGGTAAAGCCAAGAATTCAGTCCACCCAGAATTCATAGTATGCTCTGTATCAGTTCAGTCCTCACATCATATCAACTGCATTTCAGATTTGAATTTCTCTCATTCCTTGCTATCCATTCACCCTTGAGGCAGGTTGGATGTATCCTAGGGTGGATTGGGGTAGTGATGGCACCCAATTCACCTCAAACTTGCATCGGTTCAGATCTGAGTTCAGAGGAATTCAGATCTGAACTGAGCAGATCTGTAACAGCAGAATTCAGATCTGAACTCAAGTCTGAGTTTGGATCTGAATTCTCAATTGCCTTACCTTCAGTTATTGCTACCAAATTGTTTTTGGGGAATAGCAGAAGTGCCCTAGGGTGAATTGGGGTGGTGATGACACCCAATTCCCCTCAAAATTTCATCAGTTCAGGTCTGAGTTCAGAGGAACTCAGATCTGAACTGTTGCAGATCTGCAATAGCAGAATTCAGATCTGAACTCAGATCTGAGTTCTGATCCGAATTCTCAATTGCTCCTCTGGTTGTTCAAAAGATCTCCCCCTTTTTTTTTTCATTTGTTTTTTTTTTTCTTTTTGTAATGAAAGAAAAGAATAATAAAATCTGAAACACAAGCAACTCTTTTCGGCTGAGTGCTGCAGATCTTAAATCTGCTGATCTGAGTGCCGAATGCAACTCAGATCTGCAACACTCATGTTTATGTGAATTTTTTTTTTTTTCTTTTTGAAGGGAACAACATCAAGATTGAATAGAAATCAAATATGCCTTTATTAAAATGAAACTGAAACAAAAAAAAATAAAGTAATCTACTTAAGAAAGAAGAAACATAACTACAGTAGTACAGCAGTTGCAGTCCAAGCTGAAATGAAAAAGTTAGCAAATTAACCCAACTATGAATGCAATGCTGAATGAGATCAGATTAAGAATGCTCAATGTTTCCTAATATTGTTTCTCTAAATCCCCGGCAACGGCGCCAAAAACTTGATGTGTGGCTCATTATGACACTAGCAAGTGCACTAGCCGTTCAAGTAATAAAGTAGTGAGTGAAGTATTGTTCCCACGAGGATTTAGGAAACAATTACCAATACTAAATTGAACATTTCTTATCTGATCAACAAATAAATCAAAACTCTAATGAAAGCTAAGAAATCCTAAATTAAAATCTATCTAAATCATTGGTCCAATTGCCTTCAATTCAGGTTAGAAGAGTAAGCAGTAAATGTCAATCTCAGAATTCAGCAATCTATCAATTTGGATCATTCGAATGAATCATGATTGAGCCTTGGTTTGGTGAAACCCCAAGGTCATGAACAGCCTCTCTCAAGTGCATGTTCATCCTATGCATGAGTGACGGTTCTTCTATCTCTAGCAAGAATCTAATCCTCATGCATGCATTTCTTCAAACAATTCTAAGGCATCAATTCAAATCTGAATTGATCACCAACTGAATTGTGCAAGTTATCTCTAACCTTGCACTCAATTCAGTTCTTGAATAGTAGATCTGAATTCCTAGAGTCTCTCTCAAGCACTCTAGGAATTCCAAGCTGTAGATTAATTCGCCCAATCTGAAAATTGCAGATCTGAATTCTCTTTCAAGCAATTCAGATCTTGCAATCTCAGATCTGAGAATTCAGATCTGAGTTTCGAAGGTTAGTTGGCCGAATTAATCTACAATCACACCCTTATTAAAGAAACTTCAAATACAATGCATGACCATTTGAATGAATCAAAAAGAATTAGATTGCTGAACTGAAATTTTACAAGCTGAAATACATCAAGGAAGAATGGAAACAAGGAGAAAGAAGAAAGAACATATAACTAAGAAACTGAATTCAAATCAAAAGAGAATGAAACTACAAATGATTTATTACAGAAGATCTTTGAATCACAAACTCTCAATTCGAACTCACCTTCTTCTTCTAGCTTGCTTGTCTTGAACTTCCTTCAGCCCTTCTTCTTCTTCTTCCTTGCGCCTAGCCTTCTTCTCTTCTCTTCTCTCAAGGTGGCCGAACCTCTAAGAGTGGGAGAGCCTTCCTCTCAAGCAATTGAACAACTTTCTCCCCTCCTAGAGGCCTCCTTATATAGTTTTTCAAGGGGGCTCTTGCCCCTTCTTGAAGCCTCTAGAATGGGGTGTATTACACCCCTCATGAACCTTCTAGAGTGCTCCCTCCTTCTCTTCAAGAAACTCCTAGAAGTTGCCGCCCCTAGCTCCCTTTGGGCTGCTATTTGGACTACAACTTAACTTGCTTTTGAGCTCATGTGGGCTACACTCTAGGCTGTTATTTGGGCTAAAAATGGGCCTTCCTTGCTGGGCCGAATTCTCCTCATAGCTAGGCTTTATTTTCTTGGGTTTTCTCAAGGAATTCACTTGCTCTTTTTGGGCCGAAGTGCTCTCTCTTGCTTCCATGACCGGGCTGGACTGAAATTGGTCTTTTTGAACCTTCTTTTCTTGCCTTTTTCCTTCCTTTTCTTGGATTGATTATCCCTGAACTTATTCTTAGCATTAAGCTAAATTAAGGCAAAAATTAATAAAACCGGCATAAAAATCCATGCTAAAGTCCTCAAAAATTATAGATAAATTGTAAGTTCATCAATTGTTGAGAATGTAATGGTGCAGGTTAACGATTTAATTTTCCTAACTGATTTTTACATTCTAAAGATGGAGGAGGACACGATCGAAAGTTCAGCCCCACTTCTATTAGGCAGGCCATTTATGAAAATGGCAAAGACCAAAATAGATGTGGATGAGGGTACCCTCTCCGTCAAAATCGGCGGGGAGACTATTAAATTTAATATTTTTGAAGCTATGAAGTACCCAAATGAAGACCATTCAGTTGACTCTATTGATCCAACTGTGCAGTAATTGTTTGAAAAAGATATGAATGAGGAGCTAGAATCGAGTGCACAATTGGATATGAAGGCCCCTATTCCAGATTTGAACCCGCCCATGATGGATGGAAGGGGAGCACACCGAAAGCTGAAACCACGAGAGCTAAAGTAGCAAAGGAGGACGTCGAGCATAACGACGTTAAACAATTGCGCTTGTGGGAGGCAACCCATTGTGTTTAGTTAATTTTGTTATTTTGTTTGATTTTGATTTTTTGTGTTTAGCAGGAACCCAACAAGACAAACAAGGAAGTACCCCCAAATCCTTCTACTTTATGCATAATCACATACATTGGGGACAATGTATAACTTAAGTGTGGGGGGATTACGAAAATCTGATGGAAATTTGGGATACCTTACCTTCTTGAAATTTCTGCTCCATAGAAACTTATCCTTGAACGATTTCAACTTATCAGGAATATTGTGCTTAGGCTGAATAGATAAGATAGGATGCAAGCATGACTAACTGAATCTTTCTTGGCTTTATATGGTACCTCATGATTTTAATCGATCAATAGGCAAGATGCATAAGGGTTTGATTGATTTTCACATAATTATCTGTCAAACATGGGTTGATTATTCTAGAACTTGCTGTGTTAGGCATATAGAGACCACGATCAATGAATTCATGGATCAGGCGGTGTAACCCTGTGATTCTTGTGAAAAAAAAAAAAGAAAGGGAGTTTGAAACTAAAATCGTGACTAATGTGAGATGGAGCATAAAATGCACTCACATCTAGAAACAAAAAACAAGTGTGAGACGGAGCATAAAATGCACTCACATCTAGAAATGAAAGCAAGTGTGAGATGGAGCATAAAATGCACTTACATCTTGAAAAGAAGTCAAGGGTGAGATGGAGCATAAAATGCACTCACCCTAGAACCCCAACCCCATTCTCACCTTCAGATCCTAGGAATTCACACTAAGTGGTGAAGATGTGATACATAGCAAGCTTATGGCAATAAGCACACCTTGTTTTGATTCAAAGGAAAGTAATTGCATCTGGCTGAATTGGTTTGTTAAAAGCAATGAGCACCCATGCAGTCCAAGGAGATTCAACCCTAGAAGGCTTGTCTCCTTGACTATCGATTTAACTTGGGACCATGAGGGGATTTGCGATCATTCTTGGACAAGAAAAAGGGGAGAAAGAGATGAAAAGGGAAAGGTTACCAAATCTGAACTAAAGCATGAAATGAACCAGGCCTCATGTAGAGAAAAAGAAAGATTGAAAATCAATAGTTAGTCTCTCTTGTGTTACTTGAGTTTTATTTTTTTCCTTGCCCGAGGATGGGCAAAGTTTAAGTGTGGGAGGATTTGATGAGACCAAAACGAACCCTAATTTTATCCCCTAATATTCACTCTTTTACATTTTTTTAGCACTTAAATGGACTCATTACTCTTGTATTTCGATTCAGGGCAATAAAGAAGGCAATTGGAAGAAAACAGGGCAAATCGGGTGATTTTGCACAGTTTCGGCGACAGTCAGTAATCTGGGCCTAACTCTCAATTCCGGACACCGAATTGGACAATTCAAGAAGCATTAGAAAGATGAAAGGAAGGCCCACAACTTTTATGTTTTGGTTTTGACAGATTTGGCTCGCATCAAGTACGAAAATGAGCCCGAAGTCGGAGCAAGTTCGCAGCCAGGCCCATTTCACAACTTAAGCCCAACTCGCAGAAGTACCTTGAAGCAGCCCAAGTTTTAAAGCAGCCCAACTCGAACTCAAGAGTTTAGAGTCCGAATTTCAAATGTAATCTCCAAGGAGAGAGTTTTATCAGATCTAAATTCTTGAATGTAATCATAGAGAGATAAGAAGATTGAGATTAGAGCATTAGATAAGAGATAGGATAGGATTAGTTCAAAGAAGATAAGATCAAGACTCCCTAGGGATAAGATGATCTCCTAGAAGGAGTTGGAAAACAGCCCTCTCCTTTGGCTATATAAAGAGGGGGGCGAACCAGCTCTAACAACCACTCAATAATCCAGCAATCAAGCATCAAGCAACTCAAGAAGATCAGTTTGGCCATGGAGAAGCAAAGCATGGAGATTGCGCAGATCATGAGCAGCTAAGCTTCTTTTTCTGGTTCAAGGGGGGAGGTTCGATTGTGTCGTTGTGAGGTTCTGTAGTTACTTTATTTAATTTTTTTTTTAGTTCAAGTATTCATTGGTTCTTGTGCACATTTTTATTGGATGTTAATGTTAATTAGTCTGACAAACTGAATTAATGTTGATTTTCCTACTGCTATCCATGATTTCGGTGATCCGTAATTGTCACGAATAATGGTACAAGTAGCAATTAGGTTGATATCTTTTAGGGTCAATTGTTCGTGACAGCCTTTGACCAATGTTTTAACATGGTTCAACCTAAAAGAATCGATGGAACAAAATTCAATAATTGCAGCTATCTCAATTATTGTTATTTTGGTTTAACTGTATTCACAAATCTTAATGCTATCATTGTTTAACATGGAATGCTATCGTACCCAGTTGAGTGGTGATAAGTGTTGATCGAATGCTGGGTTTGGTCAACTGAATTAGGAAAACACAAGGTTTATTATGGCTATCCTAATAAATCTAAGGTTAAATGCTTGAATTGCAAGAATGCTGAATTGTACCTAGGATCGATGGCCAATCGATTCAACCTGAACCCTTGAACCAGAATTTGGTAAGATTGATTTTCTCTTGTTTGTTTAGTTTGTTATTCTTTTAATTTTAGTTATTTAATTTTCCCACACAATTACTTTATCCATTCGGCTAAGAGATTACTGATTTGCTCCCTGTGGGATTCGACCTAGAACCACTTTTACTGCAAATATTTTATTGTGGGACTAGTACTAATTTTGAGGGCTTCGACAAACCTGTAAAATACCTAATGGGCTAATCTTGCATCTACCCGTAGTCCCTGGGTGTTACAAGGTGGGTTGGCCCAGGGACCACTTAGGGTAAGTGTTGGGCCCATAGAGCCCATATGATGGATTTTAGGGGGTGCACTGTCCATAATAGTGTATTTGGCTAGGCCTTGTAACAAAGGCTGGGCTGAACCCATGTGGCTGATGTGTAGATCAATGTTTGGGTCCCATGCCATACAAGGAAGCCCAACTGGGCAGCAATTAGGAAGGCTAAGTGAGCACATAACCTTAATGGGCCTAAAGCCCATTTTGAACTGGGCTAATTTAAGCAGTTAAATAAGGGGCAAATGCTGAGAAGGATTAGAAAATATGATTGGGACTTAACCCTGTCCACTCAGAGAGTCTAGATCTGAATGTGATTCAGATCCGGAAACCTTCTAATGAGATTAGGGGAAGACTGACCCAATCTACAGATGAGATAAGGGTTTACCCTTATCACTTTAAGGGAAGTCTAATCCTAATATGATTTGGATCAGCAACTCCTAATGGGATTAGGAGCTGATACCTTCAAGGTTAAAGAAGAAGAAGGAGGGGGCGGCAGCCTTTAGAAGATATACTTTCACATCCTCTTCAAAGCTGAAATCACAGAAGGAAGAATTCAGCAACCCTGCAAAATTCTTTCTTGCTGCCTCCTTCCTGCCGCTGCCTCACCTGCCAGTTCGACCTTCAGTTCAGTAGGAAAAATCAAAATTCGATCTTGACATCAGTTCCTTGTGAAGGGACTGATAGGAATCTATGCTCACGTGCCATCCTGCTATTTCTTGCGAAGGATTAAGTTATTGGAGAGAACACTACTGATTCTGCTCCATCCTACACTGTGCCATCTTCAGTGGGAGCAGTCTTTGGATCCTTCCTTGGGCATGAAAACCTTCGTTGGGAGATACTATTTCTCCCTATCAAGTATAATCCTCTCCTACTGCTTTCGTTCAGATCTGACTCAGTTTATGGTTCAAGATTGATCATTGAAAATATGATTTTCTAAAATAGGGAATGTGATTCCTAGTTGTTGGGAGAGAAATTTTTTTTGAAATTCACCCACCTTATTCCACAAGATTTGGGCATTCATACGATGATCTCTCATCCCTTCAGTGGTATCAGAGCCATGGTCTAAGTCTTGAACCAAATTGGATCAAATCTGAACCTGCGCAAATGGGCATAAGGTGTTCTACCCGATTTGCGCAGATATGATGTTTCTATGGAAAATTTGTTTCTAGTTAATGGGTGATTAATCTGAAATTAATTTTTTATAAATCTGATTATTATTTAGAACTGGTCTTTATAATTTTCTTGATTTATGGGTTGTTCGTACACATGGAGATCGAAATCTTGATTGGCGCAGGGAACCTGCGATTTTGTAGTTTCATGATTATTCTGTTACGTTTGGTCTGTAAAATAATTTTTTTTATTTTTTAGACTGAATGTACAGGCATTCGATCTAATGTAATTATTAATAGAAATTAGGTTATCTATTTTTTTTATTTTAGATCGAAGATGGCGACGCAGAGAAGGAGATTTCACAGATGGGAGAATCGCTATCTGCGATTTGCACTTTGTGAAACTACAACTTGTGATCTAACCTCTGTTTTGCATGATGGATTATGCGAACAGCCCTATGTGACTGATTCTTGCTTGTTCTTTTATCAGTAATTAATTTCAGATTAATTCTTGAATTAAATCATTAATTAAAGATCAAACCCTAGAACCATTCAAACCAGATTAGTCCAAACTGGTTGGACCGAATCTAGGGTTCAAACAACGCTGAATGTCAGCCCTATTTCTTCCCACTAATGGGCCTGAGGATTGATAATTAATTAAATGTTTAACTCGGCCCAACCTGTAAGGGCCCAGTTTTAAGTTGTTAAAACTGCTAAAAGCCCACTCTGCGGAAAAAGCTATATGGGCCGAACTGATCAACCCTCTTTCAGCCCATATACCTGGATAATATTAATAGTTAATATTATGGATTAAAAAAAATGGGCTTCAAATGGGCTTTACAGATATTTAATTGATTGTATCAATTTATCCTTGCATGTGATGTATGGAGGTGTGATGAGCTACGTACATGGGCCATAAGTTCTTGGCCCGTGCTGAATTGATAGTGGCTCTTGCGCACACCATGGCTGAATGCACATCATTGCCATGATGTCCCTTTAGGTCATTGGATGACCTCCCTCAGTGGTAGGCCCGACACCTCATGGAGAGGTTACGTACGGAAACCTAGCCAATTTGGGCCCATCGGAATCTGGCTTTATGAAAGTCAATGGGAGCCACTTTTGGTTTGACCTAAACCAAACTAGGGCATAGTTTACTATTCCCTCCAACTAATATGAATGCATGTGATAGGGAGATTCATATGATGAACTCTCTCAAGGCCTTCCATCATTAGCATGAGGATGGGTTCTTTAGTAATGAGAAAACACACCAGAAAATGGGCTATCCCTTTGCTGTTGGGCTTGTCTGAGTGTTTCATAAGATGATAGAGGCATCATAGACCGATGTGGGAGGGGCTTTACTAGAAAATGGGAACTCTCTCACAGTACCATGGCGTTCACGAATATGATGGGTAAGCACTCACTGGATAGAAAGGTTTACTTGAAAATGGCTCTGAACCTTGTCTGATAGAGGCCAAAGGGAAAGCTCATTTGATGAGTGGATAGGATCCTTCACAGAAAGGTGGTTGGGGTTATGTAGTTGAAACAATTGACTCCATGCACCCTATGTGATTTCCTACATTTCCAAAGACAACTCATAGTCTCCGTCACTGAGATGGGAGGGAAATCTCAGAGATGAATAAATGGGAATGGAACATAGATTAAAAGCCATATCTATGTAATGAACATGAATCAAATTAGGTTATGGACTGATGTTTGCTTTTTTATCAGAAAGTGGCAAATGAACAATTTGCAAAGCTTCTTGATGACAACAAACTGAAGGGCCCAAACTATGCCGACTGGTATAAGAACCTTATGCTGGTCCAAACTTCTGAAAAGTTAGACAAAGTGGCTAAAAATCCTACCCCAGAGCGTCCGGGTGATAGGGCTTCTGAGGCCTGGAGGAGAGGCTATCAGGATTGGGAGGAAAAAAACTCCCTTGCCCAGTGTTACATCATTGCCTCCTTGGACAATAGAATACAGAGGCAGTTCGATCAGATCAAATTTGCCGAGGACATAATGGACAGTCTCAAGATGATGTATGAAGAGCATAATCGTTCTACTGGACAAAAGGTCTTGAAACAATTTATGATCGCTCAAATGTCCAAAGGGCAACAAGTTCATGACCATTATCTTCGGATGATGGGCTACATCAAAGAGCTTGAAGCTCTTAGATCTGGGCTAGACCTTTCGACCCAAATAGACGCCATCCTTAATTCTTTGCCTCCTTCCTTTAATCTGTTCATCATGAATTATAACATGAACAAGCTAAATGTCAGCTTACAAGAGCTCAGCAATATGATGCAACGAGCAGAAGAACTGATTAAAAAGGATGAGCCTGTAGCTATTCTTGTTGAAGCTAGCAAGACAGGCAAGAGAAAGACGAAGGCAAAGATGCCTCAGAAGAAAGCCACTAAGGGTAAGAAGCAAAAGAAAGACAAAGCATCGGATGCCTGTCACTTCTGCAAGAAGACCAGCCACTGGAAAAGAAACTGTCCTGCCTACCTGGAATCCAAGAAAGGTAATTTCGAATCTAGTGTTATAGAAACCAATTTATTGGTTGCTTCTGTGTCCTGGTGTATTGACTCCGAGGCTTCAACTCATGTGTGTAACTCACTGCAGGGGTTCAACGTAAGCAAAAGGCTGAGTGAAGGAGAAGTTACACTCTTCTTGGGGACATCTGCAAGTGTTGCAGCTGCAGCCATAGGAACCGTGGGGTTAATTTTAAAAGAATGAACTATTGTACTGAAAGATTGTCTTTATGTACAAAATTTAAGAAGAAATTTGATTTCTATCTCAAAACTGTATGCTGGTGGTTATTCTGTCTTCTTTAGAAAATACGATTACTATTAAAAGAAACAACAGATTCGTCGCATACGGGGAACTAGAGAACAGTCTCTATGTTCTACATCCTTCTCTAGAAACTAACATAATCGAAACTACGTCGGCTGAAATCCCCAAGAAAAAAGTACGTGATGCAGTTAATCCCACGTGCCTGTGGCATTTCCGACATTGCCATATCGGTGTTGACCGAATCACAAGGTTAGTAAAGGATGGTCCTTTGGATTTTCTAACTGTAGAAGATCTTCCCACTTGTGAGCCTTGCCTCCAAGGTAAGATGACAAAACGGCCATTTAACGGTAA
Source organism: Nelumbo lutea (assembly GCF_056320005.1). Classification (NCBI taxonomy): domain Eukaryota; kingdom Viridiplantae; phylum Streptophyta; class Magnoliopsida; order Proteales; family Nelumbonaceae; genus Nelumbo; species Nelumbo lutea. The sequence continues at coordinate 60,655,866 of NC_142689.1, forward strand.
GCCTGAAAGATGTATAGGCACACTTCACCTTATACATACTAATGTATGTGGTCCCCTAAGTGTTAGGACATAGAATCAATACGTGTATTTCATCACCTTTACAGATGATTTCTCACGATATGGTTACGTGTACCTAATGAGACACGAGCCTGAATCCTTTGAAAAGTTCAAAGAGTTCAGACAAGAAGTAGAGAAACAGTTAAGGAGAAAATTAAAGCCCTTCGATCAGATCGAGGTGGCGAGTATCTCTCTAACGAATTCAGGGACCACGTAAAGGACAATGGGATAGTATCACAATTGGCATCTCCTACTACACCACAACTTAATTGTGTTTCAAAGAGGAGGATAAGACCTTATTGGATATGGTCCGGTCACTTCTTGTACACTCAGAGTTACTTACATCCTTTTGGGGTTATACATTAGAAACTACGATTTACGTGCTGAATCGGGTTCCAACCAAACCGGTTCCGAAGACTCTATATGAACTTTAGACCGGAAAGAAACCAAGTGTCAGACACTTGAAGATTTGGGGTTGTCCAGCACACGTTAAAAGAACAAGTGCAGACAAGTTGGAATCCAAGACCAGTCGTTGCCTATTTGTAGGCTACCCAAATGGCTCTGTGGGTTACCTATTCTATGACCCAAGTGAGCAGAAAGTGTTCTGCAGCCGAAATACACAATTCTTGGAAACCGATTACATCATGGACACCCATCGTCAAGAAGTAGTTCTTGATGAAGAGAGCTCAGGAGGAGTGGGAGATGTTCCACAAGTTCCAGGTAGTGACCAACCTAGAAGATCCACACGGATATCTAGGCCACCAGTCCGTTATGGTTATGACCAGGGTAGTTACCTGGTGGAAATCTTGACTAGTGAGGAGGATCCTATGACTTATGCGGAAGCTATGTTAGACATAGATTCCCAGAAGTGGGTGGAGGCCATGAAAGCAGAGATGGACTCAATGAAGACCAATGGAGTCTAGACTCTAGTAGATTCGCCCTCCGGGGTAAAAGCAATTGGTTGCAAATGGATTTATAAGAGGAAGAAGGGCCCCAATGGTAGGGTTGAGACCTTCAAAGCTCGTCTGGTGGCAAAAGGGTACACTCAGAATGAGGGCATCGATTATGAGGAAACCTTTTCGCCTATGGCTATGCTTAAATCTATTAGGATCTTGCTAGCTGTAGCAGCATAACATGATTATGAGATTTGGCAAATGCATGTCAAAATTGCATTCCTGAATCAATTTATGGACTTAAGCAAGATTCTAGGAGTTGGAACATCCGTTTTGACTTTGTTGTCAAATCATTTGACAACAAGCAAAATCCAGATGAGCCTTGTGTTTACAGGAAGTCTAATGGGGATAAGGTTACTTTCTTGGCTCTGTATGTAGATGACATTCTACTCGTTGGGAATGATGTAGGAATGTTAACTACGGTGAAAGTTTGACTTTTACAGCAATTCTCCATGAAAGATCTTTGTGAAGCCTCCTATACACTGGGTCTTCGACTCTATAGAGATAGATCGAAGTGAATAATAGGATTATCACAATCTGCTTACAGTGACAGCATGGAGAACTCTAAGAAGGGAAATGTTCCTTTCAGGCACGGAGTCACTCTCTCCAAGAAGATGTCACCCAAGACCTCTGAGGAGATTGAGGGCATGAAGGACGCTCCCTATGCTTCTGTCTTAGGGAGCATCATGTATGCCATGCTGTGCACTCGGCCCGACATTGCTTAGGCAGTGAGTGTGGTAACCAGATTTCAAGCCAACCTGGGTAGGAGCACTGGACAGCTGTGAAAAACGTACTTAAGTACCTTCAAAGGACAAAAGAGTTTTGTCTGGTATTCGATAGTAGATCACTACAGATCTAGGGTTATAGTGATGCTGATTTCCAGTCAGATTCAGATGATAGAAAGTCTACATTTGGGCATGTTTTCATGATAGGATTGTGTGTTGTTTCCTGAATGTCAGCAAATAGGGGTCCTAAGTAACAAATTAACAGTCCACAACCCAAGCCGAACACATTGCCGTAAGTGAGGTTGCCTTTTGAATGAAGGTGTTCATTCCTGAATTTGGAATTCAGCACATCACCCACTCCACTGTTGTGTGACAACGGGAGGTTGATGTTAAGAGGTAGCATCAGCGGAGAATGTGACAGACCCATTGACAAAGCCACTATCACAGAAAGTGTTTGAGAAACACGGTGAAAACATGGGACTCCGGCTTGCACCAGATTGGACCTAAGTGCAAGTGGGAGATGTTAGACAGTTTTTGTATGCCCTTAGCTTCAATCAAAATGATGTACATTATGAGTTTATTGTAAATGAATAAATTACATATTTGATTCATGTTCCTATGGTATTTTTCTATGTAATACCCTTAAACTGGACACTTATTGAGACTCGTGTTAGTTTAGATTGTTCACAGCCAGTGGATCAGTCTAGGGAGACCTATCCTGATAAGACTGACATTAATGTGCCACCAAGTCGGTTGGGGTGCCTGTCTTAGCCGCCAGGGTGAGACCTTAGGCACATGCAGTGTAGGATTGATTGAATCTTTGAACCATACTAGATTTCCAGTATTGCCCTAGACCTTGGAGATTAATGGGCAAAACTGGAATGTTACACCCGACCCCTAGACTCGATTACGATACTGCACTAGGTGTCGGATTGGGTTATCTTTGATGTACCAATCAGTGAGATCCTTAGCGAGGGTCAAAACCTAGGTATGTTGGGACAGTCTGAGAATTCATCAGAGTGGGTGATCATAGTGACAGGATCAGCCCTTTTGTCGGACAAAGGTAATGATAGCTTCTATTCTTGCTTCATCAGACAAACATTTGATAATTAATTAAATGTTTAATTTGGCCCAACCTGTAAAGGCCTAGTTTTAAGTTGATAAAACTGGTAAAAGCCCACTCTATGGAAAAAGCTATATGGGTCGAACTGATCAACCCTCTTTCAACCCATATACCTAGATAATATTAATGGTTAATATTATGGATTAAAAAAAATGGGATTTATAGATATTTAATTGATTGGATCAATTTATGCTTGCCTGTGATGTATGGATGTGTGATGTGCTACATACGTGGGCCATAAGTTCTTGGCCCATGCTGAATTGATAGTGGCTCTTGCGCACACCATGGCTGAATGCACATCATTGCCATGGTGTCCCTTTAGGTCATTGGATGACCTCCCTCAGTGCTGGGCCCCACACCTCATGGAGGTCATTGGATGACCTCCCTCACTTTTGGTTTGACCTAGATCAAACTAGGGCATAATTTATTGTTCCCTCCAGCTATTATGAATGCATGCGATAGGGAGATTCATATAATGAACTCTCTAGAGGCCTTCCATCATTAGCATGAGGATGGGTCCTTCAGTAATGAGGAAGCGCACCAGAAAATGGGCTATCCATTTACTGTTGGGCTTGTCTGAGTGTTTCATAAGATGATAGGGGCGTCATAGACCAATGTGGGAGGGGCATCACCAGAAAATGGGAACTCTCTCACGGTACCTTGGTATTCACCAATATGATGGGTAAGCATTCACAAGACAAAAAGGTTTACCTAAAAATGGCTCTGAACTTTGTCTGAGAGAGGCCAAAGTGAAAGCTCATATGATGAGTGGATAGAATCCTTCACAGAAAGGTGGTGGGGTTATGCAGTTGAAACAATTGACTCCATACACCCTATTTGATTTCCCACATTTCTAGAACAACCCATAGTCTCCGGCACTGAGATGGGAGGGAAAACTCAGAGATGAATAAATGGGAATGGAGCGTAGATCAAAAGCCATATCTATGTGATGAACATGAATCAAATTAGGTTGTGGACTGATGTTTGTTTTTTTATCAAAAAATGGCAAACAGACAATTTGCAAAGCTTCTTGATGACAACAAGATGAATGGCTCAAACTATGTCGATTGGTATAAGAACCTTATGTTGGTCCTAACTTCTGAAAAGTTAGACAAAGTGACTAAAAATCCTGCTCCGGAGCATCCGGATGATAGGGCTTCTGAGGCCCGGAGGAGAGACTATCAGGATTGGGAGGAGAAAAACTCTCTTGCCCGGTGTTACATCATTGCCTCCTTGGACAATCCAATACAGAGGCTGTTCTACATCCTTATCTAGAAACTAACATAACCGAAACTACGTCGGCTGAAATCCCCAAGAAAAGAGTACGTGATGCAGTTAATCCCACGTGCCTATGGCATTACTGACTTGGCCATATCGGTGCTGATTGAATCATAAGGTTGGTAAAGGTTGGTCCTTTGGATTTTCTAACTGTAGAAGATCTTCCCACTTGTGAGCCTTGCCTACAAGGTAAGATGATGAAACGTCCATTTAACGGTAAGCCTGAAAGATGTACAGGCACACTTGACCTTATACATACTGATGTATATGGCCCTTGAGTGTTAGGACACGGAATCAACACATGTATTTCATCACCTTTACAAATGATTTCTCACAATACGGTTACGTGTACCTAATGTGACACAAGTCTGAATCCTTTGAAAAGTTCAAAGAGTTCTTACAAGACGCCGAGAAACAGTTAGGGAGAGAAATTAAAGCCCTTCGATCAGATCAAGGTGGCAAGTATCTCTTTGATGAATTCAGAGACTACTTAAAGGACAATGGGATAGTATCAATTGGCTCCTCCTGCTACACCACAACTTAATGGTGTTTCAGAGAGGAGGAATAGGACCTTATTGGATATGGTCTGGTCACTTATCGTACACTCAGAGTTACCTACATCCTTTTGGGGTTATGCTTTAAACACTACAATTTACGTGTTGAATTGGGTTCCAACCAAATCGGTTCCGAATACTCCATATGAACTTTAGACTAGAAAGAAACCAAGTATCAGACACTTGAAGGTTTGGGGTTGTCCAGCACACGTTAAAAGAACAAGTGCAGACAAGTTGGAATCCAAGACCAGTCGTTGCCTATTTGTACGCTACCCAAAAGGCTCTGTAGGTTACCTATTCTATGACCCAAGTGAGCAGAAGGTGTTCTGTAGCCAAAATGCACAATTCTTGGAAATTGATTACATCCTGGACACCCATCATCAGGAAATAGTTCTTGATGAAAAGAGCTCAGGAGCAGTGGGAGATGTCCCACAAGTTTCAGGCAGTGACCAACCTAGAAGAACCACTCGGGTATCTAGGCCACCAGTCCTTATGGTTATGACTAGGATAGTTATCTGGTGGAAATCTTGACTAGTGAGGAGGATCCTGTAACTTATGTGGAAGCTATGTTGGACATAGATTACCAGAAGTGGTTGGAGGCCATGAAAGCAGAGATGGACTCAGTGAAGACCAATGGAGTCTAAACTCTATTAGATCCGCCCTCCGGGGTAAAAGTAGGATGCAAATGGATTTATAAGAGGAAGAAGGGCCCCAATGGTAGGGTTGAGACCTTCAAAGCTTGTCTAGTGGCGAAAGGGTACACTTAGAATGAGGGCATCGATTATGAGGAAACCTTTTCGCCTGTGGCCATGCTTAAATCCATTAGGATCCTACTAGCTGTAGTAGCATTTCATGATTATGAGATTTGGCAAATGGATGTCAAAACTGCATTCCTGAATGGAGATCTTACTAGAGATATCTATATCCAGCAGCCGCAAGGCTTTATTGCTACTGGTCAGGAACACATGGTATGTAAACTTAATAGATCCATTTATGGACTTCAGCAAGCTTCTAAGAGTTGGAACATCCATTTTGACTCTGCTATCAAATCATTTGACTTCAACCAGAATCCCGATGAGCCCTGTGTTTACAGAAAGTCCAGTGGGGATAAGGTTACTTTCTTGGTTCTGTATGTAGATGAAATTCTAGTAAATGGAAATGATGTAGGAATGTTAACTACAGTGAAAGCATGGCTTTCATAGCAATTCTCCATGAAAGATCTTTGTGAAGCCTCCTATATACTGGGTCTTCGACTCTATAGAGATAGATCGAAGCGGATAATAGGATTATCCCAATCTACTTACAGTGACAGCATGGAGAACTCTAAGAAGGGAAATGTTCCTTTCAGGCACGGAGTCACTCTCTCCAAGAAGATGTCACCCAAGACCTCTGAGGAGATTGAGGGCATGAAGGACGTTCCCTATGCTTCTGTCTTAGGGAGCATCATATATGCCATGCTGTGCACTCGGCCTGACATTGCTTAGGCAGTGAGTGTGGTAACCAGATTTCAAGCCAACCTGGGCAGGAGCACTGGACTGCTGTGAAAAATGTCCTTAAGTACCTTCGAAGGACAAAAGAGTTTTGTCTGGTATTCGATGGTAGATCACTACAGATCTAGGGGTATAGTGATGCTAATTTCCAATCGGATCCAGATGATAGAAAGTCTACATTTGGGCATGTTTTCATGATAGGATCTTGTGTTGTTTCCTGAATGTCAGCAAATAGGGGTCCTAAGTAACAAATTAACAGTGCACAACCCAAGCCGAACACATTGCCATAAGTGAGGTTGCCTTATGAATGAAGGTGTTCATTCCTGAATTTGGAATTCAGCACATCACCCACTCCACTGTTGTGTGACAACGGGAGGTTGATGTTAAGAGGTAGCATCAGCGGAGAATGTGACAGACCCATTGACAAAGCCACTATCACAGAAAGTGTTTGAGAAACACGGTGAAAACATGGGACTCCGACTTGCACCAGATTGGACCTAAGTGCAAGTGGGAGCTGTTAGACAGTTTTTGTATGCCGTTAGTTTCAATCAAAATGATGTACATTATGAGTTTATTGTAAATGAATAAATTACATATTTAATTCATGTTCCTATGGTATTTTTCTATGTAATACCCTTAAACTGGACACTTATTGAGACTCGTGTTAGTTTAGAATGTTCACAGCCAGTGAGTCAGTTTGGGGAGACCTATCCTGATAAGGCTGACATTAATGTGCCACCAAGTCGGTTGGGGTGGCCTGTCTCAGCCACCAGGGTGAGACCTTAGGCACATGCAGTGTAGGATTGATTGAATCTTTGAACCATACTAGATTTCCAGTATTGCCCTGGACCTTGGAGATTAATGGGCAAAACTAGAATGTTACACCCGACCCCTAGACTCGATTATGATACTGCACTAGGTGTCAGATTGGGTTATCTTTGATGTACCAATCAGTGAGATCCTTAGCGGGGGTCAAAACCTGGGTATGTTGGGACAGTCTGAGAATTCATCAGAGTGGGTGATCATAGTGACAGGATCAGCCCCTTTGTTGGACAAAGGTAATGATAGAGCTTCTATTCTTGCTTCATCAGACAAACATTTGATAATTAATTAAATGTTTAATTTGGCCCAACCTGTAAAGGCCTAGTTTTAAGTTGATAAAACTGGTAAAAGCCCACTCTACGGAAAAAGCTATATGGGCCGAACTGATCAACCCTCTTTCAACCCATATACCTAGATAATATTAATGGTTAATATTATGGATTAAAAAAAAATGGGATTTATAGATATTTAATTGATTGGATCAATTTATGCTTGCCTGTGATGTATGGATGTGTGATGTGCTACATACATGGGCCATAAGTTCTTGGCCCGTGCTGAATTGATAGTGGCTCTTGCGCACACCATGGCTGAATGCACATCATTGCCATGGTGTCCTTTTAGGTCATTGGATGACCTCCCTCAGTGTTGGGCCCCGCACCTCATGGAGGTCATTGGATGATCTCCCTCACTTTTGGTTTGACCTAGATCAAACTAGGGCATAATTTATTGTTCCCTCCAGCTATTATGAATGCATATGATAGGGAGATTCATATAATGAACTCTCTAGAGGCCTTCCATCATTAGCATGAGGATGGGTTGTTCGTATGTAGATGAAATTCTAGTCATTGGAAATGATGTAGGAATGTTAACTACAGTGAAAGCATGGCTTTCACAGCAATTCTCCATTAAAGATCTTTGTTAAGCCTCCTATATACTGGGTATTCGACTCTATAGAGATAGATCGAAGTGGATAATAGGATTATCCCAATCTACTTACATTGACAGCATGGAGAACTCTAAGAAGGGAAATGTTCCTTTCAGGCACGGAGTCACTCTCTCCAAGAAGATGTCTCCCAAGACCTCTGAGGAGATTGAGGGCAGGAAGGACGCTCCCTATGCCTCTGCCGTAGGGAGCATCATGTATGCCATGCCGTGCACTCGACCCGACATTGCTCAGGCAGTGAGTGTGGTAACCAGATTTCAAGCCAACCCAGGGCAAGAGCACTAGACTGCTGTGAAAAATATACTTAAGTACCTTCAAAGGACAAAAGAGTTTTGTCTGGTATTTGATGGTAGCTCACTACAGATCCAGGGGTATACTGATGCTGATTTCCAGTCGGATCCAGATGATAGATAGTCTACATCTGGGTATGTTTTCATGATAGAATCGTGTGTTGCTTCCTAAATGTCAACAAACAGGGGTCCTAAGTAGCAAATTAACAGTCCACAACCCAAGCCGAATACATTGCCGTAAGTGAGGCTGCCTTATGAATGAAGGTGTTCATTCCTGAATTTGGAATTCAACACATCACCCACTCCACTATTGTGTGATAATGGGAGGTTGATGTTAAGAGGTAGCATCAGCGGAGAATGTGGCAAACCCATTGACGAAGCCACTATCACAAATAGTGTTTGAGAAACACGGTGAAAGCATGGGACTCCAGCTTGCACCGGATTGGACCTAAGTGCAATTGGGAGCTGTTAGACAGTTTTTGTATGCCCCTAGATTCAATCAAAATGATGTACATTATGAGTTTATTGTAAATGAATAAAGTACATATTTGATTCATATTCCTATGGTGTGTTTCTGTGTAATACCCTTAAACTGGACACTTATTGAGACCTGTGTTAGATTAGAATGTTCACAGCCAGTGCGTCGGTCTGGGGAGACCTATTCAGATAAGGCTAACACTAATGTGCCACTAAATCGGTTGGGGTGGCCTATCTCAGCCGCCAGGGTGTGCCCTAGGCACATGTAGTGTAGGATTAATTGAATCTTTGAACTGGACCAGATTTCCAGTATTGCCATGGGCCTTAGAGATTAATGGGCAAAACTGAAAAGTTCTACCCGACCCCAAGACTCGATTATGATACTGCACTAGGTGTCAAATTGGGCTGTCTTTGATGTACCAATCAGTGAGATCCTTAGCGGGGGTCAAAACCTGGGTATGTTGGGACAGTTTGAGAATTCATTTGAGTGGGTGATCATAGTGACAGGATCAGCCGCTTTGTCAGACAATGGTAATGATCGGGGATGCACTCTCACTGATGGAAGCTAAGACTACCGGCAACCGATTTCAATCATTGAGATTTGTTTTGCAAAATATATTTTATATGAGATATAAAAGTATATATATTATGGTTTCCAAAATGTTTGCAAAAGGTTTTAATTCCCGGGATCAATGTGAATAGAGAGTGCAACACTGTTCCTTGCAGCCGAGGGAGAGGTCCTCTTTTGTCGGGCAATGTTTGATCATTATGGGCTAAGAGGTTTAGTGCAAGACCATTGAGGGTAATACCTGATGGGCTAATCTTGCATCTGCCCACAGTCCTTGGGTGTTACAAGGTGGCTTGGCCTAGGGACTACTTAGGGTAAGTGTTGGGCTTATAGAGCCCATATGATGGGTTTCTAGGGGTGCACTGTTCATAACAATGTATTCTGCCAGGCCTTGTAACAATGGCTGTGCTGAACCCATGTGGCTGATGTGTAGATCAATGTTTGGGTCCCACGCCATACAAAGAAGCCCAATTGGGCAGCAGTAAGGAAGGCTAAGTGAGCACATAACCTTAATGGGCCTAAAGCCCATTTCGAACTGGACTAATTTAAGTAGTTAAATAAGGGGCAAATTTTGAGATGGATTAGCAGATAGGATTGGGACTTAACCCTATTCACTCATAGAGTCTAGATTTGAATGTGATTCAAATCTAAAAACCTCCTAATGAGATTAGGAGAAGACTCATCCAATCTGCAGATGAGGTAAGGGTTTACCCTTATCACTTTATGGGAAGTCTAATCCTAATATGACTTGGATCAGCAACTCCTAATGGGATTAGAAGTTGATCCCTTCAAGGTTACAGAAGAAGGAGGGGGTGGCAGCCTTTAAAAGATATACTTTCACATCCTCTTCAGAGATGAAATCACAGAAGGAAGAATTCAGCAACCCTACGAAATTCTTTCTTGTCGCCTCTTTCCTAGTGCCGCCTCACCTGCCAGTTCGACCTCCAGTTCAGTGGGAGAAATCAAGATTCGATCTTGACATCAGTTCCTTGTGAAGGGACTGATAGGAAGCTGTGCTCAGGTGCCATCCTGCTATTTCTTGCGAAGGATTAAGTTCTTGGAGAGAACACTACTGATTCCGCTCCATCCTACACTACGCCATCTTCAGTGGGAACAGTCTTTGGATCCTTCCTTGGGCGTGAACACTTTCGTTGTGAGATATTATTTCTCCGTATCAGGTATAATCCTCTTCTACTACTTTTGTTCAGATCTGGTTCAGTTTATGGTTCAAGATTGATCTTTAAAAATATGATTTTCTAAAATAGGGAATGTGATTCCCAGTTGTAGGGAGAGAATTTTTTTTTGAAATTTGCCCACCTTATTCCGTAAAATTTGGGCGTCCATACGATGGATCTCTCATCCCTTCACTTCCCCCATCATGAGCAGTAGGGTTATTCTTCCCTTCAGTCTTGTGATGTTACGATAGAACCTTACTAGAGGGGCATTGACCGCCTATAGATGCTCTATCTAATCTTCATCCTATAGAATGCCTCATTGAACATAATGTCGGCTAAGCTACTGGTGTCGACGAGGACTAAACACACTTTATAGATAGCAATGTTGACTGAGATCATAAGTGTGTCATCATTGGGCATTTGAACTTCATCCAAATTATCCTTGGTGAAAGTGATGAGAGTGTCCCCTTTGAGCATCTTTTAGGCTTGGTTATTAACTTGATTCAATTGAGTATAGGCCTTCCAGGCTGAAGAGCTTTCTCTCCCTATCATCGTTCCTCTAGAGATAGTCATAATTGCTATGACAAGAGAGGGATTTTGGTTTTCAGGTGCATTAGCACAACTTAAGTCAGGCTTGCACAAATTTCGACGGTCAACAACATACCCGTTAAGATAGCCTCATCAAACGAGGTCTTCAATGTGACAACAAAAGTTCTAATAATCCTCCATGTCATGGTCATGGTTTTGGTGGAATTCGTAGTACTTATCCCTAGTCCTCATGTTTCCCTAAGATTTCATTTTTTTGGGCCATCTGATGAAAGTGTTGATTCCTAACCTAGAAGAGGATCTCGACTGGAGGTGCACTCAAAGGTGTGTAGTTCTGAAAGATTGATGAGGAGCTCCTTGGCCTATAATTCCATCACCTGTCCAACATTTTTTATCATGGAGGAGTTTATGGTCTTCGTGCTCCTTTTGCTTCCAGTCATGCCTCTCTTATTCAACTTCCCTCCAGTTCACTTATGCCTCTTTGGCGTTAATGTCCTTCTAGGCACAAGTGAGGATCTCTTGCACATTATGTGGGGCCTTCTCAAGGGAGAAATTAAATCCGGAGGTCTGTAAGTCATACATCAAGACGACCATTGCTACTGATTGGTCTAGATTTTGAACCTAGATAGATTCGGTGTTAAATCTCACCAAGAACTAAGAGATTCATTGTCTTGATGCCTCAATTGCGTGTCTCTAAGAGACTCATTGTCTTAATGCCTCATTTGCATTAGGTAGTAGCCATTTTTTAGTGTCTTAGTTGCTAATGAACCAGCAGAGAAGAGATACTCAAACTTGCACCAAGAGGCGATGAAGCGAAACTTTTTATAGGTTTCTTTACTTTTCCCTTATCTTTCCCTATCTTTTCCTTCAGACAAATATTTTTCATGCAATATTCTTGGTTTTAATATTTCCATTAAGATTTTGGAATTGCAAAACCATTTGCCTGAGTTATATTATAAATTTTAGCGTGGAACTCAGCACTCATCACAAATTTAAAATTTTAACATGGACTAGCCGGATCTACGGCAACAGAACCTCGAATTTCTATAAGTCCAAAAATGCTGCTCGCACACCATGCAAACAACTTAGACGTTAACTTGTTATATATATTTATATATAAAGATAAGATGAAATCATCCCAAAACACCCTGATTGTGAACACATAAGCCTCTTGCATGTGCTCCGCGTGGTTCCATGATCCATCCAAAAAATATTGATATAACAAGAAATGTACCCTCCCAACAGTCGACCGTTGGATTTTATTCTGCCAGTGTAGCAGTATACATAAAAAACAGTGGATCCTGTACGAAGAGTGACGCCATCAGTACTTGAAAAACCAAGACCACAAGTCCCAGAAGCAGCTTAGACACAGGAAGACAGAGTCGAATCACAGAGAGCAAGCAAAAGAAGGATTCCAGACTTCTAGACGGACACTCCATTGGGACGTTGTCTCCTGCTCGTCTGCTCCGTTTCCACTCGTAACATAGATGAGATTACAAACAAAATCAAAACATAACAGAATGGACGTTACTGCTCCTTTCCTTTCTCGTTTCCATATTTCAAATTAACAATTTGACATTCACAGTTAAATATATTTTTCCTGAAATAGATAATAAAGAATTGTTAAAGAAGAAAGGGAAGAAAGAGAGATCGCGATTCAGGCAGGAATCAGGATAGTTATTAGAGAGCTCCTTGCTCTCTCTCCTCTTTGATATTTTGAACTTGCACAGTCTTCAAGGAATCATCGGTCCAAAACTCTTACACACTATTAACGACTTCTGCTCCCCACCTTGACAGAAGAAAAACGTCGGTGGGCAGCTAAACAAACAGTTGTCCACTAAATTCACCGTTGCTGAACCCGGTTTCAGTGCCATTAGGGGTCCTGGTATCGGCCCAAACAAGTAGTTTCCCCCAAGTAAGAGCCTCACCAACTGTGATGCTCCCGCGATGGGAACGACGGCTCTCAGAGCATATTGAGATGGTATCATCCCTGTAAACTTGTTGTGCTCCAACGACAATGCTGACAGCTTCGGCATCATCGCCATGAAAGCCGGCAACAATCCTCCAAGTTCGTTGTAACTGAGATCAACTGCTATCAACTCGCTCCGGATGCCCAGGTTCCAGGGCACTTGTAAAGACGAGAATTTGTTGTGAGACAGAGAGAGTTGCTGCAGTGATGGGTGGTCGAACAGAGGAGATGGAACAGCCCCGGAAATTCGGTTGTTAGTGAAATCAATCACTTGTAGGAAGCCCAAATCCCGAATGTTCGCCGGGAAAGGTCCTTCTAGGTAATTGTTTCTCATCGAAAGCTCAACCAAGGACCCCGGGATGTTCGTCGGAACGCGCCCGGAGATCTTATTGTCGCTGGCATCCAAGAAATATAGGTTCTCTAGGGAACCCAAATTAGGAAACTCGCCGGAGAGGTTGTTACCTTGAAGCTCTAGCCTTTTTAAGCTTACCAAACCGTTGAAGCTCGGGGGAATTGGACCCTGAAGACGGTTGTTGTCGAGGTAGAGCTCTTCGAGACTAGAGAGGGACCCAATGGAGGTGGGTATCTCGCCGGAGAACGAATTTCTCGAGAGAGCGAGTCGGCGGAGGCGAGTCAGGTTGGAAAGCGGGTTTGGGATGGATCCAGATAAGGAATTGTCGGCGAGGTCGAGGATTTGCAAGTAAGGGAGGTTCCAGGCGGAGGAAGAGAGGGAGCCGGTGTACCCAGCTCGGTCGAGGCTGATTTCGGTGACTCGGCTGCGGCCGGCGACTACGCGGTCGCATCTGAACCCACAAGTAAACCGCTCGCTAAAGATGTTGTCGCATGGGTCCACCGAGAAGTCCCACGAGCTCAAACAAGATCCCGGCGTCACTGACCCAAAATCGATAGCCCTCTTCAGCTCCTTCAAACTCTCTGCATCTCTCCAATACGTTCTGGAATCTCCTTTGCTCAACAGCTCTGAAACTGTAAATAAGAACAAAAACAGAACCGATAGATGGAAACAAGGACCACCCATTTCCTTTTTTTCTCCTTCCACTCCTTCGGCCTTCGCTCTCCGTTTTCCCTTGGAGATCACAAGCAAGCTTTACCTTCAGTTCAGTCTTCAAGCTTCAGAGACGAGCGAGTTAGCCGCAGGAAAAAATTGTAGGAACAGAAAGAAAGAGAAATGCAAACATCAACACCGTCCGTTCAGAAAGGCGGAAAAAAGAATGCGAGAGATACAAGATGGAGATGAAGTTGGATTTGAGAAGAGAAGAAAGAATACAAACGACAAATGCAAGAGAAAGTGCTGGCTTTTTCTTCTCCCTTTTCTCTTTGATCAAAGATTTTTCGTTGAGGTCTCACTCCTCACGGGTAATTGTCAGACCTCCTCACCACTGCCGTATTTAAATTTGTATGTTTTCTCGAGCCCAAACGGACGAAAAAGAGAAGAGAGAGAGAGAGCAGTGAAGTACTCAGAGGAATCAGAAAATTTTAATCGAAAAGAGAGAAAAAAAGGTAAAAAAATGAATTAAAAAAAAAATAATGCATAGAATACTTCCCTCTGTGTGCCCTTGATAATGTCTGCATGTTAGAAGCAGATGAGCATGGTATGACGACTAATGTTACGTATACGTAAAGGAATATTCAGCCACGTCCATATCTCTTGATAATCTGCTTTGCTGAAATTGCTTGATTATCTAAATTCAAAGAAGAACAGCCAAACGGAATTTCGTCTATTTTAGAATAAGGAAAAACTAAATGAAAAGAAAGAAAATTTTCGGTTACAGAAATGGAATTACAGCCAAACGGAACAATCTCGTAATTTTAAGGTTTAGGTTTAAGGCGGAATCGAGTTAACCATGAAGGCAGGGCGGAGTAAACGGGACAAGCAGGTTAATCCAAACATGTCTGCCATGCCAGACGGATCATTAAGAACAATTGACCGTCAGAGTAGGCGATAAAGTTGGTAGGACAAGGGCATCGAGTAGGGTAAGCTGTACGCCTTCTTCAACTTTTTCGATCTTGTTTTTGTCTCCTACCACCATCAGCAGTGACCACTGAGCAGTGTGGGACCAAATTTTGTTCATGTTCATCTTCCAGTTCCAGTTTAACTGCCTATTCTCTTTACTTTTGTTGTTTAATTTGATACTACACAAATTAATTACCACAAATATAAATAGACTAATAGATTTGTAATTTGGTTTGGGTTAAGACTTAAAAACTTAAGAGGTGTCCAACCCCTGCTGATCTTAATAAATCCGGATTCGGATCCCTCCTGATCTTAATAAATCGAATCGGATTGGAAAAGTCGCAAAATATTGTCTACGGTTATTTTTTGTGGATAGTGCATTGCTACCGTGGACATTTATATCTAGTTTGTTTCTATTCTTTTCGCACTATTCTATAGTGGTTTTCCATGTTTCACACTATTTTCAACATATTATCATTGTATTTAGGGTTTATTACTATGAAGCTTATGTATGCTATTTCTTTATTTCATGTCGGGCACTATTGTTACTCCGAAGATCATTGCATTATTGGACTATTAGATGTAATCATGTTTTTCAAATCCGGACCGGATCGGACAATCGGATAGGAAAATCGGGAACCGGTTAGGTGATCGGTTCCATTTTTCCCCAAAACTGGATTTCTGCCAAAAAAAGTGTTGATTTGGTTAAGAAACTGCTGACTCGGGCAGTTGTACCGTTCGAACCATTCAACGGTTTTGACCATTTTTATTTTTTATTTCTTTTGTCAGAATGGTCGAACCATCCAACCTGGAAACCGGATCCCTGACTGGTTTATTGTTTGGGTCAGTTTTAAAAATCTTGGATGTAAGTGATTCATCTCTATTTTCCACTATCATTTTGTTTTTGTTTTTTTGTGCAATATTTCCCTCTTACCATTTGGTTTCATTGGTCATTACAAGGCTTGCTGCTGCTAATCCGTTGGTAGGAAGAAGCTCACCATTGTTCACCATTTCCCGCTGTTAGGGATGTAAATGGATCAAATCGAATTCGAATCAAGGTATATCTGAATCCGATACAACATTGTTTATTGCAGATTTGATCTGATCGGGTATGATAGACAAGGATTTGAATTCAAATCTGATCGAGAAGTCGGATATTTGGATATAATTCAATTCGATTTGTTTTCTTTAAAAAATAATAAATTATTAAAAGAAAAATAAAATATACCAATTAAAATAAAGAAAAACAAAAAATACAAGTATTTTTTTTAATTATTTTCATCATATATTACATTTTTATAAAAAAAGTAAACAATACAATAAATTTACAAAAATACAATATAAATACTATATTTATAAATAAACAAATAACATATATATATATATATATAAAATATATAACATATATCGGATCTTCTCGGGTCATATAGGGGTGATCCGAATCCGGTCTAATTTCTAATTAGATCCTATTGTTCTACTCGAAAATCCAAATAGGGGGTGATCGGAATTCAACCAAATATGATCAAATCTCTAATCAAATCAGATCATGATCCGGTCCATTTGCACCCCTACCCTTGTTATTTGTCGCTACAACAACTATCGCCACCATTGGTAAGAATTTATGCGCTTGCTATTGTAAAATTAGCTAGACTTTGTGAGAAGCATTCCTAATTTCTCATTACTATCATATCATGTGTTAACTTATGTTGTAATTAAGATATATGAAATCATAATACAAGGTGTGGACTGAAATGCAACAAATCTTATAGAATGCATGCGGAGGTGTGGTGTGGTTCAATCCACACATCTTTATTCACAGTTCCTAACAACTACCTCTTTAGGGGGGTAGAATGTTTTCATCTACATCACACCTGTGATGTGGATGAAAACACACCACCCAATTTCTCATCTATGATATAGAAGACCCCCTCGATCTGCTGTGACCTGATTTGATCTATTAATTATGAAATATTATATATTATATATTATTTACATATTATATATGTATATTCTATATATTATTTATATAATTATATATTATATATTATATATATATTAATATATTAATATGTTAATATATTATATAAATAATATCTTATTCGATTTTAATCAAATCGAATAAGATAATATATTCGAATTGGAATTTGAATCATATTTTTCAAAATCCGACGGATCCTTAGTAGATCAGTCGGATTTTATTAACGGATCGAATAGGATATGCCTACCGAATCCGATCCGATCCGTTTGTAGCATTATGCCCAAATGTGAAATGGGATTAGCAATACCTCATTTTTCCTTTCTTGGGATGAGAAAATTAATAAAAATAATATTGCAAAGAAAAAAGGGGAATAAAAAAGACGTGAGAAGGGGGATCAACCAACACTAAGCAAAAGGGCCGGCGGTTTTGCAGGTCATTGTGTAACTGAATTCAATCTATACAGATGGAATGGATTCTCCATGAATTTTCACAAGAAATAAAGATTGAGCAATGGAGGCTGGAGAATTTCTCAGCTACAATTAGTGCACCGCTTCATCTATGTTTTTTTTAATAAAATAAATAAACGAATAAATAAAAGCTCTCTTCTCACTCACAACCATTTTTTTTAATGAAATGATATACAACGCTTAGGAGATGTTCCCCTCGCTAAGAATTAACTTTTCGTCTTTTGGGTCCTTCTAGGGACTTGGGTTGGGAAAATTGTAGTCTCTTCACTAATTTGTATTTGATTCCACGTTATATTAGCCATTATGTGTTTGGTAAGTCTTCGAATTTTGGGGTTTTTAAAGTTTGAAAGATTAGGAATGTTTAAAATTGTAGTCATTTTTTTAAAAAATGGTGTCACATCAGATTTATATAGGTGTTATCAAATGCCCATATACATGATTGTTTGGTTTAAAAAATGCTTGAACCACGGGCATGTTTCATAAATCGGAATCCACCAGTAAACCATTGGAGGCAACATACATGAAAAATGATGATGAAAACCACCATACCAAATAGTATAGTATTGTTCACTGCCTACATGGCAGAAACATTTTCAAACAAATCAAAGCGTTTTATTTATTTATTTATTTTATTTTTTAAAATAGGTCTTAAAAGGCATTTTTTCTTGAAATTAATCCCAAAAAAACCGACACTTCCAAATACCATCTAAAATTTGGTTTTTTGGTTTAACAAGAGAGGAGGCTGGAAATATCTGTCTTAAATAACTTATAAAGGCCTAAAATGATTATTACCAAACAGTCTAAATATTTAGGTTTTCTTCATTTGTCGGTTCTAATAGGGGTAAATTGGCCGACCAGTAACTGCATTCATTTACTCATTTACTGCTATATTAAGTCCAACAGTAAGTAAGGATACCTAAGAGTATCAATTACTCATGGTAGATAAACAACAGTAAGTAAGGATACCTAATGTACAATGATAGAAATCTCTCCCGTCATTTTAATAAAAGCCTCCTACTTTTTAGAAAATACGCAACTACCTCACTTCCTAAACAAAAAGCCGATCAAATGTGTTTATTTTTTCAAAATGCCTATTTTCCCCTTTAGATGTAGATCTATTAAAATATCCTTCAAAACACTGTTCATTTTCTTTGAACCAGAACCACCAGCCTTCTCTATCTCTTAATTAAGTTTGCCCCACTGTCTTTAGTTTGTCATGTCCATTGTATACCCATGGCCTTTTTTCAAATCAATTTCAGAGACTCTTCAACGCATTTTGAAATTGTGTCAGTGGAAGCATCTAAGTAGAATTTTTGGAGATCAAATGATCTATAAACAAGAATCTTCTATGCTTCTGATTGGCAATAATGAAAATCTAAAACCCCTTTGTGCTTTAAATATCTTTTCTACATTTCAAGCAATCGATGACATTATAAATCTCAAAAAGACAATTGTTTCATCAAATTTCAGAACACCATAATGAAATTAAAGAAGTTCAAACCTACTTAATTGAGAGTATAAGACAAACCATTGCAACCACGAGCCTTAACACCAAGCTTCAGAAGATGGTGTATATTAATGGTTGCAGCATCCATCAACATAAGTGCTTGTTGTTGCATAGCTGGACCAACCTTCTTCACTGCAGCCACGAGGATGGAAGCCACCTCTTTAATGGAGGTGCACATAAGCAGTTTGTCATAAGCATACATGAAAGGACGAGGACGAAGAACACATACCATATGATGGAGATCACGAGGTGACGAGGAGGCGCGTGTTTTTGAATCCATGTGCGGGGAAGCATTGTTGAGGAATGATGTCACATTAGAGAAAGCAGTGTTTTAAACAATGCCCTCTTGTTTGGTATTGTTTTTCCAAAAAACATTACTTTAGACCATGCATTGGAAATTGGGAAAGTGTGGACTGGAGTAATGCCAAATTCAATGTTTTTTAAGAAAACGGTGCATTGCTTTCAGCGGTGCAATAATGCAGCATCATCTTGGACGTTGGATAATGTCGATCAATGTTAAAAACGTTGTTGCCAGCACTCAAAACCAATGCTCTTTTCTTAGAAAACGCCTATATGGTAGCACCATTTCCAAATAAAAAATAAACACCTTACAACTCCACATGTTTAGGCTCCTAGCAATGTTTTTATGAGAAAATGGTGTGATGTTCTCAGCATTGATGCCAAACACCTACTTTGCGTCTGTTTGGCATCATTGTCATTGCTCCTGAAAACAATGCCACATCAGCACCACGTCAGAAAAACGATGCTCTAGGAAACAATCATTTGTTTCGAATCGTTTTTCCATAAAAAAGGATGCTCCAAGTCACACCTTGGAAATCGAAAGGGCATGGCTTGGAGCAACGCCGAATTTGGTGTTTCCTAGAGCTACAACTCGTTGATGCCAACATGGACGTGAAGTGGCAGTGACGTGGCATTGGATAATGGATACCAGTACTGAAAATTTTTCGTAGAGCATTGGAACCAAATAGAAAACGTTGTTGTTTCTCTAGGAAGTGTCCTACCTGACAGCAACATTTCCAAACAAAAAAAGACATGGTACTTCCAACCCACACATCAACACTGCATCTACAGCATCGATGCGAAACATATACTTATTCTCTTGGAGGAGACCCATATAGTAATACAAGCCATTTGTATCAAGCATAGCAAATCCGAGAACGGATTCAGCCCTCACAAGACCATTCTCGAACCATCGTCATAGCTTTTTACAATCATACATAGGGAATATCTCCTTGTATAGAGAGATATTCCCCATGCAAGAAGACTGATGAAGGAAGATTTGGCCCGACCTCATAGTTACGTAACATGTGGCAAAGGCAACAGCTCGGCACAAAAGCACGCCTAAGGCGTGAGCACCAAGGGGAGAAACCAGCGGATCAAACTCCCCTACCAGCAGTCCGAACTCCCTACTAGGAGCCCAAACTCCCCCTTTGGCCCCAAGCCACCGACAGTAGCCCGAACTGGCCTACCATGTAGCAGTTCGAGACACACCTCGCCGAACTCGCCGAACTAGCCTGCATTATAGCAGTTCAGGACACACCTCACCGAACTAGTCTGCACTAGCAATACAGGACAAACCTCCGAGCTCAAGACTTCACCTCGCTCACCACTCCAGCACATCGCCTCCAGGATGCCAGACCGAACAAACCGTACCATGCCTGACACCGAGGAAGTTCGTACCCAGGGGCGGCGCACCTAACTGACTTGGGATTTGACGCTTGATGACTGCACTCCAAATGGCCACCTGCCACCACCACCTGACGCCGCCATCTCTAGTTACAAAGATGGCTCTGACAAGGAGCAATGGCGGTTCTGTCCCAACAGAAAGGATGACACCCGAACTGACAGAGACAAAGGTAATCATACCTAACCTGACAGGGGCTTCGGAGTGAGTATGCAAAGTGGTTATAAATGGCCCCCTACCCCCAACAACAAGGTATGTGAACTTTGCGCCATCTGGTCTTTACTTTGCCTTTGAGAGAATACTAACTTGAGCTTCGGAGTTATCTCACTGGGTTCCCCCTGGAGTTCCCTCATCTTCCCCATTTCAGGCTTCCCGTCGCTCCAATCAGAGGCGAAATCGTTGACAGCTAAGACCAGCCAGATTGCGCTCCATCAATTGGCGCCGTCTGTGGGAACGCTTCTAAAAGCCTCCCTCTAAATCTCTCTTACCTACCCTTCTTTCAAAAACTCCAACACCCATGGCCTCCTCCAGTAGTGCTAGACGTGGAACAGAAATGGCCACCACCGGAGAGTAACTCCAAGTTCCCGTGGTGTGCATTGGGCAGTTCACCATCCCTCTTTCAGTGGATGGGATCCCCAGTTTGAATGTGCCACAAGCAGTGGCACCCCTGAACCCTCCTTCGTTGAACATCCCTCTTCCACTCCCTATTGAAACAAACTTCGTTGAACCAACTACTGTCCCACTGGCAACCCGCCAGAACCAACTGGACGATCTAATGCAATGCATGCAGGCAATGCAAGCCCAAATGCAACAATTCCAGCAGCACCAACTCCAGCAACACCAGGTACTGCACCACCTCTCCCAGCACCATTATCAGTAGCAGTTCCCTCAGCTACACCTAAACCAGTCATTGCTCCCCCCAGCACCCTGTTTCGAAGCCGATTAAGGCCTCCCCTCAAGGTGGATGACCTCACCGAGGAGAAGCTTCCCAACCCCAGAACCCCCCTAATAGCCAGGCCTCATCCCTAGGCCGAAAGCAAAGAAAAATCACCCTCGCCTCGCAGCTTGCAGGTGGGTCAGGAACCTCGCCCACAAAATCACCTCGGCGCTCCAAGCCCGAGTTCCCACTCATGGAGAACCGGTTCAGCGCCCTAGTAGTAGGCCAGCATTCCGGGCCCATCGAGCTCGGCAACACGGAGGCCAGCAGTGCCAACACCAGGCCCACTCAAAGAAGGTGCCGACAAAGTCACCGAACTGCTACCCATGTCCTACCTGAGCTCAGAGACAAAGAAGAGACGAGCACGGACGAGGTAAAAATCATTCCAATTCTCTCAGTTCCTTCCCCCCTTTCATCAGAACTTCTGGCAGTCCCCATGCCCAGAGACTTCAAACTTCCATCTCTGGACAAGTATGATGGGTCCTTTGACCCCAACGACCACGTCGACGCATTCCAGTCACAAATGCACCTTGCTAGGGCCAGTGAGTCATGCATGTGCGTGGCCTTCACCACCACCTTCAGGGGGTGGCCCGCACCTGGTACCAGAACCTAGCTTCCGGGTCAATAAGAAGCTGGGCCCAGTTCGTAAAGATCTTCACCGCACACTTTGTTACCAGCAAGCGGTGCCCCAGAACCGAGGAAAGTATCTTCGGGGTAATCCAAAGAGAAGGAGAACCCATCCGGAGCTACATCAAGTGGTTCAATGAAGCATGCTTGCAGATCCCATGGTTAGACCCCGCGGTACAGCTCACAACGGCCAAAAGAGGGGTAACGCACAAAAAATTCAAATGGCACATGGTGGCAAGCCAGCCAGAAACTGTGGCCGATTTCCTCAAGCTCGCGGACAAGTTCATGAGAACGGAGGAAAAAATCAACCAAAGAACTAAAGGCGGGGTTGAAAAAAGAAAAAGAGAAGGCGAGCCCTCCAACCCAGGCGACAGAAGAAGCTAGGCCAGAGAGGCGAAGCCAAGCCAGCCGTCCTGAGCTCCCTTAGCAGTTCGGACGGATTATACGCTGTTGAACACAAGGCGGACAGAGATCCTGATGACAATCAAGGACGCCCCCTACATAAAGTGGCCACCTCGCCTAAAGAGTAATCCAAACGAAAGGAACAAAAATCTATACTGTAGTTTTCATAAAGATCACGATCATAGTACTGAACAATGTAATAATCTCCGGGATGAGATAGAGGGACTCATCTGTCGCGGATACTTGAAAAATTTTGTACATAATGACCATAATAACAAAGCAGGTCGGCAAGGGGAACACGGAAAGGATACCCCCGAGTCGAGCAACAGACCGGCCGAAGCCTTGCAATGACCTCCCCCAGAAGAGAGGCCAGTTCGGGGAACCATCCACGTAATAGTGGGCGGTTCGGTGGTAGCAGGTTGCACTTCGGTAGCAGCATGGACGTCAGTTTGTGAGGCGGCCTGAGAGGAGTAGAACCCTCCAAAGAGGCCGAAGACGGAAGAACCGATCTTTATCACAGAAGACGACATGCGAGGTGTTCACTATCCCCACGACGACGTGCTCGTCATAAAACTAAGTATTAGCGACTTCGAAGTCTGGCGCGTACTTGTGGACTCAGGCAGTTCGGTGGACATCCTCTTCAAATCGGCGTTCGACCAATTATAGTTGCAGAAAAGCGAGTTGAAGCCCGCACACACTCCTCTGGTGGGCTTCAGCAGAGAGGAAGTTAGGCCCCTGGGGAAGATAACAGTACCTGTGGAAGTCAGCACATGGCCGTGCGTGGTAAGACTCAACCACGATTTCCTGGTGGTCGCGACACCCTCTCCATACAACGCCATAATAGGGCGGCCAATTACGCATATTCTGCGTGCAGTGGTCTCCACCTACTATCTAGCAATGAAGTTCCCCACGGACTTCGGTGTGGGGGTAGCGCGGGGCGACCAACTTGAGTCCCGCAAATGCTATGTTGCCGCCCTAAAGGGAAAAACCAAGGCAGCCGACGACCTCGAACTGGGGCGGCCAACGGAGCACGGTGAGGAACGAGCTTCACCCACTGAGGAAACAGTCGCAGTCCTGACCTCGGCTATAGATCCGGCGCGAATGCTACAAATCGGTGCTTCCGTCAAGGAGCCTCTATGAACTGAACTGGTGAGTTTCTTACTTCAAAATTTAGATATTTTTGCATGGTCTGCGGCGGATATGCCCGGTATTGACCCTGGCCTTATAACTCACAAACTTAACACTGACCCTGTAGTCAAACCCATTAGACAGAAGAAACGCAACTTAGCCCCGGAGCGCTGGAGGGCAATCGACGAAGAAGTCGAAAAGCTCCTCGCAGCAGACTTCATAAGGGAAGTTCATTACCCGAGCTAGGTAGCCAACCCAATGCTGGTGAAAAAATCCAACGGCAAGTAGCGCATGTGCATCGACTACACCGACCTGAACCAAGCTTGCCCAAAAGAATGCTTCCCCTGCCCAGAATTGACCGCCTAGTGGACGCGACCTCGGGACATGAGCTGCTAAGCTTCCTGGACGCTTACTCAGGCTACAACCAAATCAAGATGGACCAGTCTGACGAGGAAAAAACCAACTTCATAACCGAGTTCGGCTTGTACTGTTACAAGGTCATGCCCTTCGGACTAAAGAATGTTGGTGCGACCTTCCAAAGACTTGTAAATAAACTTTTTCGGCCCTTAATTGGCACGAAAATAGAATGTTATGTAGACGACATGGTTGCCAAAACACAGTTCTCACAGGAATTAATAAAAGACTTAAATTCCGTCTTCCAAATTCTGCGTCAATATAGAATGAGACTGAACCCAAACAAGTGTGTCTTCGGTGTCACCTCAGGTAAGTTCCTAGGGTACATTGTCAACCGGCACGGTATTGAGGCCAACCCAAACAAAATAAAGGCCATCCTTGATATGAGACCACCCCGAAAAGTAAAAGAGGTTCAGAGGCTAAACGGACGCATAGCTGCTCTGAGCCACTTCATGTCCAAATCGGCAGACCGCTGCATGCCTTTCTTTAAGGAAATCAAAGGCAAAGGGTTCGAATGGACCCGAGATTGCTAGCTCGCGTTCGACAAGCTAGAAACCTACCTCGCCATTGTGCTAACCTTAGCCAGACTCGAGGAGGGTGAGGTCTTAGAACTGTACCTCTTGACGAGCGACGAGGTGGTCAGCTCGGTACTAATAAAGGAAGTAGATCGGGTCCAGCAGCCTGTCTGTTACGTTAGTAAAATTCTGCAGGGAGCAGAGACGAGATACCCGCAAATAAAAAAAATAGCGTACGCATTGGTGATTTCAGCTCGAAAACTCCGCCCCGTACTTCCAAGCTCACACCGTCATCGTCTTAACTGACAAACCCCTGAGACAAGTCTTGCTCAAGCCCGAGGTCTCCGGTCAGCTGACGAAGTGGGCCATCGAACTCAACGAGTACGATCTCCAGTACAAACCACGGACCGCCATTAAGGCTCAAGCCTTAGTAGATTTTATCACCGAGTGCACATTTAGCCTCGAAGCCCCTCAACAGGTCGAGCCCGAGGTCCCTAGTTCGGGTGAACCCGGAGCTCCCAAGCCAATAGAGTCTAAACCCCGTGAAGTAGCAGCCAGTGTGGCATCTCTCCTAGTCAGGCCAAGCGCGAACTGGGATTAGGAGCCCTAGATCCTTCACGTAGATGGTTCCTCGAATCAGCAGGGCAGCGGGGCTGGAATAGTCTTATGCGGGCCGGGTGGCACAAAATTAGAATACGCAGTATGCTTTGAGTTCGTGGCATCCAACAACGAGGCAAAATACAAAGCACTAATAGCCGGGCTGAACCTAGTGCAAAAGGTAAGAGCAAAGCACATAGTCATCTGTAGTGATTCCCAGCTCGTGTTCAACCAGGTTACGGGCGAGTACGAAGCACGCGAGCTCTCCATGATCGCATACTTAGCGAAAGTAAAAGAGGCCCTGCTCAACTTCCAGTCACACTTCATCAGGCAAATCCCGAGGTCAGAGAACACTGAGGCCGACGCTCTGTCCCGATTAGCCAGCACAAGTCACAACAACATGATAACCATGTAGATAGAGGACTAACCTCGGCCTAGCATTCTCGGTGGGGCAGAGGAGGTCGCTCCCATCCTTGAAGCAGAGCTGAGCTGGATTGACCCACTCACGAGCTTCTTGCTAAATGGAACCCTCCCTGCAGACCGCAATGCGGCCAAGAGTGTGCAGCGCCAGGCAGCCAAACAAATGGTTGTACTGACGGTCCTACACGCTCCCCTACTTGCGTTGCCTGCGACCTACCGAAGACGAGCTTGTACTCCGCGACACTCATGAAGGTCTGTGCGGTGGACACTTAGGGGGCAGAGCACTCGCCCAAAAAGCACTTCGACAAGAATACTACTGGCCAACGATGAAGGCAGAAGCCGTCGAGCTCGTTAGAAAATACGACAAGTGTTAGAAGGGACACCATGGCAATGACCTGATGTCCTCCTAAAGATATTCGACCTGATGCTGTAGGTCCAACCTCATGTCTGCCATATGCTTCACGACTACCCCCATGGCCTCGGCATCCCGCTGAGACATCGCCTGCCTGGCCATAGCAACGCGAGCAGCCTCTTTGGCAACATGAGCGGCCACCTCAGTACCGCAGGTATTCGCCTCAGCGGCATGAAAAGCCTCTTCGGCAGCATGAGCGGCCGCCTCAGCAGCTCACGCCTGTCGCGAGCTCCTCTCCACTTGGGCCGCTAAGGCGTGAATAGAAGAGTTCACCTACCAAAAGAAACAAGTGAGTGACAACAGCAAGAAGGATAGAAAACAAAGAAGGCAGATGAAATCTGACTTACCACCATAGCATGAGTTACGGCACGGCAGGCGACCTGATTCAAGGGAAGATCGGTCCACACCGCGATCTCCTCGGAGAAAGTAGCCTCCTTACTCTTCTGAAGAGCGTAGTTCGATGACAACACGCTCCTGAACTCCCCTTGAGCTCCCGAGCCCGAGGGCCCAGCCCGTTTATGAGTAGACCTAGAGTAAGCAGGAGCACTAGAGTAGGCGGGAGCACCCGTGTGAGTGGTCTCGACGTAAGGGGCCCCTACCGCTTCATGCATCGGAGGAGACACCTCGGGCTCCCTGGGCAGATCCTCTGGCGTGTGGCCTGGAACTTGAGGCTCCTCATCCTGGGGTAGCTCGGTACGAGTTCACTTGGCGACTTGCTTCCTCCTCTTCATACCTTGGAACAGGCGCCCCCAACGAGTCCTCTCTGAGTCCATCACACCTGCAGAAAAGAGTTCGGCATCAGAAAAAATGAAGGAACAAAGCGAACAAGAAACCTCTGAGCAAGAAACCTACCCAAACTCAAGCCGGACGCAATAAGCTTGGCCTCCGTTATGTACTGATGGCACTTTAACCCTTGCCGTGCCCATTGCCGGAGGCCCTTCACCGTCTCTTTATCGAGAGTGACACCAGAATCAGGAGCGGCCTCCCCCCACCCAGTCTGAAAAGGCCACCCTTGTGCACTTCGCACCCCGAAGTAATCCCGCTTCCACGCCGGGACCTTGTTGGGAAGTTCGTGTAGAAGCTTAAAACCCGGGCGAGGAGACAGGTAATACACCCATCTTCCCCCGGGAAGAGAACCTGCTTGTTTCTTGAGCATTAAAATAGAGGAGAATATTTCCAAGTCTAAAGGGAAGCCCTGTTCACAAAAAAGGGAGGTTGTCCCCACCAAGTTCCGAATAGAGTTCAGATGAAGCTGGCCAATGGTAACGCCGAAGTGGTTTATGACCTCGATGAGAAGGGGGTGGAAAGGCAATCGCAGCCCCGCAGTGAGCTGCTCCCGAAATATAACGATCTCATCAGGACCGTGTTCCCAGGGAAAGCTACCCGAAGGAATGAAATAGGCGTACTTGTCGGGCAAATTGTAAGAAATAATAAGAGATTGGAGCTCCTCGGGCGTCATGGTCAAAGGACCAAACCTATCTAGCATCCGACCTCGACGAGAGGTAGACGCCAAATTGCCTGAAGCGGCTCGGCCTACGGGTTCGAAGTCGTCCTTAAGTTCTACCTCAAGATCACTAAGGCCATCAGGGGATGAGACTCGGTTTGTAGAACCTACATCAAACCTACTCGAAGAATCGTCTGAGCTATCCAAGCTAGACATCGAGGAGAAAAGGCGGATTCAAGAAAGTACTCACCCGAAAAAATGTTTCGAAGGCTCCGGAAACTGAAACAAGCAAGAAGACCTTGGAGGCGAAATAACAAGCCTAGACGCGAACTGAAAGGCTTGGGCGCGAGCTGAAAAATTAGACGCGAGCTCAAGAAGCAAACCGTAGAAGTGACAAATCGACTGGGGTCCCCTACTATTTATACCTACAGTAACCAAGAACCAACAGTGCATATCAAAGTTAATCCAATGGCCCGCATTCGGGCTGACCGCACGTCCCCTGAGACCGAGACGTGATTGGCGCATGTCTCTCTGAAATGGACGAAATGTCAGCGCACGTCTTTTTGAAATCGATGATGCGCCAGTGCACGTCTTTCTGAAATTGACAATGCACCGCACACGTCTTTCTGCAACTGACAACTGCCAGCGCACGTCTCTTCAAAGCTGCAGTGGCGTGCTTTTTTCAAAATCAAAAGACCCGCTGTCACGTTCCCAACGACATGATTTTTTGAAAATTTAAAATAAACGCGCGCTGCCACGGCTGTCAACATTTGTAAGCAGGCAGGCACATCTCCCGCCTTTTTGGACACTAGAAAACCGAAGAACCTTGACAAAGCACCTCGCGCTACCAAAATTTGAAGAACGGGACAAATCCACCTACCACCTCGTGAACTCCCCGCTCCATGGCAAGACCCTTGGCGCGAGGAGTGGGGGCAATTAATGAAGGAAGATTTGGCCCGACCTCATAGTTACGTAACACGTGGCAAAAGCAACAGCTCAGCACAAAAGCATGCCTAAGGCGCGAGCACCAAGGGGAGAAACCAGCAGATCGAACTCCCCTACCAGTAGTCCAAACTCCCTAGTAGGAGCCCGAACTCCCCCTTCGGCCCCAAGCCACCAACAGTAGCCCGAACTGGCCTATCATGTAGCAGTTCGAGACACACCTCGCCGAATTGGCCCGCCTGCAGTTCAGGACACACCACACTGAACTGGCTTGCCTTATAGTAGTTCGGGACACACCTCACCAAACTAGTCTGCACTAGCAATACAGGACAAACCTCCGAACTCAAGACTCCACCTCGCTCACCACTCCACCACATCGCCTCCAAGATGCCAGACCAATCAAACCGTACCATGCCTGACACCGAGGAAGTTCATACCCAGGGGCGGCGCACCTGACTGACTTAGGATTTGACGCTTGACGACCGCACTCCAAACGGCCACCTAACACCGCCATCTCCAGTTACAGAGACGGCTCCGACAAGGAGCAGTGGCGGTTTTGTCCCAACAAAAAAGATGACACCCGAACTAACAGAGACAAAGGTAATCATACCCGACCTGACAAGGGCTTCAGAGTGAGTATGCGAAGTGGTTATAAAGGCTCCCTACCCCCAACAACAGGGTATGTGAACTTTGCGCCATTTGGTCTTTACTTTGCCTTTGAGAGAATACTAACTTGAGCTTTAGAGTTATCTCACCGGGTTCCCCCCGGAGTTCCCTCATCTTCCCCATTTTAGGCTCCCCGTTGCTCCAGTCAGAGGCGAAATCATTGATAGCTAAGACCGGCCGGATTACGCTCCATCAAAGACAATTTAAGTACAGTCTTGTAAGGACCAAATCCAATTTCAACAAATCTATCTCACCATAAAGATATTCACAAGCAAGTTCACATTGGCGCCCCATAATGTGCCCCACGGGTGTCGTACATGTACAATTGGGATGTGCTGTGGGGCGCTCGTGGGAAGCGCTCAGTAGAATGCCAATGTAAACTCTTCACTGGCATTAGCCATGTTTAGTTGATTTTTTTTCCTACTGAATACACTGCATATCAGTAATACAACACTTATAATTGGTCTATGTTTTAATCTCACACAAGACAGCTGTTTCCCTGAAACTTTGCTCCATTACTAGAGAGAGTGCTACCATTTGTGAATTTTTGATATCTCTCCATTAGGAGACTCGACTGGATAGTTTATGAGTATGTGCGTGCCCTCCGTTTAGAACCAGTCAGGCACAGGACCCATGGATTGGACATGGACCATGGTGACTTGGCCCAGCAATATATGGTTGAATGGACTAAAAATATTGCTTATCACAGTATAGAGGACATCTTTTAACCATCTAACGCTGTTATGCTTGGGAGTGCATAAGTTAAAAATAAATATTTATTAAATAAGTGTTTATTTGCATTTGGCATTCAATTTTTTCAAATGTTTATTTTAAAAAACAAGCACTTATTTCAGGCATTTGATAGTCTTTTTCTCCAAAAAGTACTTAAATAAGCATTTGTGACTATTTTGTCATTCACTTTCTTTCAAATTTTCAAAATATACCCTTATGAAAATGCTTTTATTAAATAACTTTTATAAAACACTTTTACGAAAGCATTTTTTATGAAAGTACTTTTATGAAAGCACTTTTATAAAAACACTATAAAAGTAATTATATAAAAATATTTTTATAAAAGTACTTTTATGAAAGTACTTTTAAAAAAACACTTTTATTAAAGTACTTTTATAAAATTCAACTAGGGATAATTTTATAAGTGGTATTTTAAAATAAGCACTTAGAAAATCTGAAAAATTGGGCTTAAAATAAGCCCTTATTTTTAAAATAAACACTTATTCTAGGTTTATTTCCCAAATACCAATAAGGCTGCATTTGGCATTCCTTGTTTTAAGGACTTATCTCCTTTTTGCTATTAAAAGTTCAGCATTATAGGGGCATTTTAATAGCAAAAGGAGATAAGTCCTTAAAATAAGGAATGCCAAATGCAACCTAAGTACTTAATGGGCCAAATAAACACTTATTTTTAAGCACTTTCAAACATGGCCTAATTTATACAGTATTTTTGAATTTTTTTTCTATGTTTTCATATAATTCTTAACCATCCAAATAAATGCTCCATTACGTTTCAACTTTCATGATATTTGGTTTTTCATTGAAAAGCGGTGCCAATTTTTTGCCATGTAGGCATTTATTGTAAAACGCTATTTGATAAGGCTATTTATGAAATAAACATTTTAT
The DNA here is from genome assembly GCF_056320005.1 of Nelumbo lutea. Lineage (NCBI taxonomy): Eukaryota > Viridiplantae > Streptophyta > Magnoliopsida > Proteales > Nelumbonaceae > Nelumbo > Nelumbo lutea. The sequence goes on from NC_142689.1 coordinate 60,686,607, forward strand.
TAATTTCTTTGAGAACTGGCCCTTACATAAAATACCATTTTTAATATTTCTCCTAATACAATAAAAATGGAGTCTAATAGCATTTTACATTAACTGTTTATTTATTATTCAGTTTTATATGATGCCTAATTGCCTCTAACAATACCTAACTGTCAATCAACATTAAATAAACATTTATGAAACCACTTTCCCATTTTTCAAGATAAATACATTACAAAACATTTATTAGATAAACATCCACGATAATAAATTGCACTTTGTTAATCTCTTTAGACGGTAGGCCCCAATCTTATAAAAATAGAATATACAAGGAGTCATCAACGTTGGTTTTGTAATTGTCAGTAGTTGACGTTTCAACTTCCTGACGTAATTGGTGGATTACTGGAGTTAGTGACAGGACACACACAGATTCGTCTAGTACAATGTGAAAAGTTGGTCTATATGCGGATTTGAATCCATAAATTTACAAGTGGATTGGGTTTCATGACATGGCCCTAAATGTGCCCTCCTGGCCTACTTTTATAGTGGAAAAAGAAAAAAACAAAACAACAAAAACTTAGATCTGAATTACAAGAACCCAAGAATTTTAGGATTGGGACCCATCAAATGACTTCTGGGATCAACTTTATGCGTGCTCACGATGGGGCATTGTGGAACCGAACAAGTATTACTAGTTTTTGGCATAATCGATAACCGGAACCGTATTGAAGCTAGTCGGTTAACCAGTTGATCAATTCGGTTAATCGTTGGTTTATTTCATCGATTTTTCAATTTTTTAATTTTTACAATATATTATAAAACAATATATAAAATATTATATTTTAAATAATAAATAATAAATAATATATTATAAATATATACAGATATATTTAAATATAATGTATATTATTAATTTATAATATATAATATACATAAATATATAGAAAATATATAGAAAAAAAAAAAATATATATATATATATATATATATATAAATATATATATATCGATGGATTCGGTTAACCACTGATTTTTTATATTGGTTAACCAAATCCGAATTGTTACCTTTGGTTTTTTAAAAACACCGAATTGACTAGTTTAGTTAACCGATTTTTCTATTCAATTTCGGTTGATTCAGTTTTTCGATTTTTTTTGCTCACCCCTAATTAACTTTGGTTAAAAATCAACTTTAGAGTTGAGACATGATGATAAGTATGAAATTTTGTTATATAATATTAGATGGTAGAGGAAAAAAATCTAATACAGTTCTTCAAAACCAAAACATTATTTACAATACCAAAGGTTGTGTGGCATATGCGCTTCTGCTTCACCTAAATCCAAATTCTCCCAAAAAAATAGCCTACAATCCATGCAAAAGCAATGCTTCTACGAGTAAGGCATGAATCAACGTTAAGAGAATACAAGCCCTCTCGGATCATGTTGATTTTTCATGTCTCGAGATGTGTTTTCAAGAAAAAAAAAAAAAAATTATGTCACGAGGTGCCAAACTGTCAACCATCCATTTGAGGATCAAGATCCATTGAATAAGCATAGGATTAGAGGTGATTTCTTTAATCATATAAGGCCGATATTTGTCTTAAATTTTATGAGGGTCATAAAAGTTAAATCCAAATATCATATATTATATATATGCATAATGTTCGTTCTTACTTGTAATACAAAGCTTGTGTGGCATAAGTACTTCTGCTTCACCTAAATCCAGATTCTCCCCCAAATATAGCCTGCAATGCTTCTACGAGTAAGGCATGAATCAAAGTTAAGAGAATACGAGTCCTCTCCGATCATGTTGATTTTTCAGTCTCCGGATGTGTTTTCAAAAAAGTAAAAATAAAAAAATTATGTCACGAGGTATCAAACTGACAACCATCCATTTAGAGGATCAAGATCCATGGAATGGAATAAGCATGGGATTAGAGGTGATTTCCTTATGGTTGCAACTTCAGTAGACTGGGCTGGGCTTAGGATTAAAGCCAAAGCACAGCCAAAGTTCGAAGTCAAGCCCAATTTACCCAAGACATAGACCAATTAAAACTTGTCACATTGGGTTGGACTTTAACCAAGCTCGTTGAGCTGAGCTTGGTTCATCAATTGGAGTTAAGATGGGCTTATTGAGCCCAAAGTAATAAAAGTGCTCCTAAAGTATACATTGGATGGGAATATTAAAAGTATGTACATATTTTTAGTTAGACAATAAGGGGTAAGGGTAACCTGTCCCCTACCAAAAACATGCAGAGAATTTATCATAAGCCACTATCAGTTGGTATGTATTTATGCAAGTATGCATGTATGTATTAATGAATATATGTAGGTAGCCAAATTGAATTTGGGCTGGGATAGGTCAGGCTAGCATCGTTCATGCACGGGTTACCATGAGCTAGGTTCGGCCCAGTGAAAAACAAAGTTTGAATTCATTATGACAGTTTCACGTAAAGCAAAATAATTAACAAAACATATGTAAGCGAGTCAGGATCTTCTACTCACTAGAATTCTGCCTATGTTTATTCATATATCTCAGCCATATATGAAGAACATCTCATCCTCTTACATAATATTATATACGGGGAGATGTTCCCAATGCACTGGGATAGTGGTTGTAGATAAACATGAATAGAGTTTTTATGGGCAGGAGATCTGGAGTCTATGTAAACTGCCCAAAACCACAGAAAAAAAGGTTTTTATTGGTTAGTTTTCATCAACAAACTCGGCTTTTACTCCACCCTCTAAATATTCCAATTGATGTTGAAATTGATAATTGTACAAGTTTTATCAAGAAGAATTTCTAAAGTGATAAAACAAGAGTATAAGATACAAAATAATATCAATAGATGAGAATGACCTGGTAATTGAGATGGTCACTCGATATCACTACAGTGAGATCCACCCTATAGAATTTCAATCCTGTGGTTGGCCAGTGGGCTTCAGGTGCACCCTGTGTTAACTGACTAGCTTGACAAAACAGAATAAAAAAAAAAAAAACTTATAAGTAAATTATATGTGACTTTTTTGCTGTATATAAGCTTTAAGGTCCATTTGGTTTATCGAAATAGGGATCTAGAATCCGAATTGGAGTGGATTATTCTGATTCTAACTATTTGGTTAGACGAAATTAGAATCTCATTCCTATTTCTGTTGGAATGGCATTCCCTATTTGAGGGAATGGCCATTCCTTCCTCTTCACTTGGGAATGAAATCCTGTTCTAGCTTATTCTGATTTCGATTCTGATTCCAACTGAGTAGCAAACAGACCTTTAATATTTTGTGAATAAGATAGAGAGAGAGAGAGAGAGAGAATCGACTGAAATTCATAATTTGGATTGGATTCATCCTAAATGAATCTTAAATTTCACGACATTTTTGCAGAGTTAGAAGCCAACGCCATGATTAGAACTAGTGAATCTGTATATGCAGAGATTATGTTTGAACTTGGAAGTTTTCTGGATAATAAAAGTAGAAAAAGGAGTGTGGAAATACCATTTAGGACCCGTTTATTTCTTCATAAAGTTAATGGGTGGAGGAGTTTTCAATCTGAAACAATTCAGTGTCCATTTGGTTTGTGGGAATAGGGGGTTCAGAATCAGAATTGGTAGGTCAGAATCTCATTCCCATTCTTGGTGGAATGGCATTCCCCCATACGAGGGAATTCTCTCCCTTTCCCATGAGAATGAGAATTCATTCCAACCAATTATGATTCCGGTTCCAATTACAGATTAAACCAAACAGGTGAAGAAAATAGACCATTCTAATTCCAATTCCAAAGGATTCTTATTCTGACTGAACCAAACGGACCCTCAGTTTAATTTTGCCCCTCTTGCGGCAACCTTTCAAAAAACTTTCTAGACATTATTTCCCAGCCAACTAGTTTTATAATAGTGTTAATGCTGATGACTCCATAAACAGAGGTCCACCATATGAGGGTTCTGTAAACTCCATTGAGTGATCAAAACTGTAACTAGGTTTTCCTTTTAACCAGGCTCAAATTGTACTTATCTTCTGTAAAATAGAAAAAACTGATAAATTTTGATGTGGAGAAAAGGATTGTCTAGCTCTGAAGTGATGTGAACCCATTGAAGCACGTCTTCCACTCAAGTAATGAATGGGACAACTCCGCTAGACCACACAGTCGAACAGTCACCGCACACTACCAATGGATTTGGACATAGGAAGTCTTAGAGTGAGGTCGACCATGAATTGCAAAACAAACCCACGTGATATCTGCTCCTAATCAGTAAATCCCCATTGAAGCCAAAAGCAAACTTATTTGTTATTTGGATGCTGATGGCACTCATTTACTCAAGAAGTAAGGATGGCAACCGGGTGTCTTTGGAGAGGGATTTGTAAATTTTAGATTCTTTTCATATCTCTAAACCTTTTAATTTATACCTGTCTCTAAACCTGTAGCGGGTTGGATTTTGAGAATCTAAATCATTTTTGCACATGAAAATGTAAAACCCTCCTCTGCCCTACCTTCCATACATTCAAGGATAAGGTGGTTTGGATTTAGAATCTAAATCTAATTTTCTATTATTTTTTGTTATATATAAACAATAAATAAAGTTCAAGATATTATTAAATTCAACACCTAATAAATAAAGTTCACATATACAAGGTGCCAACCAGCTGATTGATAAGATCTCCTGATCGTGGTAGAGAATTGGGATCAAATCCCACCTACACTTGGGTTGGTGGGGGGTTATGGGTTGGGGGATGGGCTACCCCCCGTTGTGTAATCCTTTAGAAGATGTCAAAAAAATAAATAAAGTTCATATACTTGCCAACAAAATGGGTCGGGAGGGTCAGGTTTAACCTAATACCCACCCTACATGTACAAAAAAAAACAAAAAATCAATGGACCAGATACGCATCCGATAGGATAAAAATTGCCATCCTAGCTTACCAAAAAGGTTTACCAATAACTAGTATCCACGCTAGAAAACAAAGACAAAGGCATAGAACCACTAATGAGGCCAGAAGAAGTCTCTTACGATTACTAAGTACAAGGATTACAAGTGGTAAACGAGGAAAAGAGTAGCTCAAAGGAATCCAAAGTTCTAAACAGACAAACAGACAAACATACTGGGTTGGAAAATGGGCACAAAACACAAGGAAACAACCTCGAGAAAAAAAGGTTTATCTTTTCTACCTCTCTAGTCAGGGAGTTGGTGTGTTTGGGTAATTCCAAGATGATGTTCTCAGTGTGTCTGATTAATAAGCTCTTTTCAAAAAGAAAGAATTGTATGGGAGAGTGCATATCTCGGTTTGTTTATTTCATGAGCATTGCCAAGTCTACAAATCTGTTATCGTGTATGCTTACAAAGAAAATATACATTGCACACCAAACCACAGGCAACATTGCAGCTTATAAGATGTGTGATTCAACCATTCGGTTTAGGTATTCTAAAATTTTGAACAGTACTGCTTTTCTGCGGTACAAATATGAACTGTATATAAATTTTGCATCTATTATTGTTTTTATACGAAGAGAACCAACCAGAACTCAACACGTGGCATTAACAAAAAAAAATTTAGCTGTGAAGGGCCAACAGCATAAACTGTTGAGAGCATTCTTGTGAATGACACATTAACATGAGAGTGGAGTAACATATTAATTACCCCTTATTTCTTTTTGAGTTTTGACAAAATAAGATAAACATGAAGCGTAAATTGGTGAAGGGTCATCGTGTCCAGCTTATAAACGCTCTAAAAAATCGAAAAGAGACCGGATCTGTTCCTCACACCCAATACTTCACAGGCGCTTCACATACACATTTTGTCATGCATTAAGAATATCTCCCGTATTTATTAATTATTATTCATCAGAAATCTTCCCACTGCACAGCAAATGCGCCTCTGAGGCGCACATTTGTAAAACGCAAATCCCGTCACCAGCGAAAAGTATCCCAGCCCAAAGCTAATTCGGCATCTAGACTCAAGTCACCTCAATGCCATCTTCCTAAGTGTAGCCTAGTTGGAACACATCCTGCCTAATCGAGTACAGGTGGCACCAGTAAAATAAATCTGTTTATTGGCTGGGCTGCGGGCCTGATTTATAATGTATTGGGCTCGGGCTTTAGACTGACCCCTATTCAAAATTTGGTAAAAGTGAACCCGGTACATGAATAAATCTACAGCAAATGAGCCACCTGGCACTATTACGGCCTCATGTGGTTAGCGAAGATAGAAAATAGGGCCCACAGCCCTACCACGTGCATCAAACATGTCAGTGTATCTCAACAAGTGTCCCTAGATCTCAGCCACGTGCTCTTATCCCATCGGCCTTGAGAATTGAGTGACCCCACCTATAAATTCAAGTCATTTCACATATACACATTTATGACATTAAGAGACACCTCAAAGGCTCGAACACAACTCAATTTATTTTCCCCATTTTTTATTGACTTTCTTTTGTAACCGATCCCTAGAGTTGCTAGCCCATAATATCACCAATGTTTTCGAACGGCCGTTGATCTAGACGGTCGGATTGTTTGGACCGGAAACCATATAAGTAATCGGTTCCGTTTTACCCCAAACCCTATTTCTGGAAAAATATTATTGAATTGGTCAATAATTCATTGACTTTGGTGGTTAAACCATTGATCTATTCAATGGTTTTTTGTTATTTTTTATTTTAATTATTTTTTTGTCAAAACGAGTCATTTGTTCAAACTAGATGGTCGAACTGTCAACCCGAAAACCAATGGTTAGAATGGTTCCAGTTCCAGGTCAATTTTTAAAACATTGCCATGGGCTCTTTGACCTTTTACTCTTTTACAAACATCCTGCTCGTCCAAAGTACTCAACAAACGACTAAGATTTCATTAATGGCATTCAAGCGTCATCTGCTTTTAATATGATGGATAAATTGCTAAAACCTCCCCTAAAGTTTCTGACCGTTGCTAAAAACTCGTTTGAAGTTTGGTAACTACAATCACCTTCCTTGAACTTTCTAACACAATTGCAAGTATAGGCCCTAATGATGCGCGATCTGATTGCTCCCTACTGGAGAACAACTCAGATGTCGGGGTAGAGATGTCACCTAGTTGAGCTGCAAGAAGACAATACCAGAGTGTTTTGGGGTGCTTTACTCGGTGTGGAGACTCTGATGCTTAAGTTAGCGATGGAGATTTCAGAGAGTTGATAGCTTTGAAAGTAAGAGGATGCCAAAGCTAAATTGTGTGTACCTTGCGAGGTTAGAGGCGAAGCCTTTATATAGGCAAGTTGTTGTGGGCCTCACGATGCGTGTTCGAAACATTGGCCCATCTAACCCGGAGTTAGCTTTTCTCCCGAAGATGAACTTCAAGTAAGCTAATAAGGCTTATCCAGATCTATCCGAATCGGGCAGGGTGAAGATAAGATCCGTTGACGTACGCCATGATCCTGAGGAGATCGGAGATAGCTGGCTTGCTTCTAGAAGGAGGCTACATGGCACCTTGGTTGGTCAATGCATGTATTGGGATACTTGGGCCTTGGTTTAGCTAAGTGAACCGAGGTGCTCGAGGTGACTAGGATCGCCTGGGGTGTTTGAGGTCGTTGAAGTGTCACCACATCATTCCGTCGCTCCACATGTCATCATGTCATTGGACGGGCCAAATTATCCCTAATCAATTGCCCCCTGTTATGGAAACACTGCCCGGTAGTGCACTGCGACGCAATCATAGGCAGTAGCACGCATCGCCCGGCAGCGCCACACAGTAGCCCGACAGCGCCCCACACGCACCGCCTGGCAGCGTGCAGCACGCATCGCCTAGTAGCGCGCAGCACTCACCGCCCAGCAGCGCACAGCACACACCGCCCGGCAGTGCACAGCACGCACCGCATGGCAGTAGCACTAGGCAGCAACACGCACCGCACGACAGTAGCACTAGGCAGCAGCACGCACCGCACGACAGTGGCACTAGACAGCAGCACGCACTGCACGACAACAACACGCACCGCACGACAGCAACACACACCTCACGGCAACAACGTTGCGAGACGTGCGCAGCGCCCGACAGTAGCAGTAGGGCAGGGCCCACACAATAGCTCATCAGGGTGGATCCACACTTATCTTACCACATCAGCTCTGCTCACCAACTCGCCGCCAGCTTCACCATTCCTTATCCCTTATCCCTTATCCCTTATCCTTATCTTATCTTACCTTCTTAAGTAAGAGTTGTGTTACCATTAGGAGTAGGTAATATGGAGTTTGAGTTTGAGATGGATTACCCTAGCCTAGCCGAATCCAACTAGGAATTTCCTTCTGTAATATCCTATTTAAGGAGCTACGAGTTGAAGTAAAGACATTTAGTTTTCCAGTCAAGAGAAGAGTGAGGAGAGTTCGGGTGATCTCTTGGACAAATCACCCATTTGGAGAGTTCGGGTGGTCTCTTAGACAAATCACCCATTCGGTTTTCCACAATAGTTTTTGCACGCAAGGGAAAGCAGGGCTTTCTCTCCGTGGACCGACCCGTGATGAGATCCTACGCGCGGGCCCATAACATTCTGGTATCAGAGCCAAACATCATGGGCGATATGGAGCAGCTATCATCCAAGGTCCACGAACTGGAACATAGTCTAGCCGAAACCAGCATGGAGGTTCGTGAAGTCAAGGAAGATGTTCGGGAGCTGCGACGCCTGCTAGAAGCATTCCTCTCCAACAAAGAAAGGAGTTCTAAGGGAATCGCCAACACAAATAGTCATCGTCCGGACTCGGCAAAGGCATCCAGCGAATAGCAGATCGCTGCCCGGACAGTCATAGTTATTCCCAAGTGTAGCCATTTGGAGTTTCCCTCATACAGTGGCAGCGGTGACCCACTGGGATGGCTGTACCGCTGTGAGAAATTCTTCCATAATTAGCGCACGGAGGAGAATGACAAGGTTAGCCTGTTCGCGTTCCACTTGACCGAAGAAGCGCAACTCTGGTTTTATCGAGTGGAGTAGGAGGAACCAGGTCTTTGTTGGGATCAGTTCAAGTCATACTGCCTCCTTCGGTTCGGACCCCCATTAACAAGCAACCCCTTGGGGGAACTCATTAACCTCAAGCAGATTGGGACCGCAGCAAAGTATCAATGGCAGTTTTAGACCCTTCTCGCCAGGGCCTCTTTAGTACGCCCAGACCAGCAGGTGGATGTGTTCATAGCTAGTCTAGCCAAACCCCTGAGAGTTGATGTAGAGATGCATAGCCCGCCTAACAGGTCACAGCAATGAATTTAGCCTGAGCCTTCGAGCGCAAACTGCAGATTAGCCGAGGGCCATCCAGCATGGGATGCCCAGCAGTGGCTTGGACAAACCCGAAGCCTACTGGAGGAGGGCTTTCATTGGCAGCCAACAGAGAACCACTCGGAATGGCTCTATATCCAGCAGCCAGCCCAAAACGGAAGCCAGAAACGAGCACCAATTCTAGATCAGCATCAACTAGTGTGAGGAGCAGCATTGGTACACCCCCTATTAAGCATTTGTCTAGGGCTGAGATGGCAGAACGCAGGGGGGGCAATGTTTTAATTGCGATGAATTTCTGCTCAGCAGGGCACAAGTGCAAGAAACTTTTCTGCCTCCTGGTGAAACAAGAGGAAGATGAGGATGAACCCCCTCCATGGGAATCCGATCTAGGAGGGCAAAGCCATTCCACCTATCTAGGATTCCTTTGATGGTGTTTTCGACACCCAATTCGAGCTTGAGGACAAGCTCGTAGTCCAAGAAGGGTTTGATGTTATGGACACACCGCTCGGTAGTGCACTGCGGTACAGTCATAGGCAGTAGCACGCACAACGGGCTGCACAGCAGCACGCACCGCCCAGTAGCACCGCACAGCAACCCGGTAGCGTGCCGCACGCACTGCCCGGCAGCGCGCTACACGCACCGCCCGATAGTGCACAGCACGCATTGCCCGACAGTGCACAGCACACACCGCACGACAGCAGCACTAGGCAGCAGCACGCACCGCACGACAGCAGCACTAGATAGTAGCATGCACCGCACGACAGCAGCATGCACCTCACGGTAGCAGCACTATGAGACGCACACACCTCCCAGTAGCAGTAGTAGGGTGGGGCCCACATGATAGCTCATCAGGGTAGGTCCACACTTATCTTACCACATCAGCTCTGCTCACCAACTCGCCGCCAGCTTCACCATTCCTTATCCCTTATCCCTTATCCTTATCTTATCTTACCTTCTTAAGTAAGAGTTGTGTTACCATTAGGAGTAGGCAATTAGGAGTTTGAGTTTGAGTTGGATTACCCTACTAGCCAAATCCAACAAAGAATTTCCTTCTATAATCTCCTATTTAAGGAGCTACGAGTTGAAGTAAAGACATTCAGCTTTCCAGTCAAGTGAAGAGTGAGGAAAGTCCAGGTGGTCTCTTGGACAAATCACCCATTCGGAGAGTTCGAGTGGTCTCTTGGACAAATCACCCATTTGGTTTTCCACAATAGGTTCTGCACGCAAGGGAAAGCAAGGCTTTCTCCCCGTGGACCGACCCGTGATGAGATCCTATGCGCAGGCCCATAACACCCCCACTCCGAAGCCTGACGTAGTCAACTCGGGGCAGGAGTCTCATCAAGTTGAATGGATTTGGCTCGGTCTTCGATTCAGTCGTGGTCCAACCAATAGTTCAGACCTGATCGACTCCATTGGCTCAACCTTATTGGGCGAGGTCACGTCTTGGGCACACACGGACATCATGTGAACATTAAGCTTCGCGGATGTTATAATGCACTCAAATGATTTCTACCTCAGAATATGAACAATCGCACCCTCGGGAGCCATCAGATCTATTCGATCTGGATTGCCCATGATCAGTTAAGGCGGCTAAAAATAGGGCCCTTGGGGACCTGTTTCATTCATGCCCTTGAGCTCTGGTGTGTTTTGAGGTCGTAGAGCACGTTGTAGTCGTTGTCTTCAGTCAGGTCGGCGAGGTTGGTTGTTTCTTCCCTTAGGTGAGTCGTCCTCCTTTTCTTTTCTTTCCTTATTCTTTTCATTATGTCAAGTGGTGCGTCCGGTGAGGAGACAATATAGTTCGGTCAGGCCAAGTAGGTGTCCTCGGTCCAAGACCGACAAGGTTCCCATAAAGGGGCTTCATCTTCCCGTTAGCCATGGACCACTTTGGTCCTACTAAGTTGTTTATCGAGGAGATTCATAGTCTTGCGGCTAGGTATAGGTTCCCCGACCACTACAATTACTCCCTTCCTACTATGTCTTTCCCTTGGGAGCATGACAAGAACGAAGTGGCCGTCTTTGAGGAGGCTCTGAAGTCAGGTCTCTAGTTTCCGCTTGACCCCTTCATTCCTGAGGTCTTGAAGTATTACAATGTCAGACTTGATTAATTGCACCCGAACTCCATCCATACTCTGGTTGGTACAATTTCCCTTTCTTTCGCACCAGCCTTCCTCTAGACATCAAAACCTTTTACGGTCTCTACCAAATAACCATGCTAGCACCCTAGGCAAGGTTAGTTACTACTTGTCTTTCCGGCCCAGGTATAAGCTTCTGCAAGGCTTTCCTTCCAAAGTCTCGACCTAGAAGAGTAAATATTTTTTCCTCATGTTGTCTGGTGGGTGGCACTTCCCAGCGCACTGGAGAGAGGAAGTGAAAGACGTCGGGGAGGAATTGAACGAGTAAGTGCAGGCAAGAATGCAGAATTTGGTAAACCGCTAGATGATTCTTAATGGCTTCTTAGCCAAGGAGAAGATAATCTAGGCTGAGCTGAGTTCTTTGGGTAGGTCATCGTCTTAGGTTCGGGTGTTTGTTTTCTTTACTTCGTGTTAATTTGACTTACTCTTGGGCTTCTTGTGCAAGAGACATGTCGAGCGTTCTAACTTCTAGGTTCCTTCAAAGCATGATGATGAACCTACAATTTATCTATATTTTTATGAGGTTTTTGCATAAAATTTTATGCCGGCTTAATTAAAATTTGCCCTATTTTTAGCTTAATTGCAATAAAGATTTCAGGGGCAGCCAACTCAAGAAAAAGAAGGCAAAAGCAAGAAAAGAAAGCCCACAATTTATCAAGTTCAGCCCAGCCCAGCCTTGAGAGCAAGGGAGTTTCCATTCGGCCCAAGTAATGCAAGCTAACTCTTTGGAAAACTCAAGAGAAGAAGCCTAGCAAGAAGTAAATTTTGGCCCAGCCCAGTTTCAGCCAAAAGAATAGCCTAGAGTGCAGCTATATGTGCTCAAAAACAAGCTAAGCTACAGCCCAAAAAGCAGCCCAAACGAAGCTAGGGGCGGCAACTCCTAGAAGTTTCTTGAAGAGATGGAGGGAGCACTCTAGAAGGTTCATGAGTGTAATACACCCAATTCTAGAGACTTCAAGAAGAGGCAAGAGCTTCCTTGAAAGCCTATATAAGGAGGCCTCTAGAGGGGGAAAAAGGGTCCAACATCTGATTTTAAACTCTCCTTGTGCTTTTGTTCTAAGAGAGAAAAAGAGAGAGAGATAGGCACAAGAGAGGAGAAGAGAGGAGGAACAAGCAACTTCAAGAGAAGAAGAAGCTGAATTCGAAGGGGGAGAAAGCAATTGGAGATCAAGGTTTCATCCTCACTTGGTTTCTGCACAATTTGGTAATCGAATTCAGCTAAGATTTATGTAATTTCTTCATCAAAATTTCCTTTCTTGCTGTAATCAAAGCTTGTTTTATGTAAATTCAATTCTGTAATTTATTTTCTAAGTTCATTCAAGTAAAGTACATTCAATCTTGAAGTTTCTTGTTTGGAATTTTAACTATGGATTGTTGGCCGAACTGCTAGTCTGAAATCTCAGATCTGAAATTTCAGATCATGAATTTGCAAGGTCTGAATTGCTATTTTCCAATCTCAGATCTGTAAATTCAGATCATGAAATAGTGAGACCTGAACTGCTATTCTTTAAAATCAGATCAGTGATTTCAGATCATGAACTTGTAATACCTGAATTACTTGAGAAAGAATTTTGGTAGCTTTAATTCAGTCTGGTCGAATTGTTCCTCTTTCTTGGAATTCCTAGAGTGCTTGAGAAAGACTCTAAGAATTCAGATCTGCCAATCAAGAGCCGAATTGAGTGCAAGGTTAGAGATAACTTGCACAATTCGGCTGGTGTTCATTTAGCTGAGTTGATGATCATCCAGCTGAAATGAAACCCTATAATTGCTAGATCTGAATGCATGCATGGTGATTAGATTCTTGCTAGAGATAGAAGAAACGTCACTCATGCATAGATTGAACATGTGCTCGAGAGAGGCTGTTCATTGCTTTGGGATTTCATCAAACCAAGGCTGAATCCTGTTCTACTCGAATTGCTTAGAAAACTAGTTGCTGAATTTATTTTTCTATGCATCTTTAGCCTGTCTCCTCACTTGCATACAAAGTATTTGGTCCAACGTTTTAGAAATAACTTTGTAGTTTTAATTTCAGTTTTTCATTAGTTTTACATTTCGGCTGATCAGATAATAGTAGATTGATTTATTGCTAGTAGTTGCTACATAAGTCCTCATGGGAATGATACTCTACTCACTACTCTATTACTTGAGCGGCTAGTACACTTGCTAGTGTCACAATGAGCCACACATCAAGTTTTTGGCGCCGTTGCCGGAGACTTATTGTAGCAATATTAGGAACCATTGGCCACTGTTAATCTGATTTGTAGCTTTGCATTCATTACTGGTTTTCAACTCTACATCTCAAATTTCAGTTTTGAATGCAATGGCTTCATTGATGGAGTCGGTTTCCTCTCTTAGTACTTGATTGCTCTATCTTTAATTTCAGTTTTAGTTGAGTTTAAGTAGATCTGATCACTTTCTTTTTTTAGCTTCATTATCTCAAAAGCGTACATATCTGATTGCATTACTTGTTGTTTCTTGAATTCAACAATCAGATCTGCACTCACATAAAAAGATTTTGGTTAGTTTACTTTTTTTTCTGTTAGTTTTCTTCCCTCTTAAAAGAAAAAAAAAAGAAAAAAAATGGTTTGTCTGCTTTCAAATTTGAGTTTCAGATTTGAGATCAGATCTGAAATTCAGATCTGAAATGGTGTGAGTACAAGTCTGATTTCAGATCTGTAACTCACCCCCATTCAAAGATACATCAAGACTGATGAGAAGCAAGCTAGAACAACTAGTGTACAGATCTAAGATCAGTGGTATTGCATGATTCCAGACCTGATATACTGATCTCAGATCTGTATACACCATTACACCTTGCTGAATTTTCATATCAGCCCTAATAACTGTGGTTCTAGCTACTGAACTTAGCATCAGTAGCTGCTGAAATGAAAAATTACAGATCTGAAGGTGTAAAGAATTCTTGCATATGCCCTCATAAAACTTCAGATCCCAATGTGTAGAAATCATGTACAACATCTATACCCTATTAGGATGGTGGTGTGAACTCGGATTACAGATATGAAACCATCTGAATTCAGATCTGAATTCAGCTGCTATTAGTAGCACATGTTGCATACCTGATTTCAGGTCTCTGCAACTATTTGATGTATACAAGTTATACAAATAATAAGAAGCTTAAAGCTCTTGATTCCAACCTTAATTCAGATCTGGTTGCAGTATATGGGAAGCAAGCTAGAACAGACCTGATTTGGAATCAGTGGATATGCATGGATTTAGACCTGATACACTGATCTGATCTCAAGTTATGCATGATTTCAGACCTGATCCATTGATTTCAGATCTGAATACACTGGCACCCATTGCTGAATTTCTATATCAGTTTCAGTTTAGTTAATGTAGTAAATTTCTGGTTCTTTTATCTCAAAAGAAAAAAAAAAATGTATAAACATCAAAAGAGTGCAGATCTGATTACTTATACTTGTCAATTTTGAATTCAGCAATCAGATCTGAAGTCATAAAAGATTTTGTTATAGTTCAATAGTATAGTTGCATTAAGTCTTTGTGTTCTAGTTCTATTTCATCACAAAAAAAAAATTTCAATGTCTGGTTGAATGATGCATAGGTGGCTAGTACAGTTTTGATTGCATTAACTGTGATTTATAAAATTCAGACCTGAACTTATTGCTATAATTGCTTGCATATTTTGTGGTTCAGATCTGATCACACAGCTTATCACTTTTGCAATCAGATCCGAACACTTGATGAAGCATTTTTTTTCTAACTTAGTGCTTTCAATTCAGAGTTTCAGATCTGAAATGAGACCTATATTCATCATGATTTCAGATCTAAAACCCACATCAATTCGGAGATTTAGCAGGTCTTATGGAAAGCAAGTTAGAACAGACCTGAAACTATGCTACCATTCATAACCACTGATTTCAGATCTATATACACCAATTCTCCTTGCTGAATTCTCATATCAGCCCTGATCACAGTAGATGGCAGCCATTCAAACTGCTGAAATATAAGATTGCAGATCTGAATGTGTAAATGATTTATGCTTGTATCCTCATAAGTTTCAGATCTGAATGTGTAAAAACCATGCATAGCATCTGTACTAATAAGGTTAGTGGTGTGAACTCAGATTGCGGATCTGAACTCATTATAGTTGCTATAGTTTCTGCTCTTTTTGGTCTGCTTTTTCTTATGAAAATAATGAGACTTCAGATCTGATTACCTTACCTATCACTTTTGCAATCAGATCTGAACACAACTATACTATTCTCAGTGGCTACAGAATTCAGATCTGATCTCAGTAGCAGGCACATCTGTTCTAAGTATTAGTAGCTGCTGTTATATATTGTTGTTTTCAGTAGCTTCTGAGATTTCAGATCTGATCTCAAATTTGTGTAGAACTGATGTCTGAATTGCTATCTCACAATCCTATTTACACCAATTTTAGATCTGTATATTACTATTCTCAATAGCTATTGAGATTTCAGGTCTCAGCAGTTCAGATCTGTGTAATCTCATCACTGTTTTCAGCAATGTGAAGAGAAGGAATTTGTAAACTATTGTTCTACTCTCAGAGATTATTGATTTCAGACCTGTTTACTAAGACTTTTGTAAATTGCAGTAGCTAGCTGATTAAGAATTTGTAAATTGCTACTGAATTTTATATATTGAATAAGATGTTGGTTCAGATCTGCTTTTAGTTAGCTGCATTTATTTATTTTAGGATATAGGTTTTTGTAATCTAATAATTCACTATACATTTTCAGTTGTAATAAGATTAGTTATTTATTTTCTTTTGTGAATATTGGCCTTTTTATTGTTTTGACCTTTATAGTTTATGACAAGCAGACCTGAACTAGAGGAGATCCTTTACGACCCGAAGATTGAACAAACTCTCCGTGTCCGTTTGAGAGCTGCTAGGCAAGTCAGACAAGAAGCACAATAAATGGTTGAACAAAGAACTATGATGGATTATGCTAAGCCCACCCTCACCGGGACTGCCTCCAGCATTATCAGGCCAACTATTGCTACCAATAACTTAGAAATTAAACTGGCCATAATCCAAATGATACAAAATGCGGTTCAATTTTGTGGTATGGCCCATGAGAATCCGAATGCCCATATTGCTAAGTTCTTGGAAATCTGTGACACCTTCAAACACAATGGGGTAAGTGATGATGCCATCCGGCTGAGGTTATTCCCATTTTCTTTGAAGGATAAAGCCAAGGCTTGGTTGATACCGGCAGGATCTATAGCCACATGGAATAAAATGGCTAGCCGATTCCTCTCTAAGTATTTCCCCCCCACTAAAACTGCAAAAATGAGGAATGATATTACTACCTTTTTCCAGCAAGAGGGGGAATCTCTCTATGAGTCTTGGGAATGTTACAAGGAGCTACTAAGGAGGGTTCCTCACCATGGCCTTTCGATTTGGCTACAGGTGCAAACATTTTATAATGGCCTGACTGATTCAAACAAGACCATCTTAGATGCAGCAACTGGGGGCTCCATAAACAATAAGACTCCCGAGGTTGCCCATGCACTCATCAAGGAGATGGCAGCCAATAACTACCAATGGCATTCAGAAAGGAAACCAGTTAGAAAGCAGCATGGCCTTCATAATGTGGATACATACACAACTCTCTCTGCACAAATATGAGCACTTAGCAAAAAATTTGATGAGATGCAGATGGCAGCTATGCATGTACAGTATGATAAGTGTGGGGGAGGCCATAATAGCACTGAATGCCAAGTTGGCAATCAGTAGGTCTTTGACGTAAACCATTCTTCTTGTAACTTCTATTGTACTAACCAGCTTTGAGAGCGCATCGGCCTCTGTGTTTCCGGTCCTTGGTATCTATTGAATGTACCATGAGTGGAAGTCAAGCAGGAGCTCTCTCACCTTGGCCAAATAGGTGGGCATTGCAATCTCCTAAGCCTCATACTGCCCATTCACTTGATTCACCACGAATTGAGAATCACTGCATACCACGACGTGCTTTGTACCTAAGGGTATCAATTGGACTGAATTTGGTCCAATCCGGTCCAGTCCAATGTGAGTCCATTATAAATGGATAAGGTCCAATCCAATCTAATGAATATTTTGGACCATTTTGGACCGGTCCAATTCAATGTGTGGACCATCCAATTTGTTCAAATTTGTTTTGATTTAGATTGGTTTCAACCCAAACCTAGTCCATTGACACCTATATTCTTATCTTATATCAATGGACCAGATATTGTCTTAATCCAACCCAATCCAATATAAATTTATTACAGACTGGACAGGGTTTAATCCAAAACTAGTCCATCGACACCCTTATTTGCACCAACCTCCTTTGCTAAATTCAGCCTGACTATCAGTGCCACATACTCCGCTTCATTGTTTGATGGTTTGAATGCAAACTGGAGGGTATACTCTAGCTTTACTTTGCTAGGCCCATAAAGTATTAGTCCATCTCTGCTTCCACATTTGGATGGGTACCACACTAATTGATGCCTCCGACGTGCTAGCTGGCTCAGCCACCCTAGGGGTCGTCGTGCTAAACGTGCACTCGGTGACAAAGTCTGCTAGGACATGCACCTTGGTTGCTGGGCATGGCTCGAACCAGATGTCATACTCGCTCAACTCGATGGCCCACTTCATTAACCTTCCTGAGACCTCAAGCTTTTGAAGAACATGCGTCAAAGGTTGATCAGTTAGGACTATGATGGTATGGGCTTGGAAGTAGGGGCACAACTTTCGAGATGCCAATACTAAGGCAAAGGCCAACTTCTCTATTTCCAAGTACCTAGTCTCAACTACATGCAAAATTTTACTTATATAGCAAGCGGGTAGTTGCACCCTGTCTACTTCTCGAATTTGTACCAAGCTAACCACCTCGTCGCTTGTAGAGAGGTAGATTTTTAACTCATCTTCGGGTTGTGGTCTGTTCAATAATGGAGGTGAACTGTTGTACCTTTTGATCTCATCGAATGTGATCAGGCTCTCCTTGGTCCACTCAAATTCCTCATTTTTCTTTATGGCTTTGAAAAATGGGAGACACCACCCAACTGATTTAGACATAAATTGGTTCAGGGTGGCTATCCGGCCTATTAATTTTTGTACTTCCTTAATTGACCTAAGTGGTCTTATATAAGGATTTCCTGGATTTTATCTGGGTTGGATTCAATGACACATTGGTGCACTATATAGCCTAGGAATTTGCCCAATGTGACCCTGAAGACAAACTTGTTTGGGTTTAGCTTCATGTTAGATTTTCTTAGAATTTCAAAAACAAAGTTTAAATAATAAATTAAAGAGTTTGCAAATTGGGTCTTCATGACCATGTCATTAACATAGGCCTTAATTTTATTCCCAATTAATGGTGAAAAAATTTTGTTTACAAGTCACTGAAAAGTTGCTCCAGCGTTTTTCAATCCAAAGAGCATTACTTTATAATAATATAAGCCCAATTTAGTTATAAGGATAGTCTTTTCTTGGTCTTCCGTGTCCATCTAGATTTGGTTATAGCCAGAGTAGGCATCCAAGAAGGTAAGTAACTCGTGCCTCGAAGTCACGTCTATTAGACAGCCTATTCTGGGGAGTAGGAAACTATTCCTTTGGGCAAGCTCTGTTGAGGTCGGTGTAGTTGATGCCATGCGCCACTTGTCATTTGCTTTTTTCACGAGCATAGGTTTGGCTATTCAACTCGGATACTAGACCTCTACTTCAAGAAGCTTCCCAATCTCCTCCTCATCTATCCTCCACCTCTCAGGGTTGAGGTTCGTCTTCCTTTGCCTGATTGGTCTGACTAAAGGGTCCACATTAAGTTTACGAGTAATGACAAAGGTGCCTATGCCGGGCATTTCTGCTGCCGACCATGCAAAAGCATATAAATTATTAAGAAAGAAACTTACCAGTTGCGACCACAATGGTTTTGCAAGGCGAGCTCCAATCTGGACGATCTTCTCGGGCTTGGTGTCTGAAACCGGGACCATGACACTGTCCTCCATTAGGCAGGCTCACTCATTAATATTCACAGGAGGCAGCTCCAGGTTGACATCGTCTGCTAGCTTTCCCTTTCCTTTTAGCGCCTCAACGTAGCACTTGTGCTACTCTTGCTGGTCACCTCATTCTACCCCCACTCCATACCTCATCGGGAATTTCATCGAGAGGTAGTAGGTTGATACCACTGCCCGAAGTGCATGCAAGATGGACCGACTTAGGATAACATTTTAGGAGGACGGAGTTGTGACCAATAGGAAGCTGTGCTCGAAATGGATTGAGTTGTCCTCTGAAGCTACTGTGACTAGCACTTTGATTCGACCTTGGGGCCTCACCACGTCTCCACTAAAGCCAAAAAGTGGGACATCGGTTGGCTATAGATCCTTCCTCTCTAGTAGCATCTTTTCAAAGGTGTCCAAAATGAGGATGTCGGCCAAGCTTTCGGAGTCGACCAGAATCCACTTTACCAAGAAGTTGTTGATTATCTTCTTGACAACGAGGGCGTTGTCATGCCGAGACTAGATCCCGTGAGCGTCATCATCAGTGAAGTAAATAACTTACTCTACATGAGGGCGCTTCGGCGAGATCTTGCCCTCGTGCTCAAACTCCCGAACTGAGTTTCTTCCTACTACATTGGTACATCCTACCACTATCGAACCGCTAATGATCATCAGTGATCACTTTGCGAATTGACCACTTCAGTGGTGGTGGGTCCCTTGGCTAGTCGATAGGTCGGCTCCGATCATTGTGCTTGATGAAGTGCTTCAGGTAGCCACGATGGATCGCCTCCTCGATCTCATGCTTTAGGTTTCTGTAGTTCTTAGTGTCATGGCCTTTATCACAGTGGAAGTGACAGTACTTACTCGGGTTCCTGTTGGTGGGGTCACCTCTCATCTTGGGTGGCCATCTCACATACTCAGTCTCTTTATTTGCATCAAAATTTCACCTCTCTTTGCAATGAAGGTTGTGTAACTCCAGTTCTGGATTGGAGGAGTTCTTGAATGTCAGCCTGATCTGGAACTCCGGTGGGGGGGGGGGTCTACTCCTTCTTGGTGACCTACATCGCCTATTGCGGGGTGACCGACTTCTCTTCGATGACTTACTCTTGCACCATTGCTTGTTTCTTCCTACTTCTTCTTTAGTTCGCTTCCTCTTTCCAGTTAGCTCTAACTAGGATCTTAGCACCCCGTCTGCCTTGGTGAACTTGTCAGCCTGGTGGAGGAAATCCTTCATAGAAGATAGAGGGTTCAACTCAACTTCCAAGCGCAAGTCAGGGTGGCGGACGCCATTGACCGCTGCAATGAAATGGACTATTGGGTCGAGGTTTGGAATCTAGAGGTGCTCCAAGTTGAACCTCTTGATGTAGTCTTGGAGCATCTTGTTTGGTCACTGGACCACATTTACTAGGCAGGTCAATGATTTTGGGCACCTCTTGCTAGTGACGAAGTGCGTCGTAAAAAGATCTATGATTGGTTCATGCTTTTATTGAGCCCGCGGATAATCCTGGGCACCACATCCGAATTGTACCTCGGAAAGTCATTAGGAAGGCCATGTAGAGGCTTACATCATTTGCCCTGTGAAGCTGCATCAGGTTCCAGAAGCTATCTATGTGGTCGATCGGGTCTGTGGTGCCATCGTAAGACTCTAGGCTTAGAGCAATGAAGTCCTTAGGCCATGGGGCCATAAGGATCTCAAGTGCAAGTGGGAAGGTGTGGGTCACCTGCTATACTGCTGGCTGGGCAGCAACCTGGTTCACCTCTCCTTTCCTAGCTGCCTCCTCGTTGTTGTTGGGAGTGAGGTGGCTTCTCCTAGTGTTGCGGTGTGTGCATCGACGACGCCTTCTCCTCAACACCTCAGTTGATCTATTGGCTTCAATTCTTGTGGGAGCCGTGGCTCTATTGTGTTCTTCAACTAGGACACGGTTTCAGTCATTAGTGCGATGAGGAGGGTCCGAAACCTAGTCCCGGTTTCTGTTGTTGGGCTATTGATTGCAGGGTTGCTGGTTCTACAGTTGTTGCTGTTAGGGTTGTTGTTGTTGTGGCTGCTACTACATTCCTACCAAGTGGCAAATCTTTCCTCCCACATCCTCATTTGGAGGTTCATGCCATGGACATACTATACCAATTCATTGAACTGGCGCACATTGATCTCAACAGGAACCACTGATGGCTCAATTGGAGGGAGAGGCATGTTCAGTTGGTGCAGGGGAAAGGCTGGGTTTGGCATTGCTAGGATGCCTGGCAGGGTCAAGGGCATTGTGAATTTCCCAATGGTCATAGATAGGACTTTTGGATGTGCTCCAGGCTAGTCTTGCCCCCTTGTGACTTGGTTGTTATTGTTGTTGGTGGGTTGGTTGTTGGTTGAGGAATCCATTGGGATGTGTAGAAGTAGAGAAATAGAATGAGACTATGTTTTTTTGTTGCGTGTTCCCACAAACGACGCGAGTTGATGGTGCATGATCTAATTGTTCCCTATTGGAGGATAGCTCAGACGTTGGGGTAGAGATGTCATATGGTCAAAATACAAGAAGACAATATTAGAGTGTTCCAGGGTGCTTTACCTAGTGTGGGCACTTTGATGCTTAAGTTAGCGATGAAGATTTGAGAGAGATGATAGCCATGATCACAAGGAGATTGGAGACAACTGACTTGTTTCTAGAAGTCGGTGCATGTATTGAGCTGCTTGGGCCTTGGTTTAGCTAAGTGATCCGAGGGGCCCAAGGTGACTAGGATTGTTGAGGTGTTTGAGGTTGCTAAAGTGTCACCACATCATTTTGTTGCTCCATGTGTCATCACATCATTGGACGGGTCAAATTGTCCCTCACTGAGCCCCTTCTATTTGAATGTTCTAAGAAGAGACATGAAAATGTCCAAAATACCTATACAGTTACTTTTGACCAAAATGTTTATTTTCCAAAATATTTTTCGTATCAATTGCTACTCTAAACCCTTCCAATCTCTTTTCTGCAATTGATTTATTTCCAAATTATTCATATCAATCTCTCAAACTTTAAACTTTCTTTTTTTGTTATTCATAAAATTTACATTGTTTTTTTTTTTCTGTAAAAACAATTGCTACTGTTAAATTATTACTGCATAGGTATTTTGAGCAATTTTGTGTATTAAAAGATTCTAAGTGAGAGAAAAATCTACTTGCAAACTTCAGGGAGGTTTTAGCAATTTAAGTTAAGTAATATGATTTAAACTAAAATTTCAACCACCTCTACATCAATCTTTTTTGGGTGAGCTTCACCCACAACTATTCTTTTGTCATAAAGTGGGGAACATATCAATTTGCTTGCTGATTTAATTCCGTGTCTCCGAGGAAGGACGCTGAAATCGAACTAAATGTAACTTGATGAAGCTTCCCGATTTACTTCCCATGAATCTTTTATCTACATCTTTTTTTGGGTAAAGCCAACTTTCTTTTTTTTGCTGACCATCCAGATGTCATGTACGTAATTGGCAGTGATCGAGCACCACCAAGACTGAGAGTGGCCATGCCACCACGTTCAGTTCACCATCATCACTCAAGGTGACCCACCAGAAACACTGTTCATCTGGACGAACGACTGTGTAGCGCTATTTCATCTGAAGACCGAAGAGAATTCACTTAGGTTAGTGCTGGCCGGTCAGAATGATCATGATTATGATGATTTATTTTCTAGACAGTATCTGTTTGATGGGGACCCACTTCACTTGCCCTAACCATTTGTCAATAGCATGCGGTACAAGTTAGGGCATCCAATGATGATAAATTGACAACTAATTTATAAGCAACAGCGTTATTTCTTTTACTATATATTTTTGTTTCTTTCTTCCCGTCCCAAACCAAATTTCCTGTATTAATTTAAAATCTGTAAAACTTAGTCCCCTAAAAACTTGTGCCCTCTGCATAAAATTAAGCTATTCAAAAACAGAAACGTACCTTTGTACGCGCTAGCATCTTTATGTAGCTATAAAATGACCTAAAACTGAGTAATTTATACTGAGGGTGGCAATTGGGTAGGGGTTATGCTTCAATCCAACAACCCATCTGACCCACTAAAATGGACCAGTTAAGAAAATTTAAATGGGTTGGATTCAACTCAAAACTGCTATAACCCAATCCAACCCGTCAAATCCATTAATCCTACATATATAAATTATAAGAAAGTATAACAAAAGTTAGAAATAAATATAGAAAATGAAAAAAATAACAAAAATTATAGAAAAATATAATAAAGATTATAAAAAAACATAGAGAATAAAAATAACAAACTTACACCATAGGTACAATAAGAGTTTTTATGTTCAAATTGGGCTTTGGGCTTTATATATGGGTCTAGTTGGAAATCGGGCCTAGAAATTTTTTGTTAATGAAGAGGCAAAGCTCAATACAAACCCAACAAAACACAGCCCATGAATAGGTCTATTCAACACCAATTGATGAATACTCTTGTGTAGAGGTGTAAATTGGGTCGTATCGGGATCGATCCACTACTGTAGCACATGAGCCATGTTGCGGCCCAACCCATACCTCCATGCCCTGTTGGGCTTCGATTTCTAGGCACGTGGGCTGGCAGGCACGACACAACCCATATATATTTATATTTATATTATTATATACAACAATTATATATATGTATATGAAATAATAATTATATATAGCATAGCTATATAATATATTAATATATAAATTTTTATTTTCAATTTTATTATACTATTTTATTCCAATTGTATTGTAATTCTTTTAATTTCATGTTATTATTTCATATATAAGCAATTATATACATCAAAATTCATATAAAATAAAATTTGAAGAATTTTCTAAATTTTGTCTATTTTGTTAATTTATTTAAAAATTTTCACTATTTTTTCAATTCATTTAAAAAAGTATGCCTCTTATGGCTTAACCCAAAGCCCAGCCCAGGCCCGCCTGGGCTCATGCCGTTGGTTGTGTTGGGCCTGTCCTTTGAAGGATTCCAAAGGAGGAAGGCATGGCCCACATAGGCCCACTAAACTAAAGGGAAGGGAGATCCATCATATGGATGGTCGAACCCTGCAAGAAGGTTGGGCGAAATTTCAAAAATTTCTTTACTCCCATCCGGGAATCCTATTCCCAATTTAGAAAATTGCATTTTCAAGGTTCATTCTTGTAACCAAACCAGACCAAATCTGAAACCAAATTAAGGGAGGGATATACCTGATACAGAATCCACGTAACAATGCTCCTCCCAACATAGGTGTTCACGCCCAAAGAGTGTACCAAATCCTCCCTCCATTGAAGATGACACAACTTATGATGAGGCAGGATCAACAGGTAGTTGTTCACCAAGAACTAGTGACTCTTCAACAAGAATCGAATGGGACAGTGAGCACAACTTCTAAATTATTTCTTCTAGCAAGAAACAATATCAAGATCGAATCTTGATCCAATCCAAGAATTGGAGATCGAATAGGGTAGGGCGGAAAGAGGAGGAAGAAAAAGAGTAGAAGGCAAGATCAGTATAACCGTGTTGTCTTTTCTCGGTATTGAGTGAGTGTGAATTGATCCAATCACATGCATGAAACTGAAAGAATGGTAGGATCCATCTAATGGACGCCATGAAGGGTGCGAAATGGGTGAGCGAATTTCAAAAAATTTCCTACCTTCTCCCAACTAGGAATCATATTCCATAAATTTAGAATACAATATTCAAGGATTATACTTGAGCCATAATCAAACCAGATCTGAACCAAAAGCGAACAGGAAAGATTATACCTGATCTGGAGAAACAATATCTCCCAAAGTTGGTGTTCACACCCAAAGAAGATACCAAGATCCGCTCCTACTGAAGATGACACAGCTATGGATTGAACGGAACCAGCAGGGTGCATCCTACACACTAGATCCTTCGCAAGAACCCACTGGAAACTCTGAACACTGAATCCTTTTCAGTCTTTTCTGCAAGACTGATGTCAAGAACTGATTTCTTGACTTCTTTCTCCTACAAAGATCAAATCTTGGAAGAGGGGTTGGCGGCGGCTGGAGGAGAACTCTTGGGATGAAGATGACTCAGTAGCTTTTCTTCTTTCTGGAGTTTTGAGATCTAATCTTTGTATGCAGAAGACTTTCTTCTCTCTTGGAAAAACTTGGTTGTTCAAAATCTGGTATATTCGAATTAGCTTTCTCCTCCTTTCTTCTTGATTAAGAAATCCTCATAATTAGGAGTTATCCCAATCCAAATCAGTATTAAGGGATAATCTTAATCTTATCTGCAAATTAAGTTAGTTTACTCCTGATCTTATCAGGAGGTTACCAGATTCAATTCTAATTTGAATTTGGTCTCCCAGAGTGGATAAGGTCAAAAGCCCAATCCTTTTACTAACATCAATCTCAGATTCACCCCTTAGATGGGTGATCATATCAGCCCAGCTCGTAATGGGCTTTTGGCCCATTAAGTGTTTAGTGTTTAACTAGTTTCCAATCTGCTGCCCAGTTGGGCTTCTTTATATGGCGTGGGACCCAAGCATTGATCTACACACCAGCCACATGGGTTCGGCCCAGCCTTTATTACAAGGCCTAGCCGAATTCACTGAAAACTCAGTGACCCCTTGAGCCCATCACATGGACCCTATGGGCCCAACACTTATATTAAGTGATCCCTGGGCCAAGCCATCTTATAAAAACCCAGGGACTGTGGGCAGGTGCAAAATTAACCTATCAGGTATTATCATAAATGGTCTTACACTTAACCTCACAACCCTTAATGATCAAGCACTGCCCGACAAGAGAAGACCTCTCCCTCAGCTGCAAGGAAAAATGCCGCACTCTCTACTCACATGGATCTCAGGAATTAAAATATTTTGTAAATCTTTTGAAATCGTACATATACACACATATATATTAATTTTGCAAAACAAAATTCTAACGATTGAAATCAACTGCCGGCAGTTTGGTTTCCATCAGAGAGAGTGCATTCCCGATCATTACCATTGTCTGACAAAGGGGTTGATCCTATCACTATGATCACTCACTCAGATGAATTCTCAGATTGCCCCAACATATGCAGGTTTTGACCCCCACTAAGGATCTCACTGACTGATCAAAGACAGCCCGATCCGACACCTAGTGAAGTGTCATAATCAAGTCCAGGGGTCAGGTGTAACTTTCCAGTTTTGCCCATCTGTCTCCAAGGTCTAGGGCAATACTGGAAATCTGGTCCGATTCAAGGGTTCAAGCAATCCCATACTGCATGTGCCTTGGGTCTTACCCTGATGGCCGAAACAAGCCATCCCAACACTTGGTGGCACATTAGTATCAGCCTTGGTAGGATAAATCTCCCCAGACTTATCCAATGGCTGTGAACATTTAAAACTAACATGAGTCTCTATAAGTGTCCAGTTTTAGGGTCTTACACAGAAATATACCAAACAACATGAATCAAACATGTACTTTGTTTATTTACACTAAATGTCAAAAGTACATCAAATTGGATTGAAGCTAAGGGCATACAAAACTGTCTAACAGCTTCCACTTGCACTTAGGTCCAATCCGGTACAATCCAGAGTCCCATACTTTCCACGTGTTTCTCAAACACCTTCTATGTCAGTGGCTTAGTCAATGGGTCTGCCACATTGTCTGCTGATGCTACCTTCTGAATTAGGACGTCCCCTCTACCAACGATCTTCCGCAGTACATGGTACTTCCTCTCGATGTGCTTTGACTCCGAGTGAGCCACAGGCTCTTTAACTGGGGCGATCGCTCCATTGTTGTCACACAACAATGGGATGGGTGATGTGCTGGATGGAATCACTCCAAATTCGTGTATGAATTTCTTCATCCACACGGCTTCCTTGGAAGCTTCACTTGCGGCAATGTACTCAGCCTCGGTTGTGGAGTCTACAGGGGACTCCTGTTTGCTGCTTCTCCAGCAAACAGCACACGATCCTATCGTGAAAACATACCCAGATGTAGACATTCTATTATCTGGATCCGACTGGAAATCAGCATCGGTATACCCTAGAACTTGTAGTGAACTACTATCGAATACTAGACAAAACTCTTTTGTCCTTTGAAGGTATTTAAGTATGTTCTTCACAGCAGTCCAATGCTCCTGCCCTGGGTTGGCCTGAAATCTGCTTACCACATTCACCGCCTGAGCTATGTCTGGGCGAGTGCACAGCACGGCATACATGATGCACCCTACGGCTAAGGCATAGGGAACGTCTCTCATGCCCTCAATCTCCTCAGAAGTCTTGGGAGACATCTTCTTGGAGAGAGTGACTCCATGCCTGAAAGGAACATTTCCTTTCTTGGAGTTCTCCATGCTGTATCTTTTGACAATTTTGTCAATGTAAGCAGCCTGGGATAATCCAATTATCTGCTTCGATCTATCTCTATAGAGTTGAAGACCCAGTATATATGAAGCTTCTCCAAGATCTTTCATGGAGAACTGCTGTGATAGCCATACCTTGACCGAAGTCAACATTCCTACATCATTCCCAATGAGTAGGACATCGTCCACGTACAACACCAAAAGGGTGATCTTATCCCCACTGGATTTCCTGTAAACACAGGGCTCATCCGGATTCTGCACAAAGTCAAACATTTTGACAGTGGAATCAAAACAGATGTTCCAACTCCTAGAAGCCTGCTTAAGTCCATATATGGATCTATTAAGTTTACATACCATGTGTTCCTAACCAGCAGCAATGAAGCATTGTGGCTATTGCATGTAGATATCTTCATTAAGATCTCCATTCAGGAACGCGGTTTTGACATCCATCTGCCAAATCTCATAGTCATGGTATGCTGCTACAGATAGAAAGATCCTAATGGATTTGAGCATGGCCACGAGCGAAAATGTTTCCTCATAATCGATACCTTCTTTTTGGGTGTACCCTTTTGCCACCAAACAAGCTTTGTAGGTCTCAATCCTGTCATTGGGGCCCTTCTTCCTCTTATAGATCCATTTTCAACCAATTGCTTTTACTCTAGAGAGCGGATCTACTAGAGTCCAGACTCTATTGGTCTCCATTGATTCCATCTTAGCTCTCATGGCCTCCACCCACTTCTGGGAATCTATGTCTAACATAGCTTCCGCGTAAGTTACGGGATCCTCTTCACTAGTCAAGGCTTCCACCAGGTAACTATCCTGGTCATAACCATATCGAACTGGTGGCCTGGATACCCAAGTGGATCTTCTAGGTTGGTCACTACCTGGAGCCTGTGGGACATCTCCCACTGCACTTGAGTTCTCCTCATCAAGAACTATTTCTTGTCGATGGGTGTCCAGGATGTAATCAATCTCTAAGAATTTGGTGTTTCGATTGCAGAACACTTTCTACTCACTTGGGTCATAGAATAGATAACCCATTGAATCTTTTGGGTAGCCTATAAATAGGCAATGATTGGTTTTGGATTCCAACTTGTCCGCACTTGTTCTTTTAACGTGTATAGGACAACCCCAAACCTTTAAGTGTCTTACACTTGGCTTCCTTCCAGTCCATAGTTCATATGGAGTCTTTGGAACCCGATTCAGTATGTAGATAGCAGTCTCTAATGCATATCCCCAAAAGGATGTGGGTAATTCTGAGTGGACGAGAAGTGACCGGACCATGTCCAACAAGGCCCTATTCCTCCTCTCTGAAACACCGTTGAGTTGAGGTGTGGTAGGAGGAGCTAATTGTGACACTATCCCGTTGATCGAAGGGCCTTGATTTCTCTCCCTAAATGTTTCTCGACTTCCTGTCTGAACTCTTTAAACTTTTCAAATGACTCAGACTTGTGTCTCATTAGGTACACATAACCATATCATGAAAAATCATCTATAAAGGTGATGAAATACACGTGTTGATTTTGTGTCCTAACACTCATGGGACCACATACATTAGTATGTATTAGGTCAAGTGTGCCTGCAGATCTTTCAGGCTTATCGTCAAATGGCCGCTTAGTCATCTTACCTTGAAGGGAAGGCTCACAAGTGGGAAGATCTTCTACAGTTAGAAAATCCAAATGACCATCCTTTACCAGCCTTGTGATTCGGTCAACAACGATGTGGCCAAGTCGGTAATGCCAGAGGCACGTGGGATTTACTGTATCATGATTTCTTTTCTTTGGATTTTCGACCGACGTAGTTTTGGTTAAGTTAGTTTCCAGAGAACGATGTAGAACATAGAGACCGTTCTCCAGTTCCCCGCATGCGATGAATTTGTTATTCCGTTTAACAGTAATCATATTACTAAAATAAACAGTATATCCATCAGCACACAGCTTAGAAACAGAAATTAAATTTCTTCTCAAGTTCTGTACATAAAGACAATCTTTAAGTAGAAGCACTCCTTCGCTAAAAACTAATTCTATGGTACCTATTGCCGCAGCTGCAACACTTGCAGTCGGTCCCAAGAATAGTGTCATTTCGCCTTCACTCAATCTTTTGCTAACTTTGAACCCTTGTAGTGAGTTACATGCATGAGTTGAAGCCCCAGAGTAAACACACCAGGACATAGAAGTAACTAACATATTAGTTTCTATGACACAAGTTTCAATGTTACCTTTCTTAGATTCCAGGTAGGTAGGACAGTTCCTCTTCTAGTGGCCGGTCTTCTTGCAGAAGTGATAGACATCAGATGCCTTGTTCTTCTTCTGCTTCTTGGGTTTGGCAGCTTTCTTCTGGGGCTTCTTTTCCTTTCTCTTTTTCTTGCCCCATTTGTTAGCTTCAGCAAGCATAACCATAGGCTCATCATTCTTTAGTAGATCCTCGGCCCTCTGCAACATATTGTTGAGTTCCTGGACGCTGACATTCAGCTTATTCATGTTGTAGTTTATTGTGAACGCATTGAAGGAAGAGGGCAAAGAATTCAGGATGGCATCCACTTGCGTGCCAAGATCTAGCCCGGATCCAAGGGCTTCGAGTTTGTTAATGTAGCCCATCATCCGAAAACAATGGTCATGAACTTTCTGCCCCTTGGACATCTGCGCGGTCATGAATAATTTCAGGACCTTCTGTCGAGTAGAACGGTTCTGCTCTTTATACATTGAGTTGTCTAGTGAGGCAATGACAAAGCAGTGGGCTAGGGAGTTCTTATCCTCCCAATCTTGGTAGTCCCTCCTACGGACCTCAGAAGCCCTATCGCCTGGATGCTCCGGGGCAGGATTTTTCACTACCTTATCTAACTTCTCAAAAGTTAGGACCAGCATAAGATTTTTGTACTAGTCGGCATAGTTTGAGCCCTTAAGCTTGTTATCATCTAAAAGCTTTGCGAATTGATCGTTTGATTCAAGTTACCTACATAGATATGACTTTTAATCTATGTTCCATTCCCATTTATTCATCTCTAAGATTTCCCTCATTTCTCAGTGACGGAAATGACGAAATGTCTCTGGAAATGTGGAAAATCACATGAGGTGCATGAAGCCAACTCTTTCAGCTGCATAACTCCACCACCTTTCTGTTACAGATCATATCCACTCATCAGATGATTTTCCCTTTGGCCTCTGTCATACAAGGTTCAGAGACATTTTCAGGTAAACCTTTCTGTCCAGTGAGTGCACACCCATCATATTCAGGTTACGCCAAGGTACCATGAGAGAGTTCCCATTTTCTGGTGAAGCCCCTCCGACATCGGTCTATGACGCCCCTATCATCTTATGAAACACTCTAACAGATCCAACAGCAAATGGATAGCTCAATTTTACGGTGCGTTTCCTCATTACTGATGGACCCGTCATTGTGCTAATGACGGAAGGCCTTTAGAGAGTCCATCATATGGATCTCCCTATTACATACATTCATATTTGCTAGAGGGAACAAAATAACGCCCTAGTTCTAATTTAGGTCAAACCAAAGTGGCTCCCACTGACTTTCATAAAGTCAGATTTCTGATGGGCCTTAATCGGCTAGGGTTTCCATATGCATCCCTTTTCAGAGTTGTGAGGCCCATCAAGAAAGGAAGGGTCATCCAATGACTTTAAGGGACACCATGGCAATGATGTGCATTCAGCCATGGTGTGCGCAAGAGCCACTAACGAATCATCATGGGCCAAGTGCTTATGGCCCATGGTCGCAACACATCAAACATCCAATCATCACATGAAAAAGGACGAATTGATCCAATCAATCAACTGCTGTAAAGCCCATTAAACGGCCCATATGAAATCCATAACATTAACAATTAATGTCTACTAGGTGCATGGGCTGAATCGCAGTTAGCAGTTCGGCCCATACAACTTTTCTCACAAGTGTGGGCTTTTGCAGTATTAACCTTTTAAAACTGGGCTTTACAGGTGGGCTGAATTAATCCCTGTAATTTAACATCACATTTGGAATGAAAGTGTTAGAAATATGGACTAAAAAATAGTCCCTTTTTTGAACCCCAGATTCGGTCCAAACAGTTTTGGTCCAATCTAGTCCGAAATGGTCCGAAACTGATTTTCAATTCAAGAATTAATTCATGAAAGATCTGAAATTAATAATTTTGATTTTGAACAAACACAAATCAACTATGGACTGTTCGCACCACCTGCAAAACAGAGGTTAATCACTAGGGTTGCAGTTTCACAAACTACAAATCGCAGAGGACAATTTCTCCATCTGCAAATCTCCAGCGCCACCTTCTTCTTCCTTCTTCTTTAATCAAGAAAATAAAATAAAATAAAACAGAAATCCTATTTCTATTAATTAATTACATTCTTGATCAAATCCTATACATTCAGTCTAGAAAAAAAAATTATTTACAGACCGAAATGTATAGAAAAGGAAAAAGGGTGCGCAGACCATCTGTGCCAAATCTACACTGCAATCTCCAGGTTCGAACAGACCATTAAATCAAAATAAATAAAGAGCAATTCTAAATAAATTTTGGATTTAATAGAAATTAATTTCAGATCAATCGCCCTTAACAAGAAATAATTTCTTGAAATAAAAAGAAAACAATCTGTGCAAATCTTGGCAGAACATCTTCTGTCCATCTGCGCAGGTTCAGATCTGATTTTCTTTTGGTTCAAGATTCGAACCTGTGGCTCTGATATCACTGAAGGAATAGTAGGATCCATCTAATGGACACCATGAAGGGTGCGGAATGGGTGGGCGAATTTCAAAAAATTTCCTACCTTCTCCCAACTGGGATTATACTGGAACCATAATCAAACCAGATCTGAACCAAAAGCAAACAGGAAGGATTATACCTGATGTAGAGAAACAATATCTCCCAAAGTTGGTGTTCATGCCCAAAGAAGATACCAAGATCTACTCCTACTGAAAATGACACAGCTGTGGATGAAACGGAACTAGCAGGGTGCATCCTACACACTAGATCCTTCACAAGAACCCACTGGAAACTATGAACACAGAATCCTTTTCAGTCTTTTCTGCAAGACTGATGTCAAGAACTGATTTCTTGACTTCTTTCTCCTACAAAGATCGAATCTTGCAAGAGGGGTTGGCGGCGGCTAGAGGAAAACTCCTGGGATGAAGATGGCTCAGTAGCTTTTCTTCTCTCTGGAGTTCTGAGATCTAATCTCTATATGCAGAAGACTTTCTTCTCTCTTGGAAAAACTTGGTTGTTCAAAATCTGGTATATTCGAATTAGCTTTCTCCTCCTTTCTTCTTGATTAAGAAATCCTCCTAATTAGGAGTTATCCCAATCCTAATCAGTATTTGGATACGGGATAATCTTAATCCTATCTATAGATTAAGTTAGTTTACTCCTGATCTTATCAGGAGGTTACTAGATTCAAATCTAATATGAATTTGGTCTCCCAGAGTGGATAAGGTCAAAATCCCAATCCTTTTACTAACATCAATCTCAGATTCGCCCCTTAGATGGGTGATCATATTAGCCCAGCTCGTAATGGGCTTTTGGTCCATTAAGTGTTCAGTGTTTAACTAGTTTCCAATCTGCTACCCAGTTGGGCTTCTTTGTATGGCGTGGGACCCAAGCATTGATCTACACACCAGCCACATGGGTTCATCCCAGCCTTTATTACAAGGCCCATCCGAATTCACTGAAAACTCAATGACCCCTTGAGCCCATCACGTGGACGCTATGGGCCCAACACTTACATTAAGTGGTCCCTAGGCCAAGCCATCTTATAAAATGTCAAAAGTACATCAAATTGGATTGAAGCTAAGGGCATACGAAACTGTCTAATAGAAACAAATTGATCAAATCAATTAAAATATCTATAAAATCCTTAATTAATTAGATTAAATCAGTATCAGCCCAATAGAGCCAATAATGTTATCATATAACATTATCTAGGTACATGGGGTGTACTGCAAAAAGCAGTTTGGCCCACGTAGCTAAATTTGGGCTGATTCGATTTTTATGATATTAAATTTATGTTTTATAGAGGTGGGCCGAATGAAAAACATGAAGTGGGCCACCAACCCTCTAGCCTAAATCGAATTAGGGTTAGAAAATCCATCCCCATCGAACCAACAATTTGGTTCAACCTGTTTGGACCAAATCTGGTATAAATCGGCCCAAATTTTGGTGTCCAGTTCAAGATTTCATTCAAGAATAATGATCTAAAAATAAATTAATCCAAGATAATCTAATTATCAAGAAACTAAAGCAGAGGGATGTATTGTCATTTTTCTTGGATATCCTGGCAGAATCAATATCTGCAAAATCGCAGATCGCAGAGCTTGTTTCTACGAAAATTTCTTTTCCTCTCTTGCACGCTCCAACAATCTTTAGATGGAAATAAAATTGAAATACCTAATTTTTCTATTATTACATCACATCGAATTCCTATACAATTTTTTCTAAAAATAAAAAAAATATTTACAGACCAAATTGAATAGAAAAGAAATCGTAGGGTGGGCCATTCTTGGCACCATAAAGATTCGATCTCCATCACGTGTGCAACCCAAAAATTCAAGAAAATTTCACAAAGTAATTCTATAAATATTAGAGAATAATAAAGATTTATTTTGTAGATCATTTTCCCATAACCTGGGAACCAATTCCCCAAAAGACGCTAACTACGCAAATCGGGTAGAATGCCTTCTACCCATTTGCACAGATTCAGATCTATTCTAATTTGGTTCAAGACTTGAACTTGGCTCTGATACCACTAAAGGGATGAGAGATCCATCATATGGATTGTCAAACCCTATAGGAAGGCTGTGCAAAATTTCACAAATTTCTTTACTCCCATTCGGGAATCCTATTCCCAATTTAGAAAACTGCATTTTCAAGGTTTGTTCTTGTAACTAAACGGACCAAATCTGAAACCAAATTAAGGGAGGGATATATCTAATATGGAATCCACGCAAGAATTCTCCTCCCAAAGTAGGTATTCACACCCAAAGAGTGTACCAAATCTTCCCTCCACTGAAGATGACACAACTTAGAATGAGGCAGGATCAACAAGTAGTTCTTCACCAAGAACTAGTGATTCTTCAACAAGAATCGAATGGGAAGGTGAGCACAACTTCTAAATTGTTTCTTATGGCAAGAAACAATATCAAGATCGAATCTTGATCCAATCCAAGAGCAGAAGGCAAGATCAGTCTAACCGTGATGTCTCCTCTCTGTATTGAGTGAGTGTGAATTCAAGGTTCACCTTGTTCTCTTATTTATAGCCTTAAAGAGATAATTTCCTAATTTCATTAGGAGTTTCCTGATTCAAATCTTTTATTTGGATTTGAACTCTTTAAGTGATAAGAATTATCCCTTATCTTATCTGTAGATAAAGATCAACATTCCTAATCAAATTAGGAGTTCATTTGATCCAAATCGTTATTTGGATCTGGACTCTTTAAGTGGATAAGGAAAATCCCTTATCTTATCTATTGATTCAAATCCCAAATTTGCCCCTATTTAATTAGTCTAATTAACCTAATTCGAAATGGGCTTTTAGGACCATTAAGCTTTCACGCTCACTTCCACTTTAATGCTGGCTAGCTTGGCTCTCTTTGTATGGTGTGGGACCCTATCATTGATGTACACATCAGCCACATAGGTCCAACCTACAAGGCCTAGCCGAATCCACAACTGAATACAGTGAACCCCGAGTCCATCACTATGGGCTCTTAATGGGCCCAAAATTTACACTAAATGGTCCTTGGGTCCAACCATCTTATGAAAGCCCAAGGACTGTGGACAGATGCTAGATTAGCCCATCAGGTATAATCCTTAATGGTCTTACACTTAACCTCTCAGCCCATAATGATCAAACACTGCTCGACAAGAGAAGACCTCTCCCTCGGCTACAAGGTGCAGTGTTGCACTCTCTACTCACATGGATCCTGGGAATTAAAACATTTTACAAACATTTTGAAACCATAATGTATATGTATATCTCTATATAAATTTATTTTGCAAAAACAAATTTCAACGGTTGAAATCAACTGCCAATATTTTAAGTTTCCATCAGAGAGAGTGCATCCTCGACCATTCACTTTGTCCGACAAAGGGACTGATCCTATCACTATGATCGCCCACTCAGATTAATTCTTGGACTGTCCCAACATACCCAGGATTTGACCCCCTCTAAGGATCTCACTGATTGGCATATCAAAGATAACCCAATCTAGCACCCAGTGTAGTATCATAATCGAGTCTAGGGGTTAAGTGTGTCATTCTAGTTTTTCCCATCTATCTCCAAGGTCCAAGGCAATACTAAAATTTTGGTCCAGTTCAGGGTTTCAAGAAAACCCACACTTCATGTACCTTAGGTCTCACCCTGGCAACTGAGACAAGCTACCCCAACCAACTTGGCAGCACATCAGTGTCAGCCTTGGTAAGATAAATCTCCACAAATCTATCCACAACTGTGAAGATTCTAAACTAATACGAGTCTCATATGTATCTAGTTTAAGGGTATTACACAGAATCACACCATAATAACATGAATCAAATATGTACTGAAGGGATGAGAGGTCTCATATGGATGGTCGAACCCTACAGAAAGGTTGGGAAAATTTTCAAAAATTTCTCTCTCTCACATGTGGGAATCGCATTCCTTATTTTAGAAAACTGTATTTTCAATGATCAATCTTCAAACCAAACAAAACCAGATACCTGATATGGAGTAGAGGGATATACCTGATATGGAGTAATAGTAAACCCCCAATGAAGGTGTTCACACCTAAGGAGAAAACCAAAGACTACTGCCACCGAAGATGACACGGTGCGAGGTGAAACAGAATCAGTAGGACGATTCTTCAGTAAGAACCAAATTCTTCATCAAGAATATGATGGAGGGCTGGTGAGTACGACTTTAGATTGCCTCTTCTAGCAAAAGGCAATATCAAGATCTGTTCTTGATCACTCCCACTGGTGGAGATTGAACTAGGTAGAGCGACGAGTGTAGGAACAAGAGTAGAAGACAGAAGTAGTCGAACTGTATATTGTCTTCTCTCTTAATTTAGCAAACTACCTGATGTCTTTGAGGGTTCACCCAACTCTCCTATTTATAGCCTTAAAGAGAGGTTCTCCTAATCTCATTAGGAGTTTCCTAATCCAAATTTTTTATTTAGATCTGGACTCTCCTTAAGAGATAAGGATAATCCCTTATCTTATTTGCAGATAAAAATCAATCTTTCTAATCAAATTAAGAGTTTCCTTATCCAAATCTATAATTTGGATCTGGACTCTTTGAGTGGATAGGGATAATCCCTTATCCTATGTACTGATCCAAATCCCAAAACTGCCCTCTTTTTATTAATCTTATTAAGCCAGTTCAAATTGGGCTTTCAGGCCTATTAAGTCTATATGCTCACTAGCCCTCTTAATTTGCTACCCAGTTGGCTATCCTCGTATGGCGTGGGATGCAAACATTATTATACGCATCAGCCACATGGGTTCATTCCAGCCTCTGTCACAAGGCCAAGCCGAATTCACTATAGGAGACAATAAACCCTTGAGTCCATCACCATGGGCTCTTAATGGACCCAACATTTACACTAAATGGTCATTGGGTCAAGCCACCTTATAAAAACCCAAGGACTGTGGGCAGATGCAAGATTAGCCCATCAGGTATTACCCTCAATGGTTTTACACTTAATCTCTCAGCCCATAATGATCAAACACTGCTCGATAATAGAGGACATCTCCCTCGGCTGCAAGGTACAATGCTGCATTCCCTACTCACATGGATCCTAGGGATTAAAACCTTTTGAAAACCTTTTGAAAATAATATATATGTATGTATATCTCTATATAAATATATTTTGCAAAACAAATTTTAACGGTTGAAATTGACTATCGATAGTTTTGGTTTCCATCAGAGAGTGTGCATCCCTGATCGTTTTTCAATTTGTCTGACAAAGGGGCTAATCCTGTCACTATGATCACCCACTCAGATGAATTCTCGGACTATCCCAACATACCCAGGTTTTGTCCACCTCAAAGGATCTCACTAATTGGCATATCAAAGATAGCCTAATCCCACACCTAGTGCAGTACCATAATCGAGCCTAGGGGTCAGGTGTAACATTCCATTTTTGCCCATCTATCTCCAAGGTTCAGGGCAACACTGGAATTTTGGTCCGATTTAGGGTTTCAAGAAATCCCACACTGCATGTACCTCAGGTCTCACCATGGCAGTTGAGACAAGCCACCATAACCAAATTGGCAGGATAAATCTCCCTAGATCTTTTCAATGGCTGTGAATATTCTAAACTAACACGAGTCTCATATGTGTCCAGTTTAAGGGTATTACATAGAAACACACCATAATAACATGAATCAAATATGTACTTTATTCATATATATTAAATGTCATAATGTACATCATTCTGATTGGAGCTAAGGGCATACACTGTCTAATAGCTCCCACTTGCACTTAGGTCCAATCGAGTATAAGTCGGAGTCCCATACTTTCCACGTGTTTCTCAAACACTTTCTTTGTCAGGCTTAATCAATGGGTGTGATACATTTTTCGCTGATTCTACATTCTGAATTAGGACGTCCCCTCTACCAACTATCTCCCATAGTACGTAGTACTTCCTCTCGATGTGCTTTGACTTCGAGTGGGCTCATGGCTCCTTAGCCTGAGCAATGGCTCTAGTGTTGTCACACAACAATGGAATGGGTGATGTGCTAGATGGAATTATTCATAATTCCTGAATGAACATCTTCATCCATACGGCTTCTTTGGCAGCTTCACTTGCGGCAATGTATTCGACTTCGGTTGTAGAATCCGCAGTGGACCCCTGTTTGTTGCTTTTTCAGCAAAAAACACATGATCCTATCGTGAAGATATAACCAAATGTATCCTTTCTATCATTTGGATCTGATTGGAAGTCGGCATCAGTATACCCCTAGATCTATACTGAACTACCATTGAATACCAAACAAAACTCTTTTGTCCTTCGGAGGTATTTTAGTATATTTTTCACAGCGGTCCAATGCTCCTGCCCTAGGTTAGATTGATATTTGCTTACCACACTCACTGCCTGAGAAATGTCAGGATGAGTGCACAGCATGACATACATGATACTCCCTACGGCTAAGGCATAGGGAGTCTCTTTCATTCCCATAATCTCTTTGGGAGTCTTGGGAGACATACCTCTAGAGAGAGTGGGATAATCCTATTATCCTCACCGATCTATCTCTATAGAGTCAAAGACCCAATATGTAGGAGGCTTCTCCAATATCTTTTATGGAGAATTGATGTGAAAGCCATACTTTCACCATAGTTAACATTCCTACATCATTTCCAATGAGTAGAATGTCATATACGTACAGAACCAAGAACGTAACCTTATCCCCAATGGTTTTCCTATAAACACAGGGCTCATCCGGATTTTGCTCAAAGTTAAATTGTTTGATGGTAGAGTCAAATCAGATGTTCCAACTCCTAGAAGTTTGCTTAAGTCCATATATGGATCGGTTTAGTTTACATACCATGTGTTCCTGACCTGCAGCTATGAAACCTTACGGTTGCTGCATATGGATGTCTTTAGTAATATCTCCATTCAGGAACGCTGTTTTGACATCCATTTTCCAAATTTCGTAATCATGGTATGTTGCTACATCTAACAGGATCCTAATGGATTTAAGCATGGCTACAGGCGAAAAGGTTTCCTCATAATCGATTCCTTTTTTCTGAGTGTACTCTTTCGCCACAAGACGAGCCTTGTAGGTCTCAACCTTACCATCGGGGCCCTTCTTCCTCTTATAGATCCATTTGCAACCAATTGCTTTTACCCCAAGGGGCAGAACTACTATAGTCCAAACACCATTGGTCTCCATTGAGTTCATCTCTACTCTCATGGCATCTAACCACTTCAAGGAATCTATGCCAAACATAGCTTCCATATAAGTCATGGGGTCCTCCTCACTGGTCGTGGCTTACACCAAGTAACTTTCTTAGTCATAGCCATAATGAACTAAAGGCCCAGAATCCCAAGTAGATCTTCTAGGTTGATTATTAACTGGAGCTTGTGAGACATCTCCCACTACCCCTGAGCTATCCTCATCAAGAATAACTTCTTGTTGATGATTGTTTAAGATGTAATCGTCTTCCAAGAAATGGGTATTTCAGGTACAGAACACATTTTATTCTCCTGGGTCATAGAATAAATACCCTATAGAGCCTTTTGAGTAACCTATAAATAGGCAACGGTTGGTCTTGGATTCCAATTTGTTAGCACTTATCCTTTTAACATGTGCCGGACAACCCCAAATCTTCAAGTGTCTTACACTTAGTTTCTTACCGGTCCAAAGCTCATAGGGATGTGGGTAGCTTGAAGTCTCTAATGCATAACTCCAAAAGGATGTGGGTAGCTCTGAGTGTACGAGAAGTGATCGGACCATATCCAATAAAGTCTAGTTCCTCCTTTTTGACACACCATTTAACTATGGTGTAGCAGAATGAGCTAGTTGTGATATTATCCCATTGTCTTTTAAGTAGTCCCTGAATTTGTCAAAGAGATACTCGCCATTTCGATCTGATCTAAGGGTCTTAATTTCTCTCCCTAACTATTTCTTGGCCTCTTGCATGAACTATTTGAACTTTTTAAAGGATTCAAACTTGTGTCTCATTAGGTTACACGTAACCATACCGAGAGTGATCATCGGTAAATGTTATGAAGTAAATGTGCTAGTTACGTGTCCTAACATTCATGGGACCACATACATCAATATGTATAAGGTCAAGTGTGCCTGTCGATCTTTCAAGCTTATCGTTAAATGGTCGTTTCATCATCTTACCCTGAAGGCGATGTTCGCAGGTTGAAAGATCTTCTACAGTAAGAAAATCCAAAGGACCATCCTTTACCAACCTTGTGATACGATCTATGTTAATGTGGCCAAGTCGATAATGCCATAGGCACGTGGGATTAACTGTATCACGGGTTATTTTCTTGGGGTTATTATCTGACGTAGTTTCGGTTATATTTGTTTTCAGAGAAGGATGGAGAACATAGAGACCATTCTTAAGTTCTCCATATGCGAGCAATTTGATATTTCTTTTGATAGTAATCATATTACTAAAGAGAATAGAAAATCCATCTGCACAGTTTTGAAACAAAAATCAAATTTGTTTTCTCAAATTGGGTACATAAAGACAATATTTTAATGTAATTGATCATTCTCTGAAATACAATTCTACAGTTTCTATAGTTGTAACTGCAACACTTGTAGAAGTCCACAAGTAAAGAATCACACTCAGCCTTCTGCTTGTCCTGAACCCCTACAATGTATGCATGAGTAGAAGCCCCGGAGTCAATATACCAGGAAGCAGAAGTCACCAACATATTTGTTTCTATGACAAATGACAGTTCCTCTAGGTATTAAGGACATTTCCTCTTCCAGTGGCCAGCTTGCTTAAAGAAGTGACAAGCATTTGATGCTTTGTCCTCCCTCTGCCTTTTGGGCTTGCTAACTTTCTTCTGAGACATCTTCTTCGCCTTCCTCTTCTTCTTGCCCATTTTGCCACTTTCAACAAGCATGGCAATGGATTCATCATTCTTTTTAGTTCCTCAGTCCTCTGTAGCATATTGCTGAGTTCCTAGAGGCAAAGAGTTCAGGATGGCATCAACCTTAGTGACATGATCTATCCCAGATCCAAGAGCCCCCAGTTCATTGATGTACCCCATCATCTTAAGACAATGGTCATGAACTAGCTGGTTCTTGGACATTTGTGTGGTCATGAATTGTGATTATGCTCCTCATACATTGTCCTTAGATTATCCAAGATATCCTTGGACAATTCAATCTGATCGAATTGTTTATGTATCTGATTATCTAAGGAGACTAAGATATAGCACCGAGCAAGAGAATTTTTCTCATCTCATTCTTGATAGTCCCTCATGCAGGCCTCAGAAGCCCTATCACTCGGACGTTCCGTAGTAGTGTTTTTAGCTACCTTGTCCAATTTTTCAAACGTCAGGGCCAGCATAAGGTTAAGATATAAGTTAGTGAAATTTGGTCCCTTAAGCTTGTTATCGTTCAACAGTTTAGCGAATTGACCATTTGCCATTTCTGATAAAGGGCAAAGCAAATATTAGTCCACAACCTTATTTGATTCATGTTATCTACATAGATATGACTTTTAATCTATGTTCCATTTCCATTTTTTCATCTCTGAGATTTTCCTCCTATCTCAGTGATGGAGACTACGAATAATGTCTCTGTAAATGTGAGAAATCACATAGGGTGCATGAAGCCAACTGTTTCAGCTGCATAACCCTACCACCTTTTGTGAAGGATCATATCCACTCATCTTATGAGCTTTCCCTTTGGCCTTTGTAAGACAAGGTTCATTGCCATTTTAGGTTAAACCTTTTCTGTCCAATGAGTGCTTACCCATCATATTCGTGAATGCCAAGGTACCATGAGAGAGTCTTCCCTTTCAGGATAGGCCCCTCCCACGTCGGTCTACGATGCCCCTATCATCTTATGAAACAATCCATCAGATCTAGTACCAAAGGGATAGCCCAATTTTTTGGTACATTTCCTCATTACTAAAGGACCCATGTTCATGTTAATGATGGAAGGCCTTTAGAGAGTTCATCATATGAATCTCCATATTACATGCACTCATATTTCAGTGGAGGGAACGAAATATTACGCCTCAGTTTTATTTAGGTCAAACCAAAGTGGCTCCCACTGACTTTCATAAAGCCAGATTTAGATGGGCCCTAAACGGCTAGGGTTCCGCACGGTTCTTCTTGGGGAGGAAGCTGATATGGGGCCCATCAAAAAGGGAGATCATCCAATGATCTTAAGGACACCATGACAATGATGTGCATTCATCCATGGTGTGCGCAAGAGCCACCATCAAATCAACATGGGCCAAGTACTTATTGCCCATGAACGTTGCACATCACACATCCATGTATACCATAATTGGTCCAATCAATTAAATAATTGTAAAACCCATAATTAAAGCCCATATAATTTCATAATATTACTGATTAACATTGTCTAGGTATATGGGCTGAACTGCAAAGAACAGTTCGACCAATATAGCTTTTATGCTGAAATGGGTTAAAGCAGTTTTAACATATTAAAACTAGATTTTATAAATGTGGGCTGAATTGCATTTTGCAATTAGCCATCAACTCCTGGACCCATATAAGAAGTGAACAATAGATTTGGTCTAACCAGTTTGGTCCAATCTGGTTTGAATGGGTCTTGGGTTTGATTTTTAATTCAAGATTTAATTCAAGAGAAAATTATCTAAAGTTAAATAATTGATACAAGACAATCAAGAATCAGTAGGAGGGTTGTTCGCCAGACTGCTACACTGCAAAACAAAAATTAGATCACAATATGCAGTTTCCAAAACTGTAAATCGCAGATAGCTGAACCCATATCTGCGAAAATCTCTCATCTGCGCTTTCTGCTTCCTCCTCAAATGAAATAAAAAAGAAAACCTATTTTCTATTAATATTAAATTAGAATTGAATTCCTATACATTCCATCTAAAAATTAAAAACAATTAATGACAGACCAAGAATGAAAAAAACAGCAGGTGCGCAGATTTCTTATGCCATTAAAGAATTCGATCTCCACCGTACGAACAACCCAAAAATCAATAAAAATATGTATAAAATTTCTAAATATAAATCAGATTTATAAAGATTTAATTTCATATCAATCGCCCAAAAACCGGGAACCGATTTCCCAGAAAAATGCTAACTGCGCAAATCGGGTAGAATGCCTTCTGCCCATTTGCGCAGATCCAGATCAAGTTTAATTTTGGTTCAAGATTTGAACCTATCTCTGATACCACTGAAGGGATGAGAGATCCATCATATGGATGGCCGAGCCCTACAGGAAGGTTGGGCAAAATTTTAAAAATTTCTCTCTCTCCCATGTGGGAATCGCATTCCCTATTTTAGAAAATGCATTTTCAAGAATCAATCTTGAAACCAAACCAGACCAGATCTGAAACCAAAAGAGAGTAGAGGGATATACTTGATAGAGAGTAATATTAAACCCCCAATGAAGGTGTTCATGCCCAAGGAGAAAAACAAAGACTACTTCCACCAAAGATGAGACGGTGTGAGGTGAAGCAGAATTAGCAGGACGATTCTTCAATAAGAACCAAATTCTTCAACAAGAATATGATGGAGGGCTGGTGAGCACAACTTCAGATTGCCTCTTCCAGCAAAAGGCAATATCAAGAAATGTTTTTGATCGCTTCTTCCAGGTATTTTTGTTTCTAGCCACACTCAATGGTGGGAGTGAGAAAAAACCATGCTTGGGGGTTTCCTTCGTGCCTTAAAATCACCTTAAATATATGGACTAGTAAGGTCCCATTAGGCAAAAGGGGTTAATCGACACTGGAGTGGAGATAGTTATCGAAGTAGGTAGGGTGGCAAGAGAAGGAACAAGAGCAGAAGACAGAAGTAGTCGAACTGTATATTGTCTTCTCTCTTAATTTAGTAGACTATCTGATGTCTTTGAGAGTACGCCCTGCTCTCATATTTATAGCCTTAAAGAGAGGTTCTCCTAATCTCATTAGGAGTTTCTAAATCCAAATCTTTTATTTGGATCTAGACTCTCTTTAAGAGATAAGGATAATCCCTTATCTTATCTGTAGATAAAGATTAGCCTTCCTAATCAAATTAGGAGTTTCCTTATCCAAATCTATTATTTGGATCTGGACTCTTTGAGTGGATAGGGATAATCCCTTATCCTATCTGCTGATCCAAATCCCAGAACCACCCTCTTTTAATTAATC
Organism: Nelumbo lutea; assembly: GCF_056320005.1. Lineage (NCBI taxonomy): Eukaryota > Viridiplantae > Streptophyta > Magnoliopsida > Proteales > Nelumbonaceae > Nelumbo > Nelumbo lutea. Next base: position 60,731,012 of record NC_142689.1, read on the forward strand.
TTATTAAGCTAGTTCGAATTGGGATTTCATGCCCATTAAGTTTATGTGCTCACTAGCCCTCTTAATCTGTTGCTTAGTTGGCTATCCTTGTATGGCATGGGACCTAAATATTGATCTACACATCCACCACATGGGTTCAGCCCAGCCTCTGTCACAAGGCCTGGCCAAATTCACAATAGGAGACAGTGAACTCCTGAGTCCATCACCATGAGCTCTTAATGGGGCCAAAATTTACACTGAATGGTCCTTAGATCAAGCCACCTTATAAAAACCCAAGGACTATGGGCAGATGCAAGATTAGCCCATCAGGTATTACCTTCAATGGATTTACACTTAACCTCTCAGCCCATAATGATAAAAAACTACCCAACAAGAGAGGACATCTCCCTCAGATGCAAGGTACAGTGCTGCACTCTCTACTCACATGGTTCCCGGGAATTAAAACCTTTTGGGAACTTTGAAAACATAATATATATGTATATCTCTATATAAGTATATTTTGCAAAACAAATTTCAACGATTGAAATCGATTGCCGACAGTTTTGGTTTCCATCAAAAAGAGTATATCCCCGAGCATTCACTTTGTCTGACAAAGGGGCTGATCCTGTCACTATGATCACCCAGTGATCATACCCAGGTTTTGACCCCCTCTAAGGATCTCACTAAATGGAATATCAAAGATAGCCCAATCCGACACCCAGTGCAGTACCATAATCGAGTCTAGGGGTCAGGTGTAACATTCTAGTTTTGCCCACCTATTTCTAAGGTCTAGGGCAATACTGGAATTTTGGTCCAGTTCAAAGTTTGAAGAAATCCCACACTACATGTACCTCAGGTCCCACCCTGGCAGCTGAGATAAGCTGCCTTAACCAACTTGGCAGCACATAAGTTTCAACCTTGGCAAGATAAATCTCCCCAGATCTATCCAACGACTATGAAGATTCTAAACTAGCACGAGTCTCATATGTGTCCAGTTTAAGGGTTTTACACAGAAACACACCATAATAGCATGAATCAAATTTGTACTATATTCATTTATATTAAATGTCATAATGTACATCATTTTGATTGGAGCTAAGGGCATACACTGTGTAGAGGATCCAAGGTTCTACTCCCGACCTGGGGAAGGGTGCCACATTAGTGCACACCTTCAAGCTTGAAGATAGTTCGTCTAATGCAAAGGGACTAGTTTATGAGCGTGACGATTTTGAGAGCTTAGAAATATGGCCTCAACTTATGAGCCAAGACAATGAGCACGAAAGCGATCTTTTCAACGTAAGGGTATCTGGTCTCGACTACATATAAGACCCTTCTTATAGTAAATAGGTCACTACACTTTGTCTACTATCTGGACTATTACTGGCTGATGACTTTGTCACTGGTTGACAAGTACAGGAGAAGTTCATCTCCAAACTTAAACCTTATTAACAATGATGGCAAGCTCAGATAGTTTTTGAGTTTGTTAAATGTAAACTAACACTCCTTAGTCCATTGGAAGTCCTTAGGATCTTTAATTGCTTGGAAAAAGTGGAGGAATCGCCTTGGTGACCTGAACATAAAACAATTGAGGATGGCAACTTGGCCAGTAAGTCTTTGGACTTCCTTAACAGACCTTGGAGGTGGCATATCCAGGATTGCCTAGATCCTCTTAGGGTTGAGTTCAATGCCACGTCAGGCCACCATATAACCAGGAAACTTACCAGATGTAACACTGAACACACACATATTAGGATTATTCTTTAACTTAAATTTCCTTAAAATATTAAAGACCTTGGTGAGGTCGATAATGTGAGAATAAAAAAATGGGTTTTCTCAACCATATCGTTAATGTAAATCTCAATTTTTTTCCTATTAAACCATGGAAATATTATTTACAAGATGTTGATAAGTTTCCTCGACATTCTTAAGACCGAAGGGTATGACTTTATAAAAGTATAAATCAGTCTTAGTTATGAAGGTCATTTTTTCTTGGTCCATTGGATCCATTTAGATCTAGTAGTAGCCCAAGTAGGCATCCATGAAGCTCAACAACTTGATCCTAAGGTGGCATCTACTAGTCAGCCTATTTTGGCGAGTGGGAGGCTACCCTTTGGATAGGCTCTATTTATGTCAGTGTAATCAATGCACATGTACCACTTCCCCTGGGCCATTTTGATGAGCACCACATTGGTATCCAAATTGGGTACTCGACTTCCGTAATGATTCAATGTCAAGGAGCTCCCTAACCTCCTTGCCAATAATTCTTCACTTGTTTCTGGTGAAGTTTCTTTTTCACTGTTTTATAGGTTTAACCAAAGGATTTACGTTAAGTCTATGGGTTATAATAGAGGGGTATATGTTGGGCGCATTGGCAGTCAACCAAGCAAAAATATCAGAATTTAATCTTAAAAATCCAACTAGTTCTTTGTCTAGAGGTTCCTCAAGGCATGACTAGATCTACACCTTCTCATGCTTGGCCTTAGAAAGAGGAACAAAGACAACTTCTTCCACAAGTCCTCCTTGCTTATTGCTGGACTCTTCAAGCAGGTTGAGGTCTAGGTCGAGTGGTAGTGATTGCTTGTCCTTGCTCTTTAGGGCCGCCACATGGCATTTTTGGGACTCAAGCTGCTCCCCCATAACCACATTGATTCCGTACTTGACTGGAAACTTCATTGCAAGGTGGTAAGTGGATAGCACAACTCGGAGGGCATGCAAGATTGGGCAGCCTAGAATGGTGTTGTAAGGCAATGGTTAATCAACGATAAAAAATCATGGTTTAGCCTCTGTCTATTTGATGCGGTTCTTGTTGAAATCGGCAAGTTTATTTTCCTGATGGGGAAGACAACATCCCCACTGAAACTGACCAAAGGCACATTGGTTGGGATGAGATCCTTCCAATCTAATTTCATCTTGTTGAAGGCGTCTACAAAGTGAATGTCTTCCCAGTTGACATGATGCATTCGACCACCACAGATCTGTTGGTGATCACCGAGATCGCCCCGGCGATTTCATCATCTTAGGGCTCGTTCTGTCGATTCCTCGGTTGCTCAGGTGCTCGGTCATCCTTCTTAACGAACTGCTTCAAGTACCCACACCTAATCAGCTCCTCAATCTCCTTCTTGAGATCTCGGCAATACTTTGTATTGTTCCCCTTGGCCTGGTGGAAGTGACGATGGCCACTTGAGGTAGTCCGTCTTCTCTGGGTTCCCCATCTTCATCATGTTTAAAAGACATATTGAATGACTTTCTAATAGTATGATCAAGGCCCTGCAAACTGATGGTGGCAATGAATACAAGTCTGTTCTCTCTTATCTTGATCAACAAAGTGTTATACATCGACTTGCATGTCTTCATACATCCTCAAAAAACGGGTTGGTTGAAAGATGACATCAACACATTGTCGAAACAGGATTATATACCGGCATCATGCTTCCTCAGCTACAACTTATTTAATCAATCAAATGCCATCTAATACTGTTAACGAGCTTTCTCCTTGTGAAACATTGTACCACAAGCCCCTGGGCTACAAGCTTCTTAAGACCTTTGGTTGCTGTTGCTTTCCATACGTACGGCCATATAATTCTCACAAACTTATCCTGCAACTGGAAAGGTATACACATCCATCCATCTAATTTTCGACGAATCTATATTTCCTTTTCGTTCTTAGTCTTCTTGTGCATATGCCACAGTGCCTAGCCCCTCTTCCCAGCCCTCTGGTCTCCCCCCCTATTATGTGGCCCACCGCCTCCACATTGCCAACAACTACGGTTGCATCCTATACACCCACTTCAGAACTAACAAACATCAATCCCCTTGATCATGAGCCCCCATCTGCTCTTCCTCTAGTTACTTCTTCACCTAATGATAGTTTGCATTCATCTCCTCACCCTACAATTGCAGTGCATCCATCTCTACCTTTTAACTCACTTCATGGCAACTAGATCTAAGGCTGGTACCTTGAAGCTAAATCACGAGTTGTCTTACATGGCCTACCATCTTCCTATGCCATCCCTTGACAGTGAACCATCATGTGCCTTTCATGCTCTTCGTTTACTTAATCGGCATGCTGCAATGTTGATGAATTGAATGTTCTCATTCGCAATGGAACATGGGATTAGGGGTATAAACGGTATTCGAAAATCTGATTTTGAATTTGATATTCGACATAATTAAATTGAATTCAGATAATTCGAATATCTAATTGGTTGAATTCGGATATAATCTAATTCGATTCAATAAATATCTGAATTCAACTAATTATTTAATTATTATATAATATATAAAATATTTTATATATAATAATTAAGTTATATAAATAATTTATATATTTATATACTTTATATCAATAAAATATTTGTTTTATATATTTATTAATTATCTAAAATAATTAATTAATCGAATTCGAATCAATTGAATATTCAAATATTTAATCGGATTCGAATTCAGATATTGCCTGATCCAATTCGAATTCCATCCGTTGACACCCCTACAAGGGATTTGGTTCCTACTCAATCACACTACAACGTCATTGGGTACAAATGGCTCTTCCGTGACAAGAGAAGAGCTAATGGCACTATTGAGTGCTATAAAGCATGTCTTGTCGCCAAGGGTTACAACCAGCGAGAGGGTTTTGACTTCATTGAAACTTTCAGTTCAGTTGTAAAGTCCCCCATTGTTCATTCTGCTTTGAGCATTGCTATCGCACATCATTGGCCCCTTCACCAACTTGACATTCATAATGCATTTCTTAATGGAAACTTACAGGAATTGTATATGATGCAACCCCTAGCTTTGTTGGTGACCAACACTTATCTCATGTGTGTTGTCTTCGTAAGTCCCTATATGGACTGAAACAGGCACCTCATGCCTGGTTTGCAAAGCTAAGCTCATTCCTACTTGCATATGGATTATCACTCACCCCGACCTTGCCTTAGTTGTCAATAAGGCTTGTTAGTATATGCATGCCCCCACTATCAAGCATTGGAACCTTGCCAAGCGCATTATGCGCTACCTCAAGCATTCCCTCATGGCCTCTATATCACTCCTCCGTCTTCTACTCGTCTACATGTTTTCTCCAACTCAGACTGGGCTGGCTGCCTCGATGATAGGAAGTCCCATGGTGGTTATTGCATCTTTATGGATTCTAATCTCACTTCTTGGTCTTCAAAGAAACATGCTACTAATTTCTTGATCCAGGACCAAGGCTGAATGCCGAAGCCTTGCTCTTGTCACATCAGAAGTCACGGGGGTTAGATCGTTGCTTACCAAGCTTGGTTTTCCCTCGTCTTCTTCTTTGGTGCTGTGGTGTGACAATATTGGTGCTATGTACCTTGTTGCCAACTCCATATTTCATGTACGCACTAAACACATTGATATAAAATTCCACTTTGTGCGTGAATAAATTGCCAAGAGTTTTCTTCATATTCACTACATCTCCACTCATGACCAGATTGTTGACACCTTTACCAAACCTCTAGCTTTCACAAGGTTTGAATTACTTTGGTCCAAGTTGGACGGGGCAGTAGTTGAACATGCACTGCCTCGTCCAACTTGAAGGAGGATGTTAACGACAATCACAAGGTAGCCATCGTGTGCATGCAAAGCGGAGCAAACTCCAAATCACCAACACTTCAACTAAGAGATAAATTCTCTTATCTCTTATCCCATTTTACCTCTCATATACCTTCTATAGATAGGACTGTAACCTTCTCATGTATACATACACTTTGTATCTGTAATTCAAAGTGAGTGAGAAATACAACATTTCTTTAATTCTTTTCAGCTTCTATACACCCCTCATGAAATGGCATTGGTTCCAATACCTAAGCTTTGTGATAATTAATTAACGAACAAACCACTTGGGATCTTGGGGCTATCAAAGCTACTACCTCTTTTTAGGGCCATAGAGATTAGATATAGATTTGGAATAATACAGTTCAACCATCACAATATACATTATAACATTAAGAAAAGGGAGGTATGAAATTTTCACATGGGAATGAGCATAGAAGATGCATGCCTTAGTAAGAATTAAAATATTGATATGATACGTTCTGTATTTTAGTTTTTAAGGGACCTCACATGTGCCACAAGTGGACTAGTCGAAACTATCATTTCACCTATGTAGGTAAATTTCATTTGTAACAACCAATTGATAAGCATCGTATATTGGAAGATACATGATGAATAATAGTAAACAAAACAATGAAAAGATAAACCCAAAACAAATTGCTGATAAAGAAACATATCCTGAGCACAGGAGAAATTCTTGTAAGCAATCTGCAAACTGCGCAAAAAGATGGAAACACCAATAAAAGAGGACCGACCTCCAACAGAGTCAAAACTCATCAAGAAACTCCCAAAAATGGAGATACACAGAAAAAGATTGCCAGTCACCCCTTCCATGGCAATTGCAACTAAAAACTTCAGACTTGAAAAGTGAAAAGGAGAAAGCCAACCATTATCTCACCTAGGCTTGAACATAACAATTATCTTGCAAATGTAAACTCCTTTCATGGCAAACCATTCCTAGGCATGAGGCAAGAAAAAGGCCACATGGTGATGACCTAGATTTAATGCTTGTAATTAACCCTTCCTGTGTATACTGAACGAAAAACCAATAAAATGCTCGCTATCAGGGTTCTACTAATTAATCTTGGTTTTACTGACCAGGATTTGAAAACATTACCAAGTCACAAGATCGACCCACGGGTCTAATCTATTTTTATCACACTACTTTGTATAAATTGTTAAAATGATGAAATTATAAGTATTTTAACCCAAGCCACTCAGAGTATGGATTCAGTCCTCACAAAACTGTCCTCAACCCGTGTTCATAGTCTTTTCCTATCGTGTATCAGGAACGTCTCCACTTATATGTTTTTATTCATGGGGAGATATTCTTAATGCACAAACTGCAAGTGACTGTGAATAAAGTGTGAGGATTGAATCTAATTTCTCGCCACTCATGTAATAATGTAATGTAACAATAGAATATCTTTTTGAAGGTAAAATAAAAATTTTATTAAACTATTTAAAAAGAAAAAAAAAGATAATGTAAGTATAAAAACATAGAAGCCACTTTCAAGAAACTCATGCAAACAACACAAACCACCCAAAAGCCCACTCCAAAAAGCCTTCTTTACAAAAGTGAAACTTCAGGAAACTATCAAACTCCAGATCCGAAGCCAACCGCAGCCAACCTCAAACAAGACAATCCATTGAGTACTAGACTACACTATATCTATGATACATTGGTCACCACTTTTATGATGATGGTTTATTGGTTGTAAGGTTTTCTGGTATCATAGTCGAACGCAATTAGAACCTCATGATGCACATTTTGGCAGCTCCCTACTGTTTGGTGGCTTGGATGCCATGCTGGAGGATTTCCTACTGGAAGATGGTTTGGATGCTAAACTGACTGGGCTGAATTAGGAGGCTGTTCGTGTGCCGAGCTAGGTTGATTGTCGAGCTATGTAGTTCTCTAGAGAGACCTGCAAGGAAACAACGTCAATGTGCCCAAATTGTTTTTACCCGGCATGGGCGCTCTGATGCATAGTTAGTACCGAGTTGTTTGAGATGAATGCAAATATGCTAGTAAGCTTGTGAGCAATAAATCATACCTCTCCCCTTTGAGGTTGGAGGTGAGGCCTATATATAGGCATTGTTTGGTGTGTGCTTCACGCATCATGTCTGAGATCTCCGAGAGGTCATGCTTAACCAGTCTGAAGTCCTCGGAGGTAGCCGTGCACATAGACTGGTCTTCGTGCCTTGTTCGGTTTCCTCTGAAACATTCAATGTGGGGCCAACTTCTGAGAAACCTGGGAGTGATGGGATGCACGTAGAGGAGGTTGGTGAGTACGTAGAGGAGGTCGCTACCTGGACCTCAATCTAGTCAACAAGTCCTCATGGAGGTCACTCCTCACATCAAGGTCTCTTCGACCAGTAACGAAGAGGTACCATAGGTTGGCCCTAGACGATGTGATGCTAGCCGCCCTGTTGAGGTGCCCGTATTGTGTATGAAGTCGCCAGCTGGAATTCCACCAAGTCGACAGAGGCGAGTCACTAGGTCGTTGGCAGAGGCTGGTCACCAGGTTGGATGCAAAGGCAAGTAGCTAGGTCAAACTCCATCACTTTGGCTAAGGCAAGTCATTGTATAGGTGATGTCTGAGTGTCATCCAACTGTTCGGAGATAACATGTGTCATGATGTCACTGGAGGGCCAAATCCGCCCTCATCAACTGTCCCCCAATCCAAAGCTGAGATCATCTCGGTGAAGGGAGTAGCTTGTTCCTTTGGCCCAGAGTGACTAGTTTGATGAACTCATAGCCATAGATGCCAGTCTAGTTTGCTCCTCAGGTCGGAAGAGTCTAGGTGTTAAATACAACCTTATGTAGGACCTCGCCATCTTGATTATTGGTGCACAAGAGCAAATTCATCTGCTCGAGGAGAGGCATAGCATGCACTCGGAGGACATCTACCTTACTAGGGATGTGACCATCAAGGAGTTTTGCAATTCAGCCTAATACATCAAGAGCGAGGTTTCACCATGTTGTTCAAGAGGGGCTTCTAACTATGTGACTGCCTCATAAGGTCACTCCAATCAGGTAGACTACCATACAATGTCTCTCGAGCCGATTCTCGAAAGAGTAATCAGCGAGGTCAATGCAGAGCCTGAAGCTGAGGTGGAGGTCAACTGTGAAGAAATCGGCCAAGTTTGCATGTCTGCTATGGTGTTGAAAGTGAACTATTCTTCCCTTTTTTCTCTCCCACCTTTTTTAGGGTTGATGGTGAAATGCCAACATCCTTTGAGATCGATTTGAGTGTGTTGTCGAGCTAAATAAATAGGGGCTGACCTACTTAGATCGGTTTACCTAAAACCGAGGTGGAGGTCGGCTGTGAAGAGATCAGCCAAGTTTGCATGTCGGCTATGGTGCTGAAAGCGAACTAGTCTTCCCTTTTTTCTCTCCCCCTTTTTTTGGGGTTGATGGTGAAATGCCACCATCCTTTGAGATTGACTTAAGTGTGCTACTGAGCTAAATAAATAGGGGGCCAACCTACTTAGATCGGTCTACCTATTGCTGTAGTATTTCGAAGTTGGCTTGAGGGCGCCTTAGCTAAAATGCTGATGAAGCACAAAATATGCCCACCAATAGATAAAGCACAGAATTTGTTCACTCCCTCGTATCTGGTGAGGTGGCTCAGACTGGGTTCAATCTGTGGTAAGTTGAGCTGTTGTGCCTGAATGGATGAGAGATCCATTATATGGATGGCCAAACTTTGTAGGTAGGTTGGGTGAAATTTTAAAAATTTCTCTCTCTCCCATGTGGGAATCACATTCCCTATTTCAGAAAACTATATTTTCAAGGATCAATCTTGAACCTAAAACGGACTAGATCTGAAACCAAAAGGTAGGAGAGGAATATACCTGATACAGAGTAACAGTAACTCCCAACGAAGGTGTTCACACCTAAGGAGATTACCAAAGAATGCTCCCATTGAAGATGACACGGCATAGGGTGGAGTAGAATCAGCAGGATGGCTCTTTAGCAAGAAACTGATTCTTCACCAAGAATCTGATGGAGGGCGAGTGAGCACGACTCGCCTTGGGTGTGAACCTTTCTTGAGAGAAGACAAGAGCAGAAGATGGCGTCAGTCCAATTGTATGCTATCTTCTCTCTTGTATCAGTAAGACTGAAGGATGAATTTGGGGTTCGCCCTTCTCCTCTATTTATAGCCTTAAAGAGAGGTTCTCCTAATCCCATTAGGAGTTTCCTAATTCAAATCTTGTATTTGGATCTGGACTCTCTTTAAGAGATAAGGATAATCAATTTTCTTATCTACAGATAAAGATCAGCCTTCCTAATCCAATTAGGAGTTTCCTGAGCCAAATCTCTATTTGGATCTAGACTCTCTAAGTGGATAGGGATAATCCCTTATCCTATCTACTGATCTAAATCCCAGAACCGCCCCTCTTTAATTAATCTCATTAAACCAGTTCGAATTGGGCTTTAGGCCCATTAAGTCCGTGCTCACTTATCCTCCAAATTGCTGCCCAGTTGGATATCCTTATATGGTGTGGGACCAAAACATTGATCTACACATTAGCCACATGGGTTCAGCCCAACCTTTGTAACAAGGCCTAGCCAAATTCACTATAGGTGACAGTGAACCCCTGAGTCCATCACCATGGGCTCTTAATGGGCTTAACATTTACACTAAATGGTTATTGGGTCAAGCCACCTTATAAAAACCCAAGGACTATGGGTAGATGCAAGATTATCCCATCAGGTATTACCCTCAATGGTTTAACACTTAACCTCTCAGCCCATAATGATCAAACACTGCCCGACAAGAAAGGACCTCTCCCTCGACTGCAAGGTACAGTGATGCACTCTCTACTCATATATCTCTATATAAATATATTTTGCAAAACAAATTTCAATGATTGAAATCGACTGCCGACAGCTTTGGTTTCCATCAGAGAGAGTGCATCCTTGATCATTCACTTTGTCCGACAAAGGGGCTGATCTTATCACTATGATCACCCACTCAGATGAATTCTTAAACTATCCCAATATACCCAGGTTTTGACCCCCTCTAAGGATCTCACTGATTGGCATATCAAAAACAACCCAATCTGACTAGTGCAGTATCATAATTGAGTCTAGGGGT